>NW_026893646.1:0-600000 GCF_032452875.1 Bos javanicus | reverse complement strand
GAGCATGCACTGTTCACGTGGCTGATCATACACTGATCACGTGATGATCATGCACTGATCACTTGGATATCATGCACTGATCACGTGGCTGATCATACACTGTTCACGTGTCTGACCATGCACTGATCACGTGGCTGATCATACACTGCTCACGTAACTGATCATGCACTGATCACGTGGCTATCATGCACTGATCACGTGGCTGAACATGCACTGTTCACGTGGCTGATCACACACCTGTCACGTGACATATCATGCACTGATCACGTGGCACTCATGCACTGATCACGTGGCTGATCATACTCTGCTCACGTAACTCATGCACACATCACGTGGCTATCATGCACTGCTCACGTGGCTCGTCATGGAATGATCACGTAGCAACCATATACTGGTAACGTGACTGATCATGCAAAGATCACGTAAATGATCATGCACTGTTCACGTGACTGATCATGTACTGATCACGTGACTGATCATGCACTGATCACGTGGCTATCATGCTCTGCTCACGTGGCTGATCATGCAACGATCACGTAGCAACCATGTACTGGTCACGTGACTGATCATGCACTGATCACGTAATTGATCCTGCACTGATCACGTGGCTCATCATGCACTGATCACGTGGCTGATCACACATGTATCACGTGACTGATCATGCACTGATCACGTGGCTCTCATGCACTGATCACGTGGCTGTCATGCACTGATCACGTGGATATCATGCACTGATCACGTGGCTGATCACACACGTATCACATGACTGATCATGCACTGATCACGTGGCTATCATGCACTGATCACGTGGCTATCATGCACTGATCACGTGGCTGATCAGGCAATGATCACGTAGCTACCATGTACTGGTCACGTGACTGATCATGCACTGATCACGTAATTGATCATGCACTGATCATGTGGCTGATCATGCACTGATCACGTGGCTGATCATACACTGATCACATAACTGATCATGCACTGATCACGTGACTGATCATGCACTGATCACGTGGCTATCATGCACTGATCACTTGGCTGGACATACACTGATCACGTGCCTGGTCATGCACTGATCACGTGGCTGATCATGCACTGATCACGTGACTGATCATGCACTGATCTCGTGTCTGATCATGCACTGATCACGTGGCTATCATGCACTGCTCACGTGGCTGATCATGCCATGATCACGCAGCTACCATGTACTGGTCACATGACTGATCATGCACTGATCACGTGACTGATCATGCAGTGATCACGTGGCTATCATGAACTACTCACGTGGCTGATCATGCAATGATCATGTAGCTACCATGTACAGGTCACGTGAATGATCATACACCCATCAGGTGACTGATCATGCACTGATCACGTGGCTATCATGCACTGATCACGAGACTGATCATGCACTGTTCACGTCTATATCATGCACTGATCACATGACTGCCCATGCACTGATCACGTGGATGATCATACACTAATCTTGTGACAGATCATGCACTGATCACGTGGCTGATCATGCACTGATACCGTGACTGAGCATGGACTGATCACATGACTATCATGTAGTGATCACGTGACTTAATGGCGCTGATCATGTGACTGATCATGCGCTGATCATGTTTGCTATCATACACTGATCATGTGCCTCTGGAGGCAATAAACAAAGAGCTGAGTAGGCACGAATCAAACAGTCAGCAGGCAATAATCATGGAACTCAGCTGTGAGGAATCATGCTGCTCAGCTGGCAATAATCAAGCAGCTGAGCAGGCAGGAATTACGCAGCACAGCTGGCAATTGTCAAGCAGATGACAGGCAGGAATCGTGCAGCTCAGCTGGCAATTGTCAAGCAGATGAGCAGACAGTAATCACGCAGCTCAGCAGGCCCAGATCACGTGACTGAGCATGCACTGTTCACGTGGCTGATCATACACTGATCACGTGATGATCATGCACTGATCACTTGGATATCATGCACTGATCACGTGGCTGATCATACACTGTTCACGTGTCTGACCATGCACTGATCACGTGGCTGATCATACACTGCTCACGTAACTGATCATGCACTGATCACGTGGCTGAACATGCACTGTTCACGTGGCTGATCACACACCTGTCACGTGACATATCATGCACTGATCACGTGGCACTCATGCACTGATCACGTGGCTGATCATACTCTGCTCACGTAACTCATGCACACATCACGTGGCTATCATGCACTGCTCACGTGGCTCGTCATGGAATGATCACGTAGCAACCATATACTGGTCACGTGACTGATCATGCAAAGATCACGTAAATGATCATGCACTGTTCACGTGACTGATCATGTACTGATCACGTGACTGATCATGCACTGATCACGTGGCTATCATGCACTGCTCACGTGGCTGATCATGCAACGATCACGTAGCAACCATGTACTGGTCACGTGACTGATCATGCACTGATCACGTGACTGATCATGCACTGATCACGTGGCTGATCATGCACTGATCACGTGGCTATCATGCACTGATCACGTGGCTGATCATGCATGATCACGCAGCTACCATGTACTGATCACATGACTGATCATGCACTGATCACGTGACTGATCATGCACTGATCACGTGGCTATCATGCACTATCACGTGGCTGATCATGCAATGATCATGTAGCTACCATGTACTGGTCACGTGAATGATCATACACTGATCACGTGACTGATCATGCACTGATCACGTGGCTATCATGCACTGATCACGTGACTGATCATGCACTGATCACGTCTATATCATGCACTGATCACATGACTGCCCATGCACTGATCACGTGGATGATCATACACTGATCATGTGACAGATCATGCACTGATCACGTGGCTGATCATGCACTGATCACGTGACTGATCATGGACTGATCACATGACTATCATGCACTGATCACGTGACTTAATGCACTGATCATGTGACTGATCATGCACTGATCATGTTTGCTATCATACACTGATCATGTGCCTCTGGAGGCAATAAACAAAGAGCTGAGTAGGCACGAATCAAACAGTCAGCAGGCAATAATCATGGAACACAGGTGTGAGGAATCATGCTGCTCAGCTGGCAATAATCAAGCAGCTGATCAGGCAGGAATCATGCAGCTCAGCTGGCAATTGTCAAGCAGATGAGCAGACAGTAATCACGCAGCTCAGCAGGCACTGATCACGTGACTGATCATGCACTGATCACGTGGCTGATCATGCACTGATCACGTGATGATCATGCACTGATCACGTGGCTATCATGCACTGATCACGTGGCTGATCATGCACTGATCACGTGACTGATCATGCACTGATCACGTGTCTGATCATGCACTGATCACGTGGCTATCATGCACTGATCACGTGGCTGATCATGCCATGATCACGCAGCTACCATGTACTGGTCACATGACTGATCATGCACTGATCACGTGACTGATCATGCACTGATCACGTGGCTATCATGCACTACTCACGTGGCTGATCATGCAATGATCATGTAGCTACCATGTACAGGTCACGTGAATGATCATACACCCATCAGGTGACTGATCATGCACTGATCACGTGGCTATCATGCACTGATCACGAGACTGATCATGCACTGATCACGTCTATATCATGCACTGATCACATGACTGCCCATGCACTGATCACGTGGATGATCATACACTAATCTTGTGACAGATCATGCACTGATCACGTGGCTGATCATGCACTGATACCGTGACTGAGCATGGACTGATCACATGACTATCATGTAGTGATCACGTGACTTAATGGCGCTGATCATGTGACTGATCATGCGCTGATCATGTTTGCTATCATACACTGATCATGTGCCTCTGGAGGCAATAAACAAAGAGCTGAGTAGGCACGAATCAAACAGTCAGCAGGCAATAATCATGGAACTCAGGTGTGAGGAATCATGCTGCTCAGCTGGCAATAATCAAGCAGCTGAGCAGGCAGGAATTACGCAGCACAGCTGGCAATTGTCAAGCAGATGACAGGCAGGAATCGTGCAGCTCAGCTGGCAATTGTCAAGCAGATGAGCAGACAGTAATCACGCAGCTCAGCAGGCCCAGATCACGTGACTGAGCATGCACTGTTCACGTGGCTGATCATACACTGATCACGTGATGATCATGCACTGATCACTTGGATATCATGCACTGATCACGTGGCTGATCATACACTGTTCACGTGTCTGACCATGCACTGATCACGTGGCTGATCATACACTGCTCACGTAACTGATCATGCACTGATCACGTGGCTATCATGCACTGATCACGTGGCTGAACATGCACTGTTCACGTGGCTGATCACACACCTGTCACGTGACATATCATGCACTGATCACGTGGCACTCATGCACTGATCACGTGGCTGATCATACTCTGCTCACGTAACTCATGCACACATCACGTGGCTATCATGCACTGCTCACGTGGCTCGTCATGGAATGATCACGTAGCAACCATATACTGGTCACGTGACTGATCATGCAAAGATCACGTAAATGATCATGCACTGTTCACGTGACTGATCATGTACTGATCACGTGACTGATCATGCACTGATCACGTGGCTATCATGCTCTGCTCACGTGGCTGATCATGCAACGATCACGTAGCAACCATGTACTGGTCACGTGACTGATCATGCACTGATCACGTAATTGATCATGCACTGATCACGTGGCTCATCATGCACTGATCACGTGGCTGATCACACATGTATCACGTGACTGATCATGCACTGATCACGTGGCTCTCATGCACTGATCACGTGGCTGTCATGCACTGATCACGTGGATATCATGCACTGATCACGTGGCTGATCACACACGTATCACATGACTGATCATGCACTGATCACGTGGCTATCATGCACTGATCACGTGGCTATCATGCACTGATCACGTGGCTATCATGCACTGATCACGTGGCTGATCATGCATGATCACGCAGCTACCATGCACTGATCACGTGACTGATCATGCACTGATCACGTGACTGATCATGCACTGATCACGTGGCTATCATGCACTGATCACGTGGCTGATCATGCACTGATCACGTAGCTATCATGTACTGGTCACGTGAATGATCATGCACTGATCACGTGGCTGATCATGCACTGATCACGTGGCTATCATGCACTGATCACGTGACTGATCATGCACTGATCACGTCTATATCATGCACTGATCACATGACTGATCATGCACTGATCACGTGGATGATCATGCACTGATCACGTGACTGATCATGCACTGATCACGTGGCTGATCATGCACTGATCACGTGACTGATCATGCACTGATCACGTGACTGATCATGCACTGATCACGTGGCTATCATGCACTGATCACGTGGCTGATCATGCACTGATCACGTAGCTATCATGCACTGATCACGTGACTGATCATGCACTGATCACGTGACTGATCATGCACTGATCACGTGGCTATCATGCACTATCACGTGGCTGATCATGCACTGATCACGTAGCTACCATGCACTGATCACGTGACTGATCATACACTGATCACGTGACTGATCATGCACTGATCACGTGGCTATCATGCACTGATCACGTGGCTGTCATGCAATGATCACGTAGCAACCATATACTGGTCACGTGACTGATCATGCACTGATCACGTAAATGATCATGCACTGATCACGTGACTGATCATGCACTGATCACGTGACTGATCATGCACTGATCACGTGGCTATCATGCACTGCTCACGTGGCTGATCATGCAACGATCACGTAGCAACCATGTACTGGTCACGTGACTGATCATGCACTGATCACGTAATTGATCATGCACTGATCACGTGGCTCATCATGCACTGATCACGTGGCTGATCACACATGTATCACGTGACTGATCATGCACTGATCACGTGGCTCTCATGCACTGATCACGTGGCTGTCATGCACTGATCACGTGGATATCATGCACTGATCACGTGGCTGATCACACACGTATCACATGACTGATCATGCACTGATCACGTGGCTATCATGCACTGATCACGTGGCTATCATGCACTGATCACGTGGCTGATCATGCAATGATCACGTAGCTACCATGTACTGGTCACGTGACTGATCATGCACTGATCACGTAATTGATCATGCACTGATCACGTGGCTGATCATGCACTGATCACGTGGCTGATCATGCACTGATCACGTGACTGATCATGCACTGATCACGTGACTGATCATGCACTGATCACGTGGCTATCATGCACTGATCACGTGGCTGACATACACTGATCACGTGCCTGATCATGCACTGATCACGTGGCTGATCATGCACTGATCACGTGACTGATCATGCACTGATCACGTGTCTGATCATGCACTGATCACGTGGCTATCATGCACTGCTCACGTGGCTGATCATGCCATGATCACGCAGCTACCATGTACTGGTCACATGACTGATCATGCACTGATCACGTGACTGATCATGCAGTGATCACGTGGCTATCATGCACTACTCACGTGGCTGATCATGCAATGATCATGTAGCTACCATGTACAGGTCACGTGAATGATCATACACCCATCAGGTGACTGATCATGCACTGATCACGTGGCTATCATGCACTGATCACGAGACTGATCATGCACTGTTCACGTCTATATCATGCACTGATCACATGACTGCCCATGCACTGATCACGTGGATGATCATACACTAATCTTGTGACAGATCATGCACTGATCACGTGGCTGATCATGCACTGATACCGTGACTGAGCATGGACTGATCACATGACTATCATGTAGTGATCACGTGACTTAATGGCGCTGATCATGTGACTGATCATGCGCTGATCATGTTTGCTATCATACACTGATCATGTGCCTCTGGAGGCAATAAACAAAGAGCTGAGTAGGCACGAATCAAACAGTCAGCAGGCAATAATCATGGAACTCAGGTGTGAGGAATCATGCTGCTCAGCTGGCAATAATCAAGCAGCTGAGCAGGCAGGAATCGTGCAGCTCAGCTGGCAATTGTCAAGCAGATGAGCAGACAGTAATCACGCAGCTCAGCAGGCCCAGATCACGTGACTGAGCATGCACTGTTCACGTGGCTGATCATACACTGATCACGTGGCTGATCATGCACTGATCACGTGGCTATCATGCACTGATCACGTGGCTGATCATGCACTGATCACGTGCTACCATGCACTGATCACGTGACTGATCATGCACTGATCACGTAACTGATCATGCACTGATCACGTGGCTGATCATGCACTGATCACGTGGCTGATCATGCACTGATCACGTGACTGATCATGCACTGATCACGTGACTGATCATGCACTGATCACGTGGCTATCATGCACTGATCACGTGGCTGATCATACACTGATCACGTGACTGATCATGCACTGATCACGTGGCTGATCATGCACTGATCACGTGACTGATCATGCACTGATCACGTGACTGATCATGCACTGATCACGTGGCTATCATGCACTGCTCACGTGGCTGATCATGCCATGATCACGCAGCTACCATGTACTGGTCACGTGACTGATCATGCACTGATCACGTGACTGATCATGCACTGATCACGTGGCTATCATGCACTATCACGTGGCTGATCATGCAATGATCATGTAGCTACCATGTACTGGTCACGTGACTGATCATGCACTGATCACGTGACTGATCATGCACTGATCACGTGGCTATCATGCACTGATCACGTGACTGATCATGCACTGATCACGTCTATATCATGCACTGATCACATGACTGCCCATGCACTGATCACGTGGATGATCATACACTGATCACGTGACTGATCATGCACTGATCACGTGGCTGATCATGCACTGATACGTGACTGATCATGGACTGATCACATGACTATCATGCACTGATCACGTGACTTAATGCACTGATCATGTGACTGATCATGCACTGATCATGTTTGCTATCATACACTGATCATGTGCCTCTGGAGGCAATAAACAAAGAGCTGAGTAGGCACGAATCAAACAGTCAGCAGGCAATAATCATGGAACACAGGTGTGAGGAATCATGCTGCTCAGCTGGCAATAATCAAGCAGCTGATCAGGCAGGAATCGTGCAGCTCAGCTGGCAATTGTCAAGCAGATGAGCAGACAGTAATCACGCAGCTCAGCAGGCACTGATCACGTGACTGATCATGCACTGATCACGTGGCTGATCATGCACTGATCACGTGATGATCATGCACTGATCACGTGGCTATCATGCACTGATCACGTGGCTGATCATGCACTGATCACGTGACTGATCATGCACTGATCACGTGTCTGATCATGCACTGATCACGTGGCTATCATGCACTGCTCACGTGGCTGATCATGCCATGATCACGCAGCTACCATGTACTGGTCACATGACTGATCATGCACTGATCACGTGACTGATCATGCAGTGATCACGTGGCTATCATGCACTACTCACGTGGCTGATCATGCAATGATCATGTAGCTACCATGTACAGGTCACGTGAATGATCATACACCCATCAGGTGACTGATCATGCACTGATCACGTGGCTATCATGCACTGATCACGAGACTGATCATGCACTGATCACGTCTATATCATGCACTGATCACATGACTGCCCATGCACTGATCACGTGGATGATCATACACTAATCTTGTGACAGATCATGCACTGATCACGTGGCTGATCATGCACTGATACCGTGACTGAGCATGGACTGATCACATGACTATCATGTAGTGATCACGTGACTTAATGGCGCTGATCATGTGACTGATCATGCGCTGATCATGTTTGCTATCATACACTGATCATGTGCCTCTGGAGGCAATAAACAAAGAGCTGAGTAGGCACGAATCAAACAGTCAGCAGGCAATAATCATGGAACTCAGGTGTGAGGAATCATGCTGCTCAGCTGGCAATAATCAAGCAGCTGAGCAGGCAGGAATTACGCAGCACAGCTGGCAATTGTCAAGCAGATGACAGGCAGGAATCGTGCAGCTCAGCTGGCAATTGTCAAGCAGATGAGCAGACAGTAATCACGCAGCTCAGCAGGCCCAGATCACGTGACTGAGCATGCACTGTTCACGTGGCTGATCATACACTGATCACGTGATGATCATGCACTGATCACTTGGATATCATGCACTGATCACGTGGCTGATCATACACTGTTCACGTGTCTGACCATGCACTGATCACGTGGCTGATCATACACTGCTCACGTAACTGATCATGCACTGATCACGTGGCTATCATGCACTGATCACGTGGCTGAACATGCACTGTTCACGTGGCTGATCACACACCTGTCACGTGACATATCATGCACTGATCACGTGGCACTCATGCACTGATCACGTGGCTGATCATACTCTGCTCACGTAACTCATGCACACATCACGTGGCTATCATGCACTGCTCACGTGGCTCGTCATGGAATGATCACGTAGCAACCATATACTGGTCACGTGACTGATCATGCACTGATCACGTAAATGATCATGCACTGATCACGTGACTGATCATGCACTGATCACGTGGCTGATCATGCACTGATCACGTGACTGATCATGCACTGATCACGTGGCTGATCATGCACTGATCACGTGGCTGATCATGCACTGATCACGTGGCTATCATGCACTGATCACGTGGCTGATCATGCACTGATCACGTGACTGATCATGCACTGATCACGTGGCTATCATGCACTGATCACGTGGCTGATCATGCATGATCACGCAGCTACCATGTACTGGTCACATGACTGATCATGCACTGATCACGTGACTGATCATGCACTGATCACGTGGCTATCATGCACTACTCACGTGGCTGATCATGCAATGATCATGTAGCTACCATGTACAGGTCACGTGAATGATCATACACCCATCAGGTGACTGATCATGCACTGATCACGTGGCTATCATGCACTGATCACGAGACTGATCATGCACTGATCACGTCTATATCATGCACTGATCACATGACTGCCCATGCACTGATCACGTGGATGATCATACACTAATCATGTGACAGATCATGCACTGATCACGTGGCTGATCATGCACTGATACCGTGACTGAGCATGGACTGATCACATGACTATCATGTAGTGATCACGTGACTTAATGGCGCTGATCATGTGACTGATCATGCACTGATCATGTTTGCTATCATACACTGATCATGTGCCTCTGGAGGCAATAAACAAAGAGCTGAGTAGGCACGAATCAAACAGTCAGCAGGCAATAATCATGGAACTCAGGTGTGAGGAATCATGCTGCTCAGCTGGCAATAATCAAGCAGCTGAGCAGGCAGGAATTACGCAGCACAGCTGGCAATTGTCAAGCAGATGACAGGCAGGAATCGTGCAGCTCAGCTGGCAATTGTCAAGCAGATGAGCAGACAGTAATCACGCAGCTCAGCAGGCCCAGATCACGTGACTGAGCATGCACTGTTCACGTGGCTGATCATACACTGATCACGTGATGATCATGCACTGATCACTTGGATATCATGCACTGATCACGTGGCTGATCATACACTGTTCACGTGTCTGACCATGCACTGATCACGTGGCTGATCATGCACTGATCACGTGGCTATCATGCACTGATCACGTGGCTGATCATGCACTGATCACGTGGCAAACATGCACTGATCACGTGACTGATCATGCACTGATCACGTAATTGATCATGCACTGATCACGTGGCTCATCATGCACTGATCACGTGGCTGATCACACATGATCACGTGACTGATCATGCACTGATCACGTGGCTATCATGCACTGATCACGTGGCTGTCATGCACTGATCACGTGGATATCATGCACTGATCACGTGGCTGATCACACACGATCACGTGACTGATCATGCACTGATCACGTGGCTATCATGCACTGATCACGTGGCTGATCATGCACTGATCACGTAGCTATCATGTACTGGTCACGTGACTGATCATGCACTGATCACGTAATTGATCATGCACTGATCACGTGGCTGATCATGCACTGATCACGTGGCTGATCATGCACTGATCACGTGACTGATCATGCACTGATCACGTGACTGATCATGCACTGATCACGTGGCTATCATGCACTGATCACGTGGCTGACATACACTGATCACGTGCCTGATCATGCACTGATCACGTGGCTGATCATGCACTGATCACGTGACTGATCATGCACTGATCACGTGTCTGATCATGCACTGATCACGTGGCTATCATGCACTGCTCACGTGGCTGATCATGCCATGATCACGCAGCTACCATGTACTGGTCACATGACTGATCATGCACTGATCACGTGACTGATCATGCAGTGATCACGTGGCTATCATGCACTACTCACGTGGCTGATCATGCAATGATCATGTAGCTACCATGTACAGGTCACGTGAATGATCATACACCCATCAGGTGACTGATCATGCACTGATCACGTGGCTATCATGCACTGATCACGAGACTGATCATGCACTGTTCACGTCTATATCATGCACTGATCACATGACTGCCCATGCACTGATCACGTGGATGATCATACACTAATCTTGTGACAGATCATGCACTGATCACGTGGCTGATCATGCACTGATACCGTGACTGAGCATGGACTGATCACATGACTATCATGTAGTGATCACGTGACTTAATGGCGCTGATCATGTGACTGATCATGCGCTGATCATGTTTGCTATCATACACTGATCATGTGCCTCTGGAGGCAATAAACAAAGAGCTGAGTAGGCACGAATCAAACAGTCAGCAGGCAATAATCATGGAACTCAGCTGTGAGGAATCATGCTGCTCAGCTGGCAATAATCAAGCAGCTGAGCAGGCAGGAATTACGCAGCACAGCTGGCAATTGTCAAGCAGATGACAGGCAGGAATCGTGCAGCTCAGCTGGCAATTGTCAAGCAGATGAGCAGACAGTAATCACGCAGCTCAGCAGGCCCAGATCACGTGACTGAGCATGCACTGTTCACGTGGCTGATCATACACTGATCACGTGATGATCATGCACTGATCACTTGGATATCATGCACTGATCACGTGGCTGATCATACACTGTTCACGTGTCTGACCATGCACTGATCACGTGGCTGATCATACACTGCTCACGTAACTGATCATGCACTGATCACGTGGCTATCATGCACTGATCACGTGGCTGAACATGCACTGTTCACGTGGCTGATCACACACCTGTCACGTGACATATCATGCACTGATCACGTGGCACTCATGCACTGATCACGTGGCTGATCATACTCTGCTCACGTAACTCATGCACACATCACGTGGCTATCATGCACTGCTCACGTGGCTCGTCATGGAATGATCACGTAGCAACCATATACTGGTCACGTGACTGATCATGCAAAGATCACGTAAATGATCATGCACTGTTCACGTGACTGATCATGTACTGATCACGTGACTGATCATGCACTGATCACGTGGCTATCATGCTCTGCTCACGTGGCTGATCATGCAACGATCACGTAGCAACCATGTACTGGTCACGTGACTGATCATGCACTGATCACGTAATTGATCCTGCACTGATCACGTGGCTCATCATGCACTGATCACGTGGCTGATCACACATGTATCACGTGACTGATCATGCACTGATCACGTGGCTCTCATGCACTGATCACGTGGCTGTCATGCACTGATCACGTGGATATCATGCACTGATCACGTGGCTGATCACACACGTATCACATGACTGATCATGCACTGATCACGTGGCTATCATGCACTGATCACGTGGCTATCATGCACTGATCACGTGACTGATCATGCAATGATCACGTAGCTACCGTGTACTGGTCACGTGACTGATCATGCACTGATCACGTAAATGATCATGCACTGATCACGTGACTGATCATGCACTGATCACGTGACTGATCATGCACTGATCACGTGGCTATCATGCACTGATCACGTGGCTGATCATGCACGATCACGTAGCAACCATGTACTGATCACGTGACTGATCATGCACTGATCACGTAATTGATCATGCACTGATCACGTGGCTCATCATGCACTGATCACGTGGCTGATCACACATGATCACGTGACTGATCATGCACTGATCACGTGGCTATCATGCACTGATCACGTGGCTGATCATGCACTGATCACGTGGATATCATGCACTGATCACGTGGCTGATCACACACGTATCACATGACTGATCATGCACTGATCACGTGGCTATCATGCACTGATCACGTGGCTATCATGCACTGATCACGTGGCTGATCATGCAATGATCACGTAGCTACCATGTACTGGTCACGTGACTGATCATGCACTGATCACGTAATTGATCATGCACTGATCACGTGGCTGATCATGCACTGATCACGTGGCTGATCATACACTGATCACATAACTGATCATGCACTGATCACGTGACTGATCATGCACTGATCACGTGGCTATCATGCACTGATCACGTGGCTGACATACACTGATCACGTGCCTGGTCATGCACTGATCACGTGGCTGATCATGCACTGATCACGTGACTGATCATGCACTGATCACGTGTCTGATCATGCACTGATCACGTGGCTATCATGCACTGCTCACGTGGCTGATCATGCCATGATCACGCAGCTACCATGTACTGGTCACATGACTGATCATGCACTGATCACGTGACTGATCATGCAGTGATCACGTGGCTATCATGCACTACTCACGTGGCTGATCATGCAATGATCATGTAGCTACCATGTACAGGTCACGTGAATGATCATACACCCATCAGGTGACTGATCATGCACTGATCACGTGGCTATCATGCACTGATCACGAGACTGATCATGCACTGATCACGTCTATATCATGCACTGATCACATGACTGCCCATGCACTGATCACGTGAATGATCATACACTAATCTTGTGACAGATCATGCACTGATCACGCACTGATACCGTGACTGAGCATGGACTGATCACATGACTATCATGTAGTGATCACGTGACTTAATGGCGCTGATCATGTGACTGATCATGCGCTGATCATGTTTGCTATCATACACTGATCATGTGCCTCTGGAGGCAATAAACAAAGAGCTGAGTAGGCACGAATCAAACAGTCAGCAGGCAATAATCATGGAACTCAGGTGTGAGGAATCATGCTGCTCAGCTGGCAATAATCAAGCAGCTGAGCAGGCAGGAATTACGCAGCACAGCTGGCAATTGTCAAGCAGATGACAGGCAGGAATCGTGCAGCTCAGCTGGCAATTGTCAAGCAGATGAGCAGACAGTAATCACGCAGCTCAGCAGGCCCAGATCACGTGACTGAGCATGCACTGTTCACGTGGCTGATCATACACTGATCACGTGATGATCATGCACTGATCACTTGGATATCATGCACTGATCACGTGGCTGATCATACACTGTTCACGTGTCTGACCATGCACTGATCACGTGGCTGATCATACACTGCTCACGTAACTGATCATGCACTGATCACGTGGCTATCATGCACTGATCACGTGGCTGAACATGCACTGTTCACGTGGCTGATCACACACCTGTCACGTGACATATCATGCACTGATCACGTGGCTGATCATACTCTGCTCACGTAACTCATGCACACATCACGTGGCTATCATGCACTGCTCACGTGGCTCGTCATGGAATGATCACGTAGCAACCATATACTGGTCACGTGACTGATCATGCACTGATCACGTAAATGATCATGCACTGTTCACGTGACTGATCATGTACTGATCACGTGACTGATCATGCACTGATCACGTGGCTATCATGCACTGCTCACGTGGCTGATCATGCAACGATCACGTAGCAACCATGTACTGGTCACGTGACTGATCATGCACTGATCACGTAATTGATCATGCACTGATCACGTGGCTCATCATGCACTGATCACGTGGCTGATCACACATGTATCACGTGACTGATCATGCACTGATCACGTGGCTCTCATGCACTGATCACGTGGCTGTCATGCACTGATCACGTGGATATCATGCACTGATCACGTGGCTGATCACACACGTATCACATGACTGATCATGCACTGATCACGTGGCTATCATGCACTGATCACGTGGCTGATCATGCACTGATCACGTGGCTATCATGCACTGATCACGTGGCTGATCATGCACTGATCACGTAACTGATCATGCACTGATCACGTGGCTATCATGCACTGATCACGTGGCTGATCATGCACTGATCACGTGGCTGATCACACACTGTCACGTGACATATCATGCACTGATCACGTGGCACTCATGCACTGATCACGTGGCTGATCATACACTGATCACGTAACTCATGCACACATCACGTGGCTATCATGCACTGATCACGTGGCTGTCATGCAATGATCACGTAGCAACCATATACTGGTCACGTGACTGATCATGCACTGATCACGTAAATGATCATGCACTGATCACGTGACTGATCATGCACTGATCACGTGACTGATCATGCACTGATCACGTGGCTATCATGCACTGCTCACGTGGCTGATCATGCAACGATCACGTAGCAACCATGTACTGGTCACGTGACTGATCATGCACTGATCACGTAATTGATCATGCACTGATCACGTGGCTCATCATGCACTGATCACGTGGCTGATCACACATGTATCACGTGACTGATCATGCACTGATCACGTGGCTATCATGCACTGATCACGTGGCTGTCATGCACTGATCACGTGGCTGATCACACACGATCACATGACTGATCATGCACTGATCACGTGGCTATCATGCACTGATCACGTGGCTATCATGCACTGATCACGTGGCTGATCATGCAATGATCACGTAGCTACCATGTACTGGTCACGTGACTGATCATGCACTGATCACGTAATTGATCATGCACTGATCACGTGGCTGATCATGCACTGATCACGTGGCTGATCATACACTGATCACATAACTGATCATGCACTGATCACGTGACTGATCATGCACTGATCACGTGGCTATCATGCACTGATCACGTGGCTGACATACACTGATCACGTGCCTGATCATGCACTGATCACGTGGCTGATCATGCACTGATCACGTGACTGATCATGCACTGATCACGTGTCTGATCATGCACTGATCACGTGGCTATCATGCACTGCTCACGTGGCTGATCATGCCATGATCACGCAGCTACCATGTACTGGTCACATGACTGATCATGCACTGATCACGTGACTGATCATGCAGTGATCACGTGGCTATCATGCACTACTCACGTGGCTGATCATGCAATGATCATGTAGCTACCATGTACAGGTCACGTGAATGATCATACACCCATCAGGTGACTGATCATGCACTGATCACGTGGCTATCATGCACTGATCACGAGACTGATCATGCACTGATCACGTCTATATCATGCACTGATCACATGACTGCCCATGCACTGATCACGTGGATGATCATACACTAATCTTGTGACAGATCATGCACTGATCACGTGGCTGATCATGCACTGATACCGTGACTGAGCATGGACTGATCACATGACTATCATGTAGTGATCACGTGACTTAATGGCGCTGATCATGTGACTGATCATGCACTGATCATGTTTGCTATCATACACTGATCATGTGCCTCTGGAGGCAATAAACAAAGAGCTGAGTAGGCACGAATCAAACAGTCAGCAGGCAATAATCATGGAACTCAGGTGTGAGGAATCATGCTGCTCAGCTGGCAATAATCAAGCAGCTGAGCAGGCAGGAATTACGCAGCACAGCTGGCAATTGTCAAGCAGATGACAGGCAGGAATCGTGCAGCTCAGCTGGCAATTGTCAAGCAGATGAGCAGACAGTAATCACGCAGCTCAGCAGGCCCAGATCACGTGACTGAGCATGCACTGTTCACGTGGCTGATCATACACTGATCACGTGATGATCATGCACTGATCACGTGGCTGATCATGCACTGATCACGTGGCTGATCATGCACTGATCACGTGGCTGATCATGCACTGATCACGTGGCTGATCATGCACTGATCACGTGGCTATCATGCACTGATCACGTGGCTGATCATGCACTGATCACGTGGCAACCATGCACTGATCACGTGACTGATCATGCACTGATCACGTAATTGATCATGCACTGATCACGTGGCTGATCATGCACTGATCACGTGGCTGATCACACATGATCACGTGACTGATCATGCACTGATCACGTGGCTATCATGCACTGATCACGTGGCTGTCATGCACTGATCACGTGGATATCATGCACTGATCACGTGGCTGATCACACACGTATCACGTGACTGATCATGCACTGATCACGTGGCTGATCATGCACTGATCACGTGGCTATCATGCACTGATCACGTGGCTGATCATGCAATGATCACGTAGCTACCATGTACTGGTCACGTGACTGATCATGCACTGATCACGTAATTGATCATGCACTGATCACGTGGCTGATCATGCACTGATCACGTGGCTGATCATGCACTGATCACGTGACTGATCATGCACTGATCACGTGACTGATCATGCACTGATCACGTGGCTATCATGCACTGATCACGTGGCTGACATACACTGATCACGTGCCTGATCATGCACTGATCACGTGGCTGATCATGCACTGATCACGTGACTGATCATGCACTGATCACGTGTCTGATCATGCACTGATCACGTGGCTATCATGCACTGCTCACGTGGCTGATCATGCCATGATCACGCAGCTACCATGTACTGGTCACATGACTGATCATGCACTGATCACGTGACTGATCATGCAGTGATCACGTGGCTATCATGCACTACTCACGTGGCTGATCATGCAATGATCATGTAGCTACCATGTACAGGTCACGTGAATGATCATACACCCATCAGGTGACTGATCATGCACTGATCACGTGGCTATCATGCACTGATCACGAGACTGATCATGCACTGTTCACGTCTATATCATGCACTGATCACATGACTGCCCATGCACTGATCACGTGGATGATCATACACTAATCTTGTGACAGATCATGCACTGATCACGTGGCTGATCATGCACTGATACCGTGACTGAGCATGGACTGATCACATGACTATCATGTAGTGATCACGTGACTTAATGGCGCTGATCATGTGACTGATCATGCGCTGATCATGTTTGCTATCATACACTGATCATGTGCCTCTGGAGGCAATAAACAAAGAGCTGAGTAGGCACGAATCAAACAGTCAGCAGGCAATAATCATGGAACTCAGCTGTGAGGAATCATGCTGCTCAGCTGGCAATAATCAAGCAGCTGAGCAGGCAGGAATTACGCAGCACAGCTGGCAATTGTCAAGCAGATGACAGGCAGGAATCGTGCAGCTCAGCTGGCAATTGTCAAGCAGATGAGCAGACAGTAATCACGCAGCTCAGCAGGCCCAGATCACGTGACTGAGCATGCACTGTTCACGTGGCTGATCATACACTGATCACGTGATGATCATGCACTGATCACTTGGATATCATGCACTGATCACGTGGCTGATCATACACTGTTCACGTGTCTGACCATGCACTGATCACGTGGCTGATCATACACTGCTCACGTAACTGATCATGCACTGATCACGTGGCTATCATGCACTGATCACGTGGCTGAACATGCACTGTTCACGTGGCTGATCACACACCTGTCACGTGACATATCATGCACTGATCACGTGGCACTCATGCACTGATCACGTGGCTGATCATACTCTGCTCACGTAACTCATGCACACATCACGTGGCTATCATGCACTGCTCACGTGGCTCGTCATGGAATGATCACGTAGCAACCATATACTGGTCACGTGACTGATCATGCAAAGATCACGTAAATGATCATGCACTGTTCACGTGACTGATCATGTACTGATCACGTGACTGATCATGCACTGATCACGTGGCTATCATGCTCTGCTCACGTGGCTGATCATGCAACGATCACGTAGCAACCATGTACTGGTCACGTGACTGATCATGCACTGATCACGTAACTGATCCTGCACTGATCACGTGGCTCATCATGCACTGATCACGTGGCTGATCACACATGTATCACGTGACTGATCATGCACTGATCACGTGGCTCTCATGCACTGATCACGTGGCTGTCATGCACTGATCACGTGGATATCATGCACTGATCACGTGGCTGATCACACACGTATCACATGACTGATCATGCACTGATCACGTGGCTATCATGCACTGATCACGTGGCTATCATGCACTGATCACGTGGCTGATCAGGCAATGATCACGTAGCTACCATGTACTGGTCACGTGACTGATCATGCACTGATCACGTAAATGATCATGCACTGATCACGTGACTGATCATGCACTGATCACGTGACTGATCATGCACTGATCACGTGGCTATCATGCACTGATCACGTGGCTGATCATGCACTGATCACGTAGCAACCATGCACTGGTCACGTGACTGATCATGCACTGATCACGTAATTGATCATGCACTGATCACGTGGCTGATCATGCACTGATCACGTGGCTGATCACACATGATCACGTGACTGATCATGCACTGATCACGTGGCTATCATGCACTGATCACGTGGCTGATCATGCACTGATCACGTGGATATCATGCACTGATCACGTGGCTGATCACACACGTATCACATGACTGATCATGCACTGATCACGTGGCTATCATGCACTGATCACGTGGCTATCATGCACTGATCACGTGGCTGATCATGCAATGATCACGTAGCTACCATGTACTGGTCACGTGACTGATCATGCACTGATCACGTAATTGATCATGCACTGATCACGTGGCTGATCATGCACTGATCACGTGGCTGATCATGCACTGATCACATGACTGATCATGCACTGATCACGTGACTGATCATGCACTGATCACGTGGCTATCATGCACTGATCACGTGGCTGACATACACTGATCACGTGCCTGATCATGCACTGATCACGTGGCTGATCATGCACTGATCACGTGACTGATCATGCACTGATCACGTGTCTGATCATGCACTGATCACGTGGCTATCATGCACTGCTCACGTGGCTGATCATGCCATGATCACGCAGCTACCATGTACTGGTCACATGACTGATCATGCACTGATCACGTGACTGATCATGCAGTGATCACGTGGCTATCATGCACTACTCACGTGGCTGATCATGCAATGATCATGTAGCTACCATGTACAGGTCACGTGAATGATCATACACCCATCAGGTGACTGATCATGCACTGATCACGTGGCTATCATGCACTGATCACGAGACTGATCATGCACTGATCACGTCTATATCATGCACTGATCACATGACTGCCCATGCACTGATCACGTGGATGATCATACACTAATCTTGTGACAGATCATGCACTGATCACGCACTGATACCGTGACTGAGCATGGACTGATCACATGACTATCATGTAGTGATCACGTGACTTAATGGCGCTGATCATGTGACTGATCATGCGCTGATCATGTTTGCTATCATACACTGATCATGTGCCTCTGGAGGCAATAAACAAAGAGCTGAGTAGGCACGAATCAAACAGTCAGCAGGCAATAATCATGGAACTCAGCTGTGAGGAATCATGCTGCTCAGCTGGCAATAATCAAGCAGCTGAGCAGGCAGGAATTACGCAGCACAGCTGGCAATTGTCAAGCAGATGACAGGCAGGAATCGTGCAGCTCAGCTGGCAATTGTCAAGCAGATGAGCAGACAGTAATCACGCAGCTCAGCAGGCCCAGATCACGTGACTGAGCATGCACTGTTCACGTGGCTGATCATACACTGATCACGTGATGATCATGCACTGATCACTTGGATATCATGCACTGATCACGTGGCTGATCATACACTGTTCACGTGTCTGACCATGCACTGATCACGTGGCTGATCATACACTGCTCACGTAACTGATCATGCACTGATCACGTGGCTATCATGCACTGATCACGTGGCTGAACATGCACTGTTCACGTGGCTGATCACACACCTGTCACGTGACATATCATGCACTGATCACGTGGCACTCATGCACTGATCACGTGGCTGATCATACTCTGCTCACGTAACTCATGCACACATCACGTGGCTATCATGCACTGCTCACGTGGCTCGTCATGGAATGATCACGTAGCAACCATATACTGGTCACGTGACTGATCATGCAGATCACGTAAATGATCATGCACTGTTCACGTGACTGATCATGTACTGATCACGTGACTGATCATGCACTGATCACGTGGCTATCATGCACTGCTCACGTGGCTGATCATGCAACGATCACGTAGCAACCATGTACTGGTCACGTGACTGATCATGCACTGATCACGTAATTGATCATGCACTGATCACGTGGCTCATCATGCACTGATCACGTGGCTGATCACACATGTATCACGTGACTGATCATGCACTGATCACGTGGCTATCATGCACTGATCACGTGGCTGTCATGCACTGATCACGTGGATATCATGCACTGATCACGTGGCTGATCACACACGTATCACATGACTGATCATGCACTGATCACGTGGCTATCATGCACTGATCACGTGGCTATCATGCACTGATCACGTGGCTGATCATGCACTGATCACGTGGCTGATCATGCACTGATCACGTGACTGATCATGCACTGATCACGTGGCTGATCATGCACTGATCACGTGGCTATCATGCACTGATCATGCACTGATCATGCACTGATCACGTCTATATCATGCACTGATCACATGACTGCCCATGCACTGATCACGTGGATGATCATACACTAATCATGTGACAGATCATGCACTGATCACGTGGCTGATCATGCACTGATACCGTGACTGAGCATGGACTGATCACATGACTATCATGTAGTGATCACGTGACTTAATGGCGCTGATCATGTGACTGATCATGCGCTGATCATGTTTGCTATCATACACTGATCATGTGCCTCTGGAGGCAATAAACAAAGAGCTGAGTAGGCACGAATCAAACAGTCAGCAGGCAATAATCATGGAACTCAGCTGTGAGGAATCATGCTGCTCAGCTGGCAATAATCAAGCAGCTGAGCAGGCAGGAATTACGCAGCACAGCTGGCAATTGTCAAGCAGATGAGCAGACAGTAATCACGCAGCTCAGCAGGCCCAGATCACGTGACTGAGCATGCACTGTTCACGTGGCTGATCATACACTGATCACGTGATGATCATGCACTGATCACTTGGATATCATGCACTGATCACGTGGCTGATCATACACTGTTCACGTGTCTGACCATGCACTGATCACGTGGCTGATCATACACTGCTCACGTAACTGATCATGCACTGATCACGTGGCTATCATGCACTGATCACGTGGCTGAACATGCACTGTTCACGTGGCTGATCACACACCTGTCACGTGACATATCATGCACTGATCACGTGGCACTCATGCACTGATCACGTGGCTGATCATACTCTGCTCACGTAACTCATGCACACATCACGTGGCTATCATGCACTGCTCACGTGGCTCGTCATGGAATGATCACGTAGCAACCATATACTGGTCACGTGACTGATCATGCACAGATCACGTAAATGATCATGCACTGTTCACGTGACTGATCATGTACTGATCACGTGACTGATCATGCACTGATCACGTGGCTATCATGCTCTGCTCACGTGGCTGATCATGCAACGATCACGTAGCAACCATGTACTGGTCACGTGACTGATCATGCACTGATCACGTAATTGATCCTGCACTGATCACGTGGCTCATCATGCACTGATCACGTGGCTGATCACACATGTATCACGTGACTGATCATGCACTGATCACGTGGCTCTCATGCACTGATCACGTGGCTGTCATGCACTGATCACGTGGATATCATGCACTGATCACGTGGCTGATCACACACGTATCACATGACTGATCATGCACTGATCACGTGGCTATCATGCACTGATCACGTGGCTATCATGCACTGATCACGTGGCTGATCATGCAATGATCACGTAGCTACCATGCACTGATCACGTGACTGATCATGCACTGATCACGTGACTGATCATGCACTGATCACGTGGCTGATCATGCACTGATCACGTGGCTGATCATGCACTGATCACGTGACTGATCATGCACTGATCACGTGACTGATCATGCACTGATCACGTGGCTATCATGCACTGATCACGTGGCTGATCATGCACTGATCACGCAGCTATCATGCACTGATCACATGACTGATCATGCACTGATCACGTGACTGATCATGCACTGATCACGTGGCTATCATGCACTATCACGTGGCTGATCATGCAATGATCATGTAGCTACCATGCACTGGTCACGTGAATGATCATGCACTGATCAGGTGACTGATCATGCACTGATCACGTGGCTATCATGCACTGATCACGTGACTGATCATGCACTGATCACGTCTATATCATGCACTGATCACATGACTGATCATGCACTGATCACGTGGATGATCATGCACTGATCATGTGACAGATCATGCACTGATCACGTGGCTGATCATGCACTGATCACGTGTCTGATCATGCACTGATCACGTGGCTGATCATACACTGATCACGTAACTGATCATGCACTGATCACGTGGCTATCATGCACTGATCACGTGGCTGATCATGCACTGATCACGTGGCTGATCACACACTGTCACGTGACATATCATGCACTGATCACGTGGCACTCATGCACTGATCACGTGGCTGATCATACACTGCTCACGTAACTCATGCACACATCACGTGGCTATCATGCACTGATCACGTGGCTGATCATGAATGATCACGTAGCAACCATATACTGGTCACGTGACTGATCATGCACTGATCACGTAAATGATCATGCACTGTTCACGTGACTGATCATGCACTGATCACGTGACTGATCATGCACTGATCACGTGGCTATCATGCACTGCTCACGTGGCTGATCATGCACGATCACGTAGCAACCATGTACTGGTCACGTGACTGATCATGCACTGATCACGTAATTGATCATGCACTGATCACGTGGCTCATCATGCACTGATCACGTGGCTGATCACACATGTATCACGTGACTGATCATGCACTGATCACGTGGCTCTCATGCACTGATCACGTGGCTGTCATGCACTGATCACGTGGATATCATGCACTGATCACGTGGCTGATCACACACGTATCACATGACTGATCATGCACTGATCACGTGGCTATCATGCACTGATCACGTGGCTATCATGCACTGATCACGTGGCTGATCATGCAATGATCACGTAGCTACCATGTACTGGTCACGTGACTGATCATGCACTGATCACGTAATTGATCATGCACTGATCACGTGGCTGATCATGCACTGATCACGTGGCTGATCATACACTGATCACGTAACTGATCATGCACTGATCACGTGACTGATCATGCACTGATCACGTGGCTATCATGCACTGATCACGTGGCTGACATACACTGATCACGTGCCTGATCATGCACTGATCACGTGGCTGATCATGCACTGATCACGTGACTGATCATGCACTGATCACGTGTCTGATCATGCACTGATCACGTGGCTATCATGCACTGCTCACGTGGCTGATCATGCCATGATCACGCAGCTACCATGTACTGGTCACATGACTGATCATGCACTGATCACGTGACTGATCATGCAGTGATCACGTGGCTATCATGCACTACTCACGTGGCTGATCATGCAATGATCATGTAGCTACCATGTACAGGTCACGTGAATGATCATACACCCATCAGGTGACTGATCATGCACTGATCACGTGGCTATCATGCACTGATCACGAGACTGATCATGCACTGATCACGTCTATATCATGCACTGATCACATGACTGCCCATGCACTGATCACGTGGATGATCATACACTAATCTTGTGACAGATCATGCACTGATCACGCACTGATACCGTGACTGAGCATGGACTGATCACATGACTATCATGTAGTGATCACGTGACTTAATGGCGCTGATCATGTGACTGATCATGCGCTGATCATGTTTGCTATCATACACTGATCATGTGCCTCTGGAGGCAATAAACAAAGAGCTGAGTAGGCACGAATCAAACAGTCAGCAGGCAATAATCATGGAACTCAGCTGTGAGGAATCATGCTGCTCAGCTGGCAATAATCAAGCAGCTGAGCAGGCAGGAATTACGCAGCACAGCTGGCAATTGTCAAGCAGATGACAGGCAGGAATCGTGCAGCTCAGCTGGCAATTGTCAAGCAGATGAGCAGACAGTAATCACGCAGCTCAGCAGGCCCAGATCACGTGACTGAGCATGCACTGTTCACGTGGCTGATCATACACTGATCACGTGATGATCATGCACTGATCACTTGGATATCATGCACTGATCACGTGGCTGATCATACACTGTTCACGTGTCTGACCATGCACTGATCACGTGGCTGATCATACACTGCTCACGTAACTGATCATGCACTGATCACGTGGCTATCATGCACTGATCACGTGGCTGAACATGCACTGTTCACGTGGCTGATCACACACCTGTCACGTGACATATCATGCACTGATCACGTGGCACTCATGCACTGATCACGTGGCTGATCATACTCTGCTCACGTAACTCATGCACACATCACGTGGCTATCATGCACTGCTCACGTGGCTCGTCATGGAATGATCACGTAGCTACCATATACTGGTCACGTGACTGATCATGCACAGATCACGTAAATGATCATGCACTGTTCACGTGACTGATCATGTACTGATCACGTGACTGATCATGCACTGATCACGTGGCTATCATGCTCTGCTCACGTGGCTGATCATGCAACGATCACGTAGCAACCATGTACTGGTCACGTGACTGATCATGCACTGATCACGTAATTGATCCTGCACTGATCACGTGGCTCATCATGCACTGATCACGTGGCTGATCACACATGTATCACGTGACTGATCATGCACTGATCACGTGGCTCTCATGCACTGATCACGTGGCTGTCATGCACTGATCACGTGGATATCATGCACTGATCACGTGGCTGATCACACACGTATCACATGACTGATCATGCACTGATCACGTGGCTATCATGCACTGATCACGTGGCTATCATGCACTGATCACGTGGCTGATCATGCACTGATCACGTGGCTGATCATGCACTGATCACGTGACTGATCATGCACTGATCACGTGGCTGATCATGCACTGATCACGTGGCTATCATGCACTGATCATGCACTGATCATGCACTGATCACGTCTATATCATGCACTGATCACATGACTGCCCATGCACTGATCACGTGGATGATCATACACTAATCATGTGACAGATCATGCACTGATCACGTGGCTGATCATGCACTGATACCGTGACTGAGCATGGACTGATCACATGACTATCATGTAGTGATCACGTGACTTAATGGCGCTGATCATGTGACTGATCATGCACTGATCATGTTTGCTATCATACACTGATCATGTGCCTCTGGAGGCAATAAACAAAGAGCTGAGTAGGCACGAATCAAACAGTCAGCAGGCAATAATCATGGAACTCAGCTGTGAGGAATCATGCTGCTCAGCTGGCAATAATCAAGCAGCTGAGCAGGCAGGAATTACGCAGCACAGCTGGCAATTGTCAAGCAGATGAGCAGACAGTAATCACGCAGCTCAGCAGGCCCAGATCACGTGACTGAGCATGCACTGTTCACGTGGCTGATCATACACTGATCACGTGATGATCATGCACTGATCACTTGGATATCATGCACTGATCACGTGGCTGATCATACACTGTTCACGTGTCTGACCATGCACTGATCACGTGGCTGATCATACACTGCTCACGTAACTGATCATGCACTGATCACGTGGCTATCATGCACTGATCACGTGGCTGAACATGCACTGTTCACGTGGCTGATCACACACCTGTCACGTGACATATCATGCACTGATCACGTGGCACTCATGCACTGATCACGTGGCTGATCATACTCTGCTCACGTAACTCATGCACACATCACGTGGCTATCATGCACTGCTCACGTGGCTCGTCATGGAATGATCACGTAGCAACCATATACTGGTCACGTGACTGATCATGCACAGATCACGTAAATGATCATGCACTGTTCACGTGACTGATCATGTACTGATCACGTGACTGATCATGCACTGATCACGTGGCTATCATGCTCTGCTCACGTGGCTGATCATGCAACGATCACGTAGCAACCATGTACTGGTCACGTGACTGATCATGCACTGATCACGTAATTGATCATGCACTGATCACGTGGCTCATCATGCACTGATCACGTGGCTGATCACACATGTATCACGTGACTGATCATGCACTGATCACGTGGCTCTCATGCACTGATCACGTGGCTGTCATGCACTGATCACGTGGATATCATGCACTGATCACGTGGCTGATCACACACGTATCACATGACTGATCATGCACTGATCACGTGGCTATCATGCACTGATCACGTGGCTATCATGCACTGATCACGTGGCTGATCATGCAATGATCACGTAGCTACCATGTACTGATCACGTGACTGATCATGCACTGATCACGTAATTGATCATGCACTGATCACGTGGCTGATCATGCACTGATCACGTGGCTGATCATGCACTGATCACGTGACTGATCATGCACTGATCACGTGACTGATCATGCACTGATCACGTGGCTATCATGCACTGATCACGTGGCTGATCATGCATGATCACGCAGCTATCATGCACTGATCACATGACTGATCATGCACTGATCACGTGACTGATCATGCACTGATCACGTGGCTATCATGCACTATCACGTGGCTGATCATGCAATGATCATGTAGCTACCATGCACTGGTCACGTGAATGATCATGCACTGATCAGGTGACTGATCATGCACTGATCACGTGGCTATCATGCACTGATCACGTGACTGATCATGCACTGATCACGTCTATATCATGCACTGATCACATGACTGATCATGCACTGATCACGTGGATGATCATACACTGATCATGTGACTGATCATGCACTGATCACGTGGCTGATCATGCACTGATCACGTGACTGATCATGCACTGATCACGTGGCTGATCATGCACTGATCACGTGACTGATCATGCACTGATCACGTGGCTATCATGCACTGATCACGTGGCTGATCATGCACTGATCACGTGGCTGATCACACACTGTCACGTGACATATCATGCACTGATCACGTGGCACTCATGCACTGATCACGTGGCTGATCATACACTGCTCACGTAACTCATGCACACATCACGTGGCTATCATGCACTGCTCACGTGGCTGATCATGAATGATCACGTAGCTACCATATACTGGTCACGTGACTGATCATGCACTGATCACGTAAATGATCATGCACTGATCACGTGACTGATCATGCACTGATCACGTGACTGATCATGCACTGATCACGTGGCTATCA
This sequence comes from Bos javanicus, assembly GCF_032452875.1. Taxonomy (NCBI): domain Eukaryota; kingdom Metazoa; phylum Chordata; class Mammalia; order Artiodactyla; family Bovidae; genus Bos; species Bos javanicus. Next base: position 571,280 of record NW_026893646.1, on the reverse strand, counting down.
TGCACTGATCACGTGGCTGATCATGCACGATCACGTAGCAACCATGTACTGGTCACGTGACTGATCATGCACTGATCACGTAATTGATCATGCACTGATCACGTGGCATCATGCACTGATCACGTGGCTGATCACACATGATCACGTGACTGATCATGCACTGATCACGTGGCTATCATGCACTGATCACGTGGCTGATCATGCACTGATCACGTGGATATCATGCACTGATCACGTGGCTGATCATGCACTGATCACGTGACTGATCATGCACTGATCACGTGGCTATCATGCACTGATCACGTGGCTGATCATGCACTGATCACGTGGCTATCATGCACTGATCACGTGGCTGATCATGCACTGATCACGTGGCTGATCACACACTATCACGTGACTGATCATGCACTGATCACGTGGCTGATCATGCACTGATCACGTGGCTGATCATGCACTGATCACGTGGATATCATGCACTGATCACGTGGCTGATCACACACGATCACGTGACTGATCATGCACTGATCACGTGGCTATCATGCACTGATCACGTGGCTATCATGCACTGATCACGTGGCTGATCATGCACTGATCACGTAGCTATCATGCACTGATCACGTGACTGATCATGCACTGATCACGTAATTGATCATGCACTGATCACGTGGCTGATCATGCACTGATCACGTGGCTGATCATGCACTGATCACGTGACTGATCATGCACTGATCACGTGACTGATCATGCACTGATCACGTGGCTATCATGCACTGATCACGTGGCTGATCATGCACTGATCACGTGACTGATCATGCACTGATCACGTGGCTGATCATGCACTGATCACGTGACTGATCATGCACTGATCACGTGGCTGATCATGCACTGATCACGTGACTGATCATGCACTGATCACGTGTCTGATCATGCACTGATCACGTGGCTATCATGCACTGCTCACGTGGCTGATCATGCCATGATCACGCAGCTACCATGTACTGGTCACATGACTGATCATGCACTGATCACGTGACTGATCATGCAGTGATCACGTGGCTATCATGCACTACTCACGTGGCTGATCATGCAATGATCATGTAGCTACCATGTACAGGTCACGTGAATGATCATACACCCATCAGGTGACTGATCATGCACTGATCACGTGGCTATCATGCACTGATCACGAGACTGATCATGCACTGTTCACGTCTATATCATGCACTGATCACATGACTGCCCATGCACTGATCACGTGGATGATCATACACTAATCTTGTGACAGATCATGCACTGATCACGTGGCTGATCATGCACTGATACCGTGACTGAGCATGGACTGATCACATGACTATCATGTAGTGATCACGTGACTTAATGGCGCTGATCATGTGACTGATCATGCGCTGATCATGTTTGCTATCATACACTGATCATGTGCCTCTGGAGGCAATAAACAAAGAGCTGAGTAGGCACGAATCAAACAGTCAGCAGGCAATAATCATGGAACTCAGGTGTGAGGAATCATGCTGCTCAGCTGGCAATAATCAAGCAGCTGAGCAGGCAGGAATTACGCAGCACAGCTGGCAATTGTCAAGCAGATGACAGGCAGGAATCGTGCAGCTCAGCTGGCAATTGTCAAGCAGATGAGCAGACAGTAATCACGCAGCTCAGCAGGCCCAGATCACGTGACTGAGCATGCACTGTTCACGTGGCTGATCATACACTGATCACGTGATGATCATGCACTGATCACTTGGATATCATGCACTGATCACGTGGCTGATCATACACTGTTCACGTGTCTGACCATGCACTGATCACGTGGCTGATCATACACTGCTCACGTAACTGATCATGCACTGATCACGTGGCTATCATGCACTGATCACGTGGCTGAACATGCACTGTTCACGTGGCTGATCACACACCTGTCACGTGACATATCATGCACTGATCACGTGGCACTCATGCACTGATCACGTGGCTGATCATACTCTGCTCACGTAACTCATGCACACATCACGTGGCTATCATGCACTGCTCACGTGGCTCGTCATGGAATGATCACGTAGCAACCATATACTGGTCACGTGACTGATCATGCAAAGATCACGTAAATGATCATGCACTGTTCACGTGACTGATCATGTACTGATCACGTGACTGATCATGCACTGATCACGTGGCTATCATGCTCTGCTCACGTGGCTGATCATGCAACGATCACGTAGCAACCATGTACTGGTCACGTGACTGATCATGCACTGATCACGTAATTGATCCTGCACTGATCACGTGGCTCATCATGCACTGATCACGTGGCTGATCATGCACTGATCACGTGGTATCATGCACTGATCACGTGGCTGATCATGCACTGATCACGTGGCTATCATGCACTGATCACGTGGCTGATCATGCACTGATCACGTGACTGATCATGCACTGATCACGTGGCTATCATGCACTGATCACGTGGCTGATCATGCACTGATCACGTGGCTATCATGCACTGATCACGTGACTGATCATGCACTGATCACGTGGCTGATCATGCACTGATCACGTGACTGATCATGCACTGATCACGTGGCTGATCATGCACTGATCACGTGGCTGATCATGCACTGATCACGTGGCTGATCATACACTGATCACATGACTGATCATGCACTGATCACGTGACTGATCATGCACTGATCACGTGGCTATCATGCACTGATCACTTGGCTGACATACACTGATCACGTGCCTGGTCATGCACTGATCACGTGGCTGATCATGCACTGATCACGTGACTGATCATGCACTGATCACGTGTCTGATCATGCACTGATCACGTGGCTATCATGCACTGCTCACGTGGCTGATCATGCCATGATCACGCAGCTACCATGTACTGGTCACATGACTGATCATGCACTGATCACGTGACTGATCATGCAGTGATCACGTGGCTATCATGAACTACTCACGTGGCTGATCATGCAATGATCATGTAGCTACCATGTACAGGTCACGTGAATGATCATACACCCATCAGGTGACTGATCATGCACTGATCACGTGGCTATCATGCACTGATCACGAGACTGATCATGCACTGTTCACGTCTATATCATGCACTGATCACATGACTGCCCATGCACTGATCACGTGGATGATCATACACTAATCTTGTGACAGATCATGCACTGATCACGTGGCTGATCATGCACTGATACCGTGACTGAGCATGGACTGATCACATGACTATCATGTAGTGATCACGTGACTTAATGGCGCTGATCATGTGACTGATCATGCGCTGATCATGTTTGCTATCATACACTGATCATGTGCCTCTGGAGGCAATAAACAAAGAGCTGAGTAGGCACGAATCAAACAGTCAGCAGGCAATAATCATGGAACTCAGCTGTGAGGAATCATGCTGCTCAGCTGGCAATAATCAAGCAGCTGAGCAGGCAGGAATTACGCAGCACAGCTGGCAATTGTCAAGCAGATGACAGGCAGGAATCGTGCAGCTCAGCTGGCAATTGTCAAGCAGATGAGCAGACAGTAATCACGCAGCTCAGCAGGCCCAGATCACGTGACTGAGCATGCACTGTTCACGTGGCTGATCATACACTGATCACGTGATGATCATGCACTGATCACTTGGATATCATGCACTGATCACGTGGCTGATCATACACTGTTCACGTGTCTGACCATGCACTGATCACGTGGCTGATCATACACTGCTCACGTAACTGATCATGCACTGATCACGTGGCTATCATGCACTGATCACGTGGCTGAACATGCACTGTTCACGTGGCTGATCACACACCTGTCACGTGACATATCATGCACTGATCACGTGGCACTCATGCACTGATCACGTGGCTGATCATACTCTGCTCACGTAACTCATGCACACATCACGTGGCTATCATGCACTGCTCACGTGGCTCGTCATGGAATGATCACGTAGCAACCATATACTGGTCACGTGACTGATCATGCAAAGATCACGTAAATGATCATGCACTGTTCACGTGACTGATCATGTACTGATCACGTGACTGATCATGCACTGATCACGTGGCTATCATGCTCTGCTCACGTGGCTGATCATGCAACGATCACGTAGCAACCATGTACTGGTCACGTGACTGATCATGCACTGATCACGTAATTGATCCTGCACTGATCACGTGGCTCATCATGCACTGATCACGTGGCTGATCACACATGTATCACGTGACTGATCATGCACTGATCCCGTGGCTCTCATGCACTGATCACGTGGCTGTCATGCACTGATCACGTGGATATCATGCACTGATCACGTGGCTGATCACACATGTATCACGTGACTGATCATGCACTGATCACGTGGCTATCATGCACTGATCACGTGGCTATCATGCACTGATCACGTGGCTGATCATGCAATGATCACGTAGCTACCATGTACTGGTCACGTGACTGATCATGCACTGATCACGTAATTGAACATGCACTGATCATGTGGCTGATCATGCACTGATCACGTGGCTGATCATACACTGATCACATAACTGATCATGCACTGATCACGTGACTGATCATGCACTGATCACGTGGCTATCATGCACTGATCACTTGGCTGACATACACTGATCACGTGCCTGATCATGCACTGATCACGTGGCTGATCATGCACTGATCACGTGACTGATCATGCACTGATCACGTGACTGATCATGCACTGATCACGTGTCTGATCATGCACTGATCACGTGGCTATCATGCACTGCTCACGTGGCTGATCATGCCATGATCACGCAGCTACCATGTACTGGTCACATGACTGATCATGCACTGATCACGTGACTGATCATGCATTGATCACGTGGCTATCATGAACTACTCACGTGGCTGATCATGCAATGATCATGTAGCTACCATGTACAGGTCACGTGAATGATCATACACCCATCAGGTGACTGATCATGCACTGATCACGTGGCTATCATGCACTGATCACGAGACTGATCATGCACTGTTCACGTCTATATCATGCACTGATCACATGACTGCCCATGCACTGATCACGTGGATGATCATACACTAATCTTGTGACAGATCATGCACTGATCACGTGGCTGATCATGCACTGATACCGTGACTGAGCATGGACTGATCACATGACTATCATGTAGTGATCACGTGACTTAATGGCGCTGATCATGTGACTGATCATGCGCTGATCATGTTTGCTATCATACACTGATCATGTGCCTCTGGAGGCAATAAACAAAGAGCTGAGTAGGCACGAATCAAACAGTCAGCAGGCAATAATCATGGAACTCAGGTGTGAGGAATCATGCTGCTCAGCTGGCAATAATCAAGCAGCTGAGCAGGCAGGAATTACGCAGCACAGCTGGCAATTGTCAAGCAGATGACAGGCAGGAATCGTGCAGCTCAGCTGGCAATTGTCAAGCAGATGAGCAGACAGTAATCACGCAGCTCAGCAGGCCCAGATCACGTGACTGAGCATGCACTGTTCACGTGGCTGATCATACACTGATCACGTGATGATCATGCACTGATCACTTGGATATCATGCACTGATCACGTGGCTGATCATACACTGTTCACGTGTCTGACCATGCACTGATCACGTGGCTGATCATACACTGCTCACGTAACTGATCATGCACTGATCACGTGGCTATCATGCACTGATCACGTGGCTGAACATGCACTGTTCACGTGGCTGATCACACACCTGTCACGTGACATATCATGCACTGATCACGTGGCACTCATGCACTGATCACGTGGCTGATCATACTCTGCTCACGTAACTCATGCACACATCACGTGGCTATCATGCACTGCTCACGTGGCTCGTCATGGAATGATCACGTAGCAACCATATACTGGTCACGTGACTGATCATGCAAAGATCACGTAAATGATCATGCACTGTTCACGTGACTGATCATGTACTGATCACGTGACTGATCATGCACTGATCACGTGGCTATCATGCTCTGCTCACGTGGCTGATCATGCAACGATCACGTAGCAACCATGTACTGGTCACGTGACTGATCATGCACTGATCACGTAATTGATCCTGCACTGATCACGTGGCTCATCATGCACTGATCACGTGGCTGATCACACATGTATCACGTGACTGATCATGCACTGATCACGTGGCTCTCATGCACTGATCACGTGGCTGTCATGCACTGATCACGTGGATATCATGCACTGATCACGTGGCTGATCACACACGTATCACATGACTGATCATGCACTGATCACGTGGCTATCATGCACTGATCACGTGGCTATCATGCACTGATCACGTGGCTGATCAGGCAATGATCACGTAGCTACCATGTACTGGTCACGTGACTGATCATGCACTGATCACGTAATTGATCATGCACTGATCATGTGGCTGATCATGCACTGATCACGTGGCTGATCATACACTGATCACATAACTGATCATGCACTGATCACGTGACTGATCATGCACTGATCACGTGGCTATCATGCACTGATCACTTGGCTGGACATACACTGATCACGTGCCTGATCATGCACTGATCACGTGGCTGATCATGCACTGATCACGTGACTGATCATGCACTGATCTCGTGTCTGATCATGCACTGATCACGTGGCTATCATGCACTGATCACGTGGCTGATCATGCCATGATCACGCAGCTACCATGTACTGGTCACATGACTGATCATGCACTGATCACGTGACTGATCATGCAGTGATCACGTGGCTATCATGAACTACTCACGTGGCTGATCATGCAATGATCATGTAGCTACCATGTACAGGTCACGTGAATGATCATACACCCATCAGGTGACTGATCATGCACTGATCACGTGGCTATCATGCACTGATCACGAGACTGATCATGCACTGTTCACGTCTATATCATGCACTGATCACATGACTGCCCATGCACTGATCACGTGGATGATCATACACTAATCTTGTGACAGATCATGCACTGATCACGTGGCTGATCATGCACTGATACCGTGACTGAGCATGGACTGATCACATGACTATCATGTAGTGATCACGTGACTTAATGGCGCTGATCATGTGACTGATCATGCGCTGATCATGTTTGCTATCATACACTGATCATGTGCCTCTGGAGGCAATAAACAAAGAGCTGAGTAGGCACGAATCAAACAGTCAGCAGGCAATAATCATGGAACTCAGCTGTGAGGAATCATGCTGCTCAGCTGGCAATAATCAAGCAGCTGAGCAGGCAGGAATTACGCAGCACAGCTGGCAATTGTCAAGCAGATGAGCAGACAGTAATCACGCAGCTCAGCAGGCCCAGATCACGTGACTGAGCATGCACTGTTCACGTGGCTGATCATACACTGATCACGTGATGATCATGCACTGATCACTTGGATATCATGCACTGATCACGTGGCTGATCATACACTGTTCACGTGTCTGACCATGCACTGATCACGTGGCTGATCATACACTGCTCACGTAACTGATCATGCACTGATCACGTGGCTATCATGCACTGATCACGTGGCTGAACATGCACTGTTCACGTGGCTGATCACACACCTGTCACGTGACATATCATGCACTGATCACGTGGCACTCATGCACTGATCACGTGGCTGATCATACTCTGCTCACGTAACTCATGCACACATCACGTGGCTATCATGCACTGCTCACGTGGCTCGTCATGGAATGATCACGTAGCAACCATATACTGGTCACGTGACTGATCATGCAAAGATCACGTAAATGATCATGCACTGTTCACGTGACTGATCATGTACTGATCACGTGACTGATCATGCACTGATCACGTGGCTATCATGCTCTGCTCACGTGGCTGATCATGCAACGATCACGTAGCAACCATGTACTGGTCACGTGACTGATCATGCACTGATCACGTAATTGATCCTGCACTGATCACGTGGCTCATCATGCACTGATCACGTGGCTGATCACACATGTATCACGTGACTGATCATGCACTGATCACGTGGCTCTCATGCACTGATCACGTGGCTGTCATGCACTGATCACGTGGATATCATGCACTGATCACGTGGCTGATCACACACGTATCACATGACTGATCATGCACTGATCACGTGGCTATCATGCACTGATCACGTGGCTATCATGCACTGATCACGTGGCTGATCAGGCAATGATCACGTAGCTACCATGTACTGGTCACGTGACTGATCATGCACTGATCACGTAATTGATCATGCACTGATCATGTGGCTGATCATGCACTGATCACGTGGCTGATCATACACTGATCACATAACTGATCATGCACTGATCACGTGACTGATCATGCACTGATCACGTGGCTATCATGCACTGATCACTTGGCTGACATACACTGATCACGTGCCTGGTCATGCACTGATCACGTGGCTGATCATGCACTGATCACGTGACTGATCATGCACTGATCACGTGACTGATCATGCACTGATCACGTGTCTGATCATGCACTGATCACGTGGCTATCATGCACTGCTCACGTGGCTGATCATGCCATGATCACGCAGCTACCATGTACTGGTCACATGACTGATCATGCACTGATCACGTGACTGATCATGCAGTGATCACGTGGCTATCATGCACTACTCACGTGGCTGATCATGCAATGATCATGTAGCTACCATGTACAGGTCACGTGAATGATCATACACCCATCAGGTGACTGATCATGCACTGATCACGTGGCTATCATGCACTGATCACGAGACTGATCATGCACTGATCACGTCTATATCATGCACTGATCACATGACTGCCCATGCACTGATCACGTGGATGATCATACACTAATCTTGTGACAGATCATGCACTGATCACGTGGCTGATCATGCACTGATACCGTGACTGAGCATGGACTGATCACATGACTATCATGTAGTGATCACGTGACTTAATGGCGCTGATCATGTGACTGATCATGCGCTGATCATGTTTGCTATCATACACTGATCATGTGCCTCTGGAGGCAATAAACAAAGAGCTGAGTAGGCACGAATCAAACAGTCAGCAGGCAATAATCATGGAACTCAGGTGTGAGGAATCATGCTGCTCAGCTGGCAATAATCAAGCAGCTGAGCAGGCAGGAATTACGCAGCACAGCTGGCAATTGTCAAGCAGATGACAGGCAGGAATCGTGCAGCTCAGCTGGCAATTGTCAAGCAGATGAGCAGACAGTAATCACGCAGCTCAGCAGGCCCAGATCACGTGACTGAGCATGCACTGTTCACGTGGCTGATCATACACTGATCACGTGATGATCATGCACTGATCACTTGGATATCATGCACTGATCACGTGGCTGATCATACACTGTTCACGTGTCTGACCATGCACTGATCACGTGGCTGATCATACACTGCTCACGTAACTGATCATGCACTGATCACGTGGCTATCATGCACTGATCACGTGGCTGAACATGCACTGTTCACGTGGCTGATCACACACCTGTCACGTGACATATCATGCACTGATCACGTGGCACTCATGCACTGATCACGTGGCTGATCATACTCTGCTCACGTAACTCATGCACACATCACGTGGCTATCATGCACTGCTCACGTGGCTCGTCATGGAATGATCACGTAGCAACCATATACTGGTCACGTGACTGATCATGCAAAGATCACGTAAATGATCATGCACTGTTCACGTGACTGATCATGTACTGATCACGTGACTGATCATGCACTGATCACGTGGCTATCATGCTCTGCTCACGTGGCTGATCATGCAACGATCACGTAGCAACCATGTACTGGTCACGTGACTGATCATGCACTGATCACGTAATTGATCCTGCACTGATCACGTGGCTCATCATGCACTGATCACGTGGCTGATCACACATGTATCACGTGACTGATCATGCACTGATCACGTGGCTCTCATGCACTGATCACGTGGCTGTCATGCACTGATCACGTGGATATCATGCACTGATCACGTGGCTGATCACACACGTATCACATGACTGATCATGCACTGATCACGTGGCTATCATGCACTGATCACGTGGCTATCATGCACTGATCACGTGGCTGATCATGCAATGATCACGTAGCTACCATGTACTGGTCACGTGACTGATCATGCACTGATCACGTAATTGATCATGCACTGATCATGTGGCTGATCATGCACTGATCACGTGGCTGATCATACACTGATCACATAACTGATCATGCACTGATCACGTGACTGATCATGCACTGATCACGTGGCTATCATGCACTGATCACTTGGCTGACATACACTGATCACGTGCCTGGTCATGCACTGATCACGTGGCTGATCATGCACTGATCACGTGACTGATCATGCACTGATCACGTGTCTGATCATGCACTGATCACGTGGCTATCATGCACTGCTCACGTGGCTGATCATGCCATGATCACGCAGCTACCATGTACTGGTCACATGACTGATCATGCACTGATCACGTGACTGATCATGCAGTGATCACGTGGCTATCATGAACTACTCACGTGGCTGATCATGCAATGATCATGTAGCTACCATGTACAGGTCACGTGAATGATCATACACCCATCAGGTGACTGATCATGCACTGATCACGTGGCTATCATGCACTGATCACGAGACTGATCATGCACTGTTCACGTCTATATCATGCACTGATCACATGACTGCCCATGCACTGATCACGTGGATGATCATACACTAATCTTGTGACAGATCATGCACTGATCACGTGGCTGATCATGCACTGATACCGTGACTGAGCATGGACTGATCACATGACTATCATGTAGTGATCACGTGACTTAATGGCGCTGATCATGTGACTGATCATGCGCTGATCATGTTTGCTATCATACACTGATCATGTGCCTCTGGAGGCAATAAACAAAGAGCTGAGTAGGCACGAATCAAACAGTCAGCAGGCAATAATCATGGAACTCAGGTGTGAGGAATCATGCTGCTCAGCTGGCAATAATCAAGCAGCTGAGCAGGCAGGAATTACGCAGCACAGCTGGCAATTGTCAAGCAGATGAGCAGACAGTAATCACGCAGCTCAGCAGGCCCAGATCACGTGACTGAGCATGCACTGTTCACGTGGCTGATCATACACTGATCACGTGATGATCATGCACTGATCACTTGGATATCATGCACTGATCACGTGGCTGATCATACACTGTTCACGTGTCTGACCATGCACTGATCACGTGGCTGATCATACACTGCTCACGTAACTGATCATGCACTGATCACGTGGCTATCATGCACTGATCACGTGGCTGAACATGCACTGTTCACGTGGCTGATCACACACCTGTCACGTGACATATCATGCACTGATCACGTGGCACTCATGCACTGATCACGTGGCTGATCATACTCTGCTCACGTAACTCATGCACACATCACGTGGCTATCATGCACTGCTCACGTGGCTCGTCATGGAATGATCACGTAGCAACCATATACTGGTCACGTGACTGATCATGCAAAGATCACGTAAATGATCATGCACTGTTCACGTGACTGATCATGTACTGATCACGTGACTGATCATGCACTGATCACGTGGCTATCATGCTCTGCTCACGTGGCTGATCATGCAACGATCACGTAGCAACCATGTACTGGTCACGTGACTGATCATGCACTGATCACGTAATTGATCCTGCACTGATCACGTGGCTCATCATGCACTGATCACGTGGCTGATCACACATGTATCACGTGACTGATCATGCACTGATCACGTGGCTCTCATGCACTGATCACGTGGCTGTCATGCACTGATCACGTGGATATCATGCACTGATCACGTGGCTGATCACACACGTATCACATGACTGATCATGCACTGATCACGTGGCTATCATGCACTGATCACGTGGCTATCATGCACTGATCACGTGGCTGATCATGCAATGATCACGTAGCTACCATGTACTGGTCACGTGACTGATCATGCACTGATCACGTAATTGATCATGCACTGATCATGTGGCTGATCATGCACTGATCACGTGGCTGATCATACACTGATCACATAACTGATCATGCACTGATCACGTGACTGATCATGCACTGATCACGTGGCTATCATGCACTGATCACTTGGCTGACATACACTGATCACGTGCCTGATCATGCACTGATCACGTGGCTGATCATGCACTGATCACGTGACTGATCATGCACTGATCACGTGTCTGATCATGCACTGATCACGTGGCTATCATGCACTGCTCACGTGGCTGATCATGCCATGATCACGCAGCTACCATGTACTGGTCACATGACTGATCATGCACTGATCACGTGACTGATCATGCACTGATCACGTGGCTATCATGAACTACTCACGTGGCTGATCATGCAATGATCATGTAGCTACCATGTACAGGTCACGTGAATGATCATACACCCATCAGGTGACTGATCATGCACTGATCACGTGGCTATCATGCACTGATCACGAGACTGATCATGCACTGATCACGTCTATATCATGCACTGATCACATGACTGCCCATGCACTGATCACGTGGATGATCATACACTAATCTTGTGACAGATCATGCACTGATCACGTGGCTGATCATGCACTGATACCGTGACTGAGCATGGACTGATCACATGACTATCATGTAGTGATCACGTGACTTAATGGCGCTGATCATGTGACTGATCATGCGCTGATCATGTTTGCTATCATACACTGATCATGTGCCTCTGGAGGCAATAAACAAAGAGCTGAGTAGGCACGAATCAAACAGTCAGCAGGCAATAATCATGGAACTCAGCTGTGAGGAATCATGCTGCTCAGCTGGCAATAATCAAGCAGCTGAGCAGGCAGGAATTACGCAGCACAGCTGGCAATTGTCAAGCAGATGACAGGCAGGAATCGTGCAGCTCAGCTGGCAATTGTCAAGCAGATGAGCAGACAGTAATCACGCAGCTCAGCAGGCCCTGATCACGTGACTGAGCATGCACTGTTCACGTGGCTGATCATACACTGATCACGTGACTGATCATGCACTGATCACGTGGCTGATCATGCACTGATCACGTGACTGATCATGCACTGATCACGTGGCTATCATGCACTGATCACGTGGCTGATCATGCACTGATCACGTGGCTGATCATGCACTGTCACGTGACTATCATGCACTGATCACGTGGCATCATGCACTGATCACGTGGCTGATCATACACTGATCACGTGACTGATCATGCACTGATCACGTGGCTGATCATGCACTGATCACGTGGCTGATCATGCACTGATCACGTGACTATCATGCACTGATCACGTGGCATCATGCACTGATCACGTGGCTGATCATGCACTGATCACGTGACTGATCATGCACTGATCACGTGGCTATCATGCACTGATCACGTGGCTGATCATGCACTGATCACGTGGCTGATCACACACTGTCACGTGACTATCATGCACTGATCACGTGGCATCATGCACTGATCACGTGGCTGATCATACTCTGCTCACGTAACTCATGCACACATCACGTGGCTATCATGCACTGATCACGTGGCTGTCATGCAATGATCACGTAGCAACCATATACTGGTCACGTGACTGATCATGCACTGATCACGTAAATGATCATGCACTGATCACGTGACTGATCATGCACTGATCACGTGACTGATCATGCACTGATCACGTGGCTATCATGCACTGATCACGTGGCTGATCATGCACGATCACGTAGCAACCATGTACTGGTCACGTGACTGATCATGCACTGATCACGTAACTGATCATGCACTGATCACGTGGCTCATCATGCACTGATCACGTGGCTGATCACACATGATCACGTGACTGATCATGCACTGATCACGTGGCTCTCATGCACTGATCACGTGGCTGTCATGCACTGATCACGTGGATATCATGCACTGATCACGTGGCTGATCACACACGTATCACATGACTGATCATGCACTGATCACGTGGCTATCATGCACTGATCACGTGGCTATCATGCACTGATCACGTGGCTGATCATGCAATGATCACGTAGCTACCATGTACTGGTCACGTGACTGATCATGCACTGATCACGTAATTGATCATGCACTGATCACGTGGCTGATCATGCACTGATCACGTGGCTGATCATACACTGATCACATAACTGATCATGCACTGATCACGTGACTGATCATGCACTGATCACGTGGCTATCATGCACTGATCACGTGGCTGACATACACTGATCACGTGCCTGATCATGCACTGATCACGTGGCTGATCATGCACTGATCACGTGACTGATCATGCACTGATCACGTGTCTGATCATGCACTGATCACGTGGCTATCATGCACTGCTCACGTGGCTGATCATGCCATGATCACGCAGCTACCATGTACTGGTCACATGACTGATCATGCACTGATCACGTGACTGATCATGCAGTGATCACGTGGCTATCATGCACTACTCACGTGGCTGATCATGCAATGATCATGTAGCTACCATGTACAGGTCACGTGAATGATCATACACCCATCAGGTGACTGATCATGCACTGATCACGTGGCTATCATGCACTGATCACGAGACTGATCATGCACTGATCACGTCTATATCATGCACTGATCACATGACTGCCCATGCACTGATCACGTGGATGATCATACACTAATCTTGTGACAGATCATGCACTGATCACGTGGCTGATCATGCACTGATACCGTGACTGAGCATGGACTGATCACATGACTATCATGTAGTGATCACGTGACTTAATGGCGCTGATCATGTGACTGATCATGCGCTGATCATGTTTGCTATCATACACTGATCATGTGCCTCTGGAGGCAATAAACAAAGAGCTGAGTAGGCACGAATCAAACAGTCAGCAGGCAATAATCATGGAACTCAGCTGTGAGGAATCATGCTGCTCAGCTGGCAATAATCAAGCAGCTGAGCAGGCAGGAATTACGCAGCACAGCTGGCAATTGTCAAGCAGATGACAGGCAGGAATCGTGCAGCTCAGCTGGCAATTGTCAAGCAGATGAGCAGACAGTAATCACGCAGCTCAGCAGGCCCAGATCACGTGACTGAGCATGCACTGTTCACGTGGCTGATCATACACTGATCACGTGTCTGATCATGCACTGATCACGTGGCTGATCATGCACTGATCACGTGGCTGATCATGCACTGATCACGTGGCTATCATGCACTGATCACGTGGCTGATCATGCACTGATCACGTGGCTGATCATGCACTGTCACGTGACTATCATGCACTGATCACGTGGTGACATGCACTGATCACGTGGCTGATCATACACTGATCACGTGACTGATCATGCACTGATCACGTGGCTATCATGCACTGATCACGTGGCTGATCATGCACTGATCACGTGACTATCATGCACTGATCACGTGGCATCATGCACTGATCACGTGGCTGATCATGCACTGATCACGTGACTGATCATGCACTGATCACGTGGCTATCATGCACTGATCACGTGGCTGATCATGCACTGATCACGTGGCTGATCACACACTGTCACGTGACTATCATGCACTGATCACGTGGCATCATGCACTGATCACGTGGCTGATCATACACTGATCACGTAACTCATGCACACATCACGTGGCTATCATGCACTGATCACGTGGCTGTCATGCAATGATCACGTAGCAACCATATACTGGTCACGTGACTGATCATGCACTGATCACGTAAATGATCATGCACTGATCACGTGACTGATCATGCACTGATCACGTGACTGATCATGCACTGATCACGTGGCTATCATGCACTGCTCACGTGGCTGATCATGCAACGATCACGTAGCAACCATGTACTGGTCACGTGACTGATCATGCACTGATCACGTAACTGATCATGCACTGATCACGTGGCTCATCATGCACTGATCACGTGGCTGATCACACATGTATCACGTGACTGATCATGCACTGATCACGTGGCTCTCATGCACTGATCACGTGGCTGTCATGCACTGATCACGTGGATATCATGCACTGATCACGTGGCTGATCACACACGTATCATGACTGATCATGCACTGATCACGTGGCTATCATGCACTG
The DNA here is from genome assembly GCF_032452875.1 of Bos javanicus. Taxonomy (NCBI): domain Eukaryota; kingdom Metazoa; phylum Chordata; class Mammalia; order Artiodactyla; family Bovidae; genus Bos; species Bos javanicus. The sequence goes on along the minus strand of NW_026893646.1, from coordinate 555,070 downwards.
ATCACGTGGCTATCATGCACTGATCACGTGGCTGATCATGCAATGATCACGTAGCTACCATGCACTGGTCACGTGACTGATCATGCACTGATCACGTAATTGATCATGCACTGATCATGTGGCTGATCATGCACTGATCACGTGGCTGATCATACACTGATCACATAACTGATCATGCACTGATCACGTGACTGATCATGCACTGATCACGTGGCTATCATGCACTGATCACGTGGCTGACATACACTGATCACGTGCCTGATCATGCACTGATCACGTGGCTGATCATGCACTGATCACGTGACTGATCATGCACTGATCACGTGTCTGATCATGCACTGATCACGTGGCTATCATGCACTGCTCACGTGGCTGATCATGCCATGATCACGCAGCTACCATGTACTGGTCACATGACTGATCATGCACTGATCACGTGACTGATCATGCACTGATCACGTGGCTATCATGCACTACTCACGTGGCTGATCATGCAATGATCATGTAGCTACCATGTACAGGTCACGTGAATGATCATACACCCATCAGGTGACTGATCATGCACTGATCACGTGGCTATCATGCACTGATCACGAGACTGATCATGCACTGATCACGTCTATATCATGCACTGATCACATGACTGCCCATGCACTGATCACGTGGATGATCATACACTAATCTTGTGACAGATCATGCACTGATCACGTGGCTGATCATGCACTGATACCGTGACTGAGCATGGACTGATCACATGACTATCATGTAGTGATCACGTGACTTAATGGCGCTGATCATGTGACTGATCATGCGCTGATCATGTTTGCTATCATACACTGATCATGTGCCTCTGGAGGCAATAAACAAAGAGCTGAGTAGGCACGAATCAAACAGTCAGCAGGCAATAATCATGGAACTCAGGTGTGAGGAATCATGCTGCTCAGCTGGCAATAATCAAGCAGCTGAGCAGGCAGGAATTACGCAGCACAGCTGGCAATTGTCAAGCAGATGACAGGCAGGAATCGTGCAGCTCAGCTGGCAATTGTCAAGCAGATGAGCAGACAGTAATCACGCAGCTCAGCAGGCCCTGATCACGTGACTGAGCATGCACTGTTCACGTGGCTGATCATACACTGATCACGTGATGATCATGCACTGATCACTTGGATATCATGCACTGATCACGTGGCTGATCATACACTGTTCACGTGTCTGACCATGCACTGATCACGTGGCTGATCATACACTGCTCACGTAACTGATCATGCACTGATCACGTGGCTATCATGCACTGATCACGTGGCTGAACATGCACTGTTCACGTGGCTGATCACACACCTGTCACGTGACATATCATGCACTGATCACGTGGCACTCATGCACTGATCACGTGGCTGATCATACACTGATCACGTAACTGATCATGCACTGATCACGTGGCTGATCATGCACTGATCACGTGGCTGATCATGCACTGATCACGTGACTGATCATGCACTGATCACGTGGCATCATGCACTGATCACGTGGCTGATCATGCACTGATCACGTGACTGATCATGCACTGATCACGTGGCTATCATGCACTGATCACGTGGCTGATCATGCACTGATCACGTGGCTGATCACACACTGTCACGTGACATATCATGCACTGATCACGTGGCACTCATGCACTGATCACGTGGCTGATCATACACTGATCACGTAACTCATGCACACATCACGTGGCTATCATGCACTGATCACGTGGCTGTCATGCAATGATCACGTAGCAACCATATACTGGTCACGTGACTGATCATGCACTGATCACGAATGATCATGCACTGATCACGTGACTGATCATGCACTGATCACGTGACTGATCATGCACTGATCACGTGGCTATCATGCACTGATCACGTGGCTGATCATGCACGATCACGTAGCAACCATGTACTGGTCACGTGACTGATCATGCACTGATCACGTAACTGATCATGCACTGATCACGTGGCTCATCATGCACTGATCACGTGGCTGATCACACATGTATCACGTGACTGATCATGCACTGATCACGTGGCTCTCATGCACTGATCACGTGGCTGTCATGCACTGATCACGTGGATATCATGCACTGATCACGTGGCTGATCACACACGTATCACATGACTGATCATGCACTGATCACGTGGCTATCATGCACTGATCACGTGGCTATCATGCACTGATCACGTGGCTGATCATGCAATGATCACGTAGCTACCATGTACTGGTCACGTGACTGATCATGCACTGATCACGTAATTGATCATGCACTGATCACGTGGCTGATCATGCACTGATCACGTGGCTGATCATACACTGATCACATAACTGATCATGCACTGATCACGTGACTGATCATGCACTGATCACGTGGCTATCATGCACTGATCACTTGGCTGACATACACTGATCACGTGCCTGGTCATGCACTGATCACGTGGCTGATCATGCACTGATCACGTGACTGATCATGCACTGATCACGTGTCTGATCATGCACTGATCACGTGGCTATCATGCACTGCTCACGTGGCTGATCATGCCATGATCACGCAGCTACCATGTACTGGTCACATGACTGATCATGCACTGATCACGTGACTGATCATGCAGTGATCACGTGGCTATCATGCACTACTCACGTGGCTGATCATGCAATGATCATGTAGCTACCATGTACAGGTCACGTGAATGATCATACACCCATCAGGTGACTGATCATGCACTGATCACGTGGCTATCATGCACTGATCACGAGACTGATCATGCACTGATCACGTCTATATCATGCACTGATCACATGACTGCCCATGCACTGATCACGTGGATGATCATACACTAATCTTGTGACAGATCATGCACTGATCACGTGGCTGATCATGCACTGATACCGTGACTGAGCATGGACTGATCACATGACTATCATGTAGTGATCACGTGACTTAATGGCGCTGATCATGTGACTGATCATGCGCTGATCATGTTTGCTATCATACACTGATCATGTGCCTCTGGAGGCAATAAACAAAGAGCTGAGTAGGCACGAATCAAACAGTCAGCAGGCAATAATCATGGAACTCAGGTGTGAGGAATCATGCTGCTCAGCTGGCAATAATCAAGCAGCTGAGCAGGCAGGAATTACGCAGCACAGCTGGCAATTGTCAAGCAGATGACAGGCAGGAATCGTGCAGCTCAGCTGGCAATTGTCAAGCAGATGAGCAGACAGTAATCACGCAGCTCAGCAGGCCCAGATCACGTGACTGAGCATGCACTGTTCACGTGGCTGATCATACACTGATCACGTGATGATCATGCACTGATCACTTGGATATCATGCACTGATCACGTGGCTGATCATACACTGTTCACGTGTCTGACCATGCACTGATCACGTGGCTGATCATGCACTGATCACGTGGCTGATCATGCACTGATCACGTGGCTGATCATGCACTGATCACGTGGCTGATCATGCACTGATCACGTGGCTGATCATGCACTGATCACGTGGCTATCATGCACTGATCACGTGGCTGATCATGCACTGATCACGTGGCTACCATGTACTGTCACGTGACTGATCATGCACTGATCACGTAACTGATCATGCACTGATCACGTGGCTGATCATGCACTGATCACGTGGCTGATCATGCACTGATCACGTGACTGATCATGCACTGATCACGTGACTGATCATGCACTGATCACGTGGCTATCATGCACTGATCACGTGGCTGATCATGCACTGATCACGTGGCTGATCATGCACTGATCACGTGGCTGATCATGCACTGATCACGTGGCTGATCACACACTATCACGTGACTGATCATGCACTGATCACGTGGCTATCATGCACTGATCACGTGGCTATCATGCACTGATCACGTGGCTGATCATGCAATGATCACGTAGCTACCATGTACTGGTCACGTGACTGATCATGCACTGATCACGTAATTGATCATGCACTGATCACGTGGCTGATCATGCACTGATCACGTGGCTGATCATGCACTGATCATGACTGATCATGCACTGATCACGTGACTGATCATGCACTGATCACGTGGCTATCATGCACTGATCACGTGGCTGACATGCACTGATCACGTGCCTGATCATGCACTGATCACGTGGCTGATCATGCACTGATCACGTGACTGATCATGCACTGATCACGTGTCTGATCATGCACTGATCACGTGGCTATCATGCACTGCTCACGTGGCTGATCATGCCATGATCACGCAGCTACCATGTACTGGTCACATGACTGATCATGCACTGATCACGTGACTGATCATGCACTGATCACGTGGCTATCATGCACTACTCACGTGGCTGATCATGCAATGATCATGTAGCTACCATGTACAGGTCACGTGAATGATCATACACCCATCAGGTGACTGATCATGCACTGATCACGTGGCTATCATGCACTGATCACGAGACTGATCATGCACTGATCACGTCTATATCATGCACTGATCACATGACTGCCCATGCACTGATCACGTGGATGATCATACACTAATCTTGTGACAGATCATGCACTGATCACGTGGCTGATCATGCACTGATACCGTGACTGAGCATGGACTGATCACATGACTATCATGTAGTGATCACGTGACTTAATGGCGCTGATCATGTGACTGATCATGCGCTGATCATGTTTGCTATCATACACTGATCATGTGCCTCTGGAGGCAATAAACAAAGAGCTGAGTAGGCACGAATCAAACAGTCAGCAGGCAATAATCATGGAACTCAGCTGTGAGGAATCATGCTGCTCAGCTGGCAATAATCAAGCAGCTGAGCAGGCAGGAATTACGCAGCACAGCTGGCAATTGTCAAGCAGATGACAGGCAGGAATCGTGCAGCTCAGCTGGCAATTGTCAAGCAGATGAGCAGACAGTAATCACGCAGCTCAGCAGGCCCAGATCACGTGACTGAGCATGCACTGATCACGTGGCTGATCATGCACTGATCACGTGGCTGATCATGCACTGATCACGTGACTGATCATGCACTGATCACGTGGCTGATCATGCACTGATCACGTGGCTGATCATGCACTGATCACGTGGCTGATCATGCACTGATCACGTGGCTGATCATGCACTGATCACGTGACTGATCATGCACTGATCACGTGGCTGATCATGCACTGATCACGTGGCTATCATGCACTGATCACGTGGCTGATCATGCACTGATCACGTAGCTACCATGCACTGATCACGTGACTGATCATGCACTGATCACGTAACTGATCATGCACTGATCACGTGGCTGATCATGCACTGATCACGTGGCTGATCATGCACTGATCACGTGACTGATCATGCACTGATCACGTGACTGATCATGCACTGATCACGTGGCTATCATGCACTGATCACGTGGCTGATCATGCACTGATCACGTGACTGATCATGCACTGATCACGTGGCTGATCATGCACTGATCACGTGACTGATCATGCACTGATCACGTGGCTGATCATGCACTGATCACGTGGCTATCATGCACTGATCACGTGGCTGATCATGCATGATCACGTGGCTATCATGTACTGATCACGTGACTGATCATGCACTGATCACGTGGCTATCATGCACTGATCACGTGGCTGATCATGCACTGATCACGTGGCTGATCACACACTGTCACGTGATATCATGCACTGATCACGTGGCACTCATGCACTGATCACGTGGCTGATCATACACTGATCACGTAACTCATGCACACATCACGTGGCTATCATGCACTGCTCACGTGGCTGTCATGGAATGATCACGTAGCAACCATATACTGGTCACGTGACTGATCATGCACTGATCACGTAAATGATCATGCACTGATCACGTGACTGATCATGCACTGATCACGTGACTGATCATGCACTGATCACGTGGCTATCATGCACTGCTCACGTGGCTGATCATGCAACGATCACGTAGCAACCATGTACTGGTCACGTGACTGATCATGCACTGATCACGTAATTGATCATGCACTGATCACGTGGCTCATCATGCACTGATCACGTGGCTGATCACACATGTATCACGTGACTGATCATGCACTGATCACGTGGCTCTCATGCACTGATCACGTGGCTGTCATGCACTGATCACGTGGATATCATGCACTGATCACGTGGCTGATCACACACGTATCACATGACTGATCATGCACTGATCACGTGGCTATCATGCACTGATCACGTGGCTATCATGCACTGATCACGTGGCTGATCATGCAATGATCACGTAGCTACCATGTACTGGTCACGTGACTGATCATGCACTGATCACGTAATTGATCATGCACTGATCATGTGGCTGATCATGCACTGATCACGTGGCTGATCATACACTGATCACGTAACTGATCATGCACTGATCACGTGACTGATCATGCACTGATCACGTGGCTATCATGCACTGATCACGTGGCTGACATACACTGATCACGTGCCTGATCATGCACTGATCACGTGGCTGATCATGCACTGATCACGTGACTGATCATGCACTGATCACGTGTCTGATCATGCACTGATCACGTGGCTATCATGCACTGCTCACGTGGCTGATCATGCCATGATCACGCAGCTACCATGTACTGGTCACATGACTGATCATGCACTGATCACGTGACTGATCATGCAGTGATCACGTGGCTATCATGAACTACTCACGTGGCTGATCATGCAATGATCATGTAGCTACCATGTACAGGTCACGTGAATGATCATACACCCATCAGGTGACTGATCATGCACTGATCACGTGGCTATCATGCACTGATCACGAGACTGATCATGCACTGTTCACGTCTATATCATGCACTGATCACATGACTGCCCGTGCACTGATCACGTGGATGATCATACACTAATCTTGTGACAGATCATGCACTGATCACGTGGCTGATCATGCACTGATACCGTGACTGAGCATGGACTGATCACATGACTATCATGTAGTGATCACGTGACTTAATGGCGCTGATCATGTGACTGATCATGCGCTGATCATGTTTGCTATCATACACTGATCATGTGCCTCTGGAGGCAATAAACAAAGAGCTGAGTAGGCACGAATCAAACAGTCAGCAGGCAATAATCATGGAACTCAGGTGTGAGGAATCATGCTGCTCAGCTGGCAATAATCAAGCAGCTGAGCAGGCAGGAATTACGCAGCACAGCTGGCAATTGTCAAGCAGATGACAGGCAGGAATCGTGCAGCTCAGCTGGCAATTGTCAAGCAGATGAGCAGACAGTAATCACGCAGCTCAGCAGGCCCAGATCACGTGACTGAGCATGCACTGTTCACGTGGCTGATCATACACTGATCACGTGATGATCATGCACTGATCACTTGGATATCATGCACTGATCACGTGGCTGATCATACACTGTTCACGTGTCTGACCATGCACTGATCACGTGGCTGATCATACACTGCTCACGTAACTGATCATGCACTGATCACGTGGCACTCATGCACTGATCACGTGGCTGATCATACACTGCTCACGTAACTCATGCACACATCACGTGGCTATCATGCACTGATCACGTGGCTCGTCATGGAATGATCACGTAGCAACCATATACTGGTCACGTGACTGATCATGCAAAGATCACGTAAATGATCATGCACTGTTCACGTGACTGATCATGTACTGATCACGTGACTGATCATGCACTGATCACGTGGCTATCATGCACTGCTCACGTGGCTGATCATGCAACGATCACGTAGCAACCATGTACTGGTCACGTGACTGATCATGCACTGATCACGTAATTGATCATGCACTGATCACGTGGCTCATCATGCACTGATCACGTGGCTGATCACACATGTATCACGTGACTGATCATGCACTGATCACGTGGCTCTCATGCACTGATCACGTGGCTGATCATGCACTGATCACGTGGCTGATCACACACGTATCACATGACTGATCATGCACTGATCACGTGGCTATCATGCACTGATCACGTGGCTATCATGCACTGATCACGTGACTGATCATGCACTGATCACGTAACTGATCATGCACTGATCACGTGGCTGATCATGCACTGATCACGTGGCTATCATGCACTGATCACGTGGCTGATCATGCACTGATCACGTGGCTATCATGCACTGATCACGTGACTGATCATGCACTGATCACGTGACTGATCATGCACTGATCACGTGGCTGATCATGCACTGATCACGTGGCTGATCATGCACTGATCACGTGACTGATCATGCACTGATCACGTGACTGATCATGCACTGATCACGTGGCTATCATGCACTGATCACGTGGCTGATCATGCACTGATCACGTGGCTGATCATGCACTGATCACGTGGCTGATCATGCACTGATCACGTGGCTGATCATACACCCATCACGTGACTGATCATGCACTGATCACGTGGCTATCATGCACTGATCACGTGACTGATCATGCACTGATCACGTCTATATCATGCACTGATCACATGACTGCCCGTGCACTGATCACGTGGATGATCATACACTAATCTTGTGACAGATCATGCACTGATCACGTGGCTGATCATGCACTGATACCGTGACTGAGCATGGACTGATCACATGACTATCATGTAGTGATCACGTGACTTAATGGCGCTGATCATGTGACTGATCATGCGCTGATCATGTTTGCTATCATACACTGATCATGTGCCTCTGGAGGCAATAAACAAAGAGCTGAGTAGGCACGAATCAAACAGTCAGCAGGCAATAATCATGGAACTCAGCTGTGAGGAATCATGCTGCTCAGCTGGCAATAATCAAGCAGCTGAGCAGGCAGGAATTACGCAGCACAGCTGGCAATTGTCAAGCAGATGACAGGCAGGAATCGTGCAGCTCAGCTGGCAATTGTCAAGCAGATGAGCAGACAGTAATCACGCAGCTCAGCAGGCCCAGATCACGTGACTGAGCATGCACTGTTCACGTGGCTGATCATACACTGATCACGTGATGATCATGCACTGATCACTTGGATATCATGCACTGATCACGTGGCTGATCATACACTGTTCACGTGTCTGACCATGCACTGATCACGTGGCTGATCATACACTGCTCACGTAACTGATCATGCACTGATCACGTGGCTATCATGCACTGATCACGTGGCTGAACATGCACTGTTCACGTGGCTGATCACACACCTGTCACGTGACATATCATGCACTGATCACGTGGCACTCATGCACTGATCACGTGGCTGATCATACTCTGCTCACGTAACTCATGCACACATCACGTGGCTATCATGCACTGCTCACGTGGCTCGTCATGGAATGATCACGTAGCAACCATATACTGGTCACGTGACTGATCATGCAAAGATCACGTAAATGATCATGCACTGTTCACGTGACTGATCATGTACTGATCACGTGACTGATCATGCACTGATCACGTGGCTATCATGCTCTCCTCACGTGGCTGATCATGCACTGATCACGTGACTGATCATGCACTGATCACGTGGCTGATCATGCACTGATCACGTGGCTGATCATGCACTGATCACGTGGCTGATCATGCACTGATCACGTGACTGATCATGCACTGATCACGTGGCTATCATGCACTGATCACGTGGCTGATCATGCACTGATCACGTGGCTGATCATGCACTGATCACGTGGCTGATCATGCACTGATCACGTGACTGATCATGCACTGATCACGTGGCTGATCATGCACTGATCACGTGGCTATCATGCACTGATCACGTGGCTGATCATGCATGATCACGTAGCTACCATGTACTGGTCACGTGACTGATCATGCACTGATCACGTGACTGATCATGCACTGATCACGTGGCTATCATGCACTGATCACGTGGCTGATCATGCACTGATCACGTAGCTATCATGCACTGATCACGTGACTGATCATGCACTGATCACGTGACTGATCATGCACTGATCACGTGGCTATCATGCACTGATCACGTGACTGATCATGCACTGATCACGTCTGATCATGCACTGATCACGTGACTGATCATGCACTGATCACGTGGCTGATCATGCACTGATCACGTGACTGATCATGCACTGATCACGTGGCTGATCATGCACTGATCACGTGGCTGATCATGCACTGATCACGTGACTGATCATGCACTGATCACGTGACTGATCATGCACTGATCACGTGGCTATCATGCACTACTCACGTGGCTGATCATGCAATGATCATGTAGCTACCATGTACAGGTCACGTGAATGATCATACACCCATCAGGTGACTGATCATGCACTGATCACGTGGCTATCATGCACTGATCACGAGACTGATCATGCACTGTTCACGTCTATATCATGCACTGATCACATGACTGCCCATGCACTGATCACGTGGATGATCATACACTAATCTTGTGACAGATCATGCACTGATCACGTGGCTGATCATGCACTGATACCGTGACTGAGCATGGACTGATCACATGACTATCATGTAGTGATCACGTGACTTAATGGCGCTGATCATGTGACTGATCATGCGCTGATCATGTTTGCTATCATACACTGATCATGTGCCTCTGGAGGCAATAAACAAAGAGCTGAGTAGGCACGAATCAAACAGTCAGCAGGCAATAATCATGGAACTCAGGTGTGAGGAATCATGCTGCTCAGCTGGCAATAATCAAGCAGCTGAGCAGGCAGGAATTACGCAGCACAGCTGGCAATTGTCAAGCAGATGACAGGCAGGAATCGTGCAGCTCAGCTGGCAATTGTCAAGCAGATGAGCAGACAGTAATCACGCAGCTCAGCAGGCCCAGATCACGTGACTGAGCATGCACTGTTCACGTGGCTGATCATACACTGATCACGTGATGATCATGCACTGATCACTTGGATATCATGCACTGATCACGTGGCTGATCATACACTGTTCACGTGTCTGACCATGCACTGATCACGTGGCTGATCATACACTGCTCACGTAACTGATCATGCACTGATCACGTGGCTATCATGCACTGATCACGTGGCTGAACATGCACTGTTCACGTGGCTGATCACACACCTGTCACGTGACATATCATGCACTGATCACGTGGCACTCATGCACTGATCACGTGGCTGATCATACTCTGCTCACGTAACTCATGCACACATCACGTGGCTATCATGCACTGCTCACGTGGCTCGTCATGGAATGATCACGTAGCAACCATATACTGGTCACGTGACTGATCATGCAAAGATCACGTAAATGATCATGCACTGTTCACGTGACTGATCATGTACTGATCACGTGACTGATCATGCACTGATCACGTGGCTATCATGCTCTGCTCACGTGGCTGATCATGCAACGATCACGTAGCAACCATGTACTGGTCACGTGACTGATCATGCACTGATCACGTAATTGATCCTGCACTGATCACGTGGCTCATCATGCACTGATCACGTGGCTGATCACACATGTATCACGTGACTGATCATGCACTGATCACGTGGCTCTCATGCACTGATCACGTGGCTGTCATGCACTGATCACGTGGCTGATCACACACGATCACATGACTGATCATGCACTGATCACGTGGCTATCATGCACTGATCACGTGGCTGATCATGCACTGATCACGTGACTGATCATGCACTGATCACGTGACTGATCATGCACTGATCACGTGGCTATCATGCACTGATCACGTGGCTGATCATGCACTGATCACGTGCCTGATCATGCACTGATCACGTGGCTGATCATGCACTGATCACGTGGCTGATCATGCACTGATCACGTGACTGATCATGCACTGATCACGTGACTGATCATGCACTGATCACGTGGCTATCATGCACTGATCACGTGGCTGATCATGCACTGATCACGTGGCTGATCATGCACTGATCACGTGGCTGATCATGCACTGATCACGTGGCTGATCATACACCCATCACGTGACTGATCATGCACTGATCACGTGGCTATCATGCACTGATCACGTGACTGATCATGCACTGATCACGTCTATATCATGCACTGATCACATGACTGCCCATGCACTGATCACGTGGATGATCATACACTAATCTTGTGACAGATCATGCACTGATCACGTGGCTGATCATGCACTGATACCGTGACTGAGCATGGACTGATCACATGACTATCATGTAGTGATCACGTGACTTAATGGCGCTGATCATGTGACTGATCATGCGCTGATCATGTTTGCTATCATACACTGATCATGTGCCTCTGGAGGCAATAAACAAAGAGCTGAGTAGGCACGAATCAAACAGTCAGCAGGCAATAATCATGGAACTCAGCTGTGAGGAATCATGCTGCTCAGCTGGCAATAATCAAGCAGCTGAGCAGGCAGGAATTACGCAGCACAGCTGGCAATTGTCAAGCAGATGACAGGCAGGAATCGTGCAGCTCAGCTGGCAATTGTCAAGCAGATGAGCAGACAGTAATCACGCAGCTCAGCAGGCCCAGATCACGTGACTGAGCATGCACTGTTCACGTGGCTGATCATACACTGATCACGTGATGATCATGCACTGATCACTTGGATATCATGCACTGATCACGTGGCTGATCATACACTGTTCACGTGTCTGACCATGCACTGATCACGTGGCTGATCATACACTGCTCACGTAACTGATCATGCACTGATCACGTGGCTATCATGCACTGATCACGTGGCTGAACATGCACTGTTCACGTGGCTGATCACACACCTGTCACGTGACATATCATGCACTGATCACGTGGCACTCATGCACTGATCACGTGGCTGATCATACTCTGCTCACGTAACTCATGCACACATCACGTGGCTATCATGCACTGCTCACGTGGCTCGTCATGGAATGATCACGTAGCAACCATATACTGGTCACGTGACTGATCATGCAAAGATCACGTAAATGATCATGCACTGTTCACGTGACTGATCATGTACTGATCACGTGACTGATCATGCACTGATCACGTGGCTATCATGCTCTGCTCACGTGGCTGATCATGCAATGATCACGTAGCAACCATGTACTGGTCACGTGACTGATCATGCACTGATCACGTAATTGATCCTGCACTGATCACGTGGCTCATCATGCACTGATCACGTGGCTGATCACACATGTATCACGTGACTGATCATGCACTGATCCCGTGGCTCTCATGCACTGATCACGTGGCTGTCATGCACTGATCACGTGGATATCATGCACTGATCACGTGGCTGATCACACACGTATCACATGACTGATCATGCACTGATCACGTGGCTATCATGCACTGATCACGTGGCTATCATGCACTGATCACGTGGCTGATCATGCAATGATCACGTAGCTACCATGTACTGGTCACGTGACTGATCATGCACTGATCACGTAATTGATCATGCACTGATCATGTGGCTGATCATGCACTGATCACGTGGCTGATCATGCACTGATCACATAACTGATCATGCACTGATCACGTGACTGATCATGCACTGATCACGTGGCTATCATGCACTGATCACGTGGCTGATCATGCACTGATCACGTGCCTGATCATGCACTGATCACGTGGCTGATCATGCACTGATCACGTGACTGATCATGCACTGATCACGTGGCTATCATGCACTGATCACGTGGCTGATCATGCATGATCACGCAGCTATCATGCACTGATCACGTGACTGATCATGCACTGATCACGTGGCTATCATGCACTGATCACGTGGCTGATCATGCACTGATCACGTGACTGATCACACACTGATCACGTGACTATCATGCACTGATCACGTGGCTATCATGCACTGATCACGTGGCTGATCATACACTGATCACGTAACTCATGCACTGATCACGTGGCTATCATGCACTGATCACGTGGCTGATCATGCAATGATCACGTAGCAACCATATACTGGTCACGTGACTGATCATGCACTGATCACGTAAATGATCATGCACTGATCACGTGACTGATCATGCACTGATCACGTGACTGATCATGCACTGATCACGTGGCTATCATGCACTGATCACGTGGCTGATCATGCACGATCACGTAGCAACCATGTACTGATCACGTGACTGATCATGCACTGATCACGTAATTGATCATGCACTGATCACGTGGCTGATCATGCACTGATCACGTGGCTGATCACACATGTATCACGTGACTGATCATGCACTGATCACGTGGCTATCATGCACTGATCACGTGGCTATCATGCACTGATCACGTGGCTGATCACACACGATCACATGACTGATCATGCACTGATCACGTGGCTATCATGCACTGATCACGTGGCTATCATGCACTGATCACGTGGCTGATCATGCAATGATCACGTAGCTACCATGTACTGGTCACGTGACTGATCATGCACTGATCACGTAATTGATCATGCACTGATCACGTGGCTGATCATGCACTGATCACGTGGCTGATCATGCACTGATCACGTGACTGATCATGCACTGATCACGTGACTGATCATGCACTGATCACGTGGCTATCATGCACTGATCACGTGGCTGATCATGCACTGATCACGTGGCTGATCATGCACTGATCACGTGGCTGATCATGCACTGATCACGTGACTGATCATGCACTGATCACGTGGCTGATCATGCACTGATCACGTGGCTATCATGCACTGATCACGTGGCTGATCATGCACTGATCACGTGGCTATCATGCACTGATCACGTGACTGATCATGCACTGATCACGTGGCTGATCATGCACTGATCACGTGGCTATCATGCACTGCTCACGTGGCTGATCATGCCATGATCACGCAGCTACCATGTACTGGTCACATGACTGATCATGCACTGATCACGTGACTGATCATGCAGTGATCACGTGGCTATCATGAACTACTCACGTGGCTGATCATGCAATGATCATGTAGCTACCATGTACAGGTCACGTGAATGATCATACACCCATCAGGTGACTGATCATGCACTGATCACGTGGCTATCATGCACTGATCACGAGACTGATCATGCACTGTTCACGTCTATATCATGCACTGATCACATGACTGCCCATGCACTGATCACGTGGATGATCATACACTAATCTTGTGACAGATCATGCACTGATCACGTGGCTGATCATGCACTGATACCGTGACTGAGCATGGACTGATCACATGACTATCATGTAGTGATCACGTGACTTAATGGCGCTGATCATGTGACTGATCATGCGCTGATCATGTTTGCTATCATACACTGATCATGTGCCTCTGGAGGCAATAAACAAAGAGCTGAGTAGGCACGAATCAAACAGTCAGCAGGCAATAATCATGGAACTCAGGTGTGAGGAATCATGCTGCTCAGCTGGCAATAATCAAGCAGCTGAGCAGGCAGGAATTACGCAGCACAGCTGGCAATTGTCAAGCAGATGACAGGCAGGAATCGTGCAGCTCAGCTGGCAATTGTCAAGCAGATGAGCAGACAGTAATCACGCAGCTCAGCAGGCCCAGATCACGTGACTGAGCATGCACTGTTCACGTGGCTGATCATACACTGATCACGTGATGATCATGCACTGATCACTTGGATATCATGCACTGATCACGTGGCTGATCATACACTGTTCACGTGTCTGACCATGCACTGATCACGTGGCTGATCATACACTGCTCACGTAACTGATCATGCACTGATCACGTGGCTATCATGCACTGATCACGTGGCTGAACATGCACTGTTCACGTGGCTGATCACACACCTGTCACGTGACATATCATGCACTGATCACGTGGCACTCATGCACTGATCACGTGGCTGATCATACTCTGCTCACGTAACTCATGCACACATCACGTGGCTATCATGCACTGCTCACGTGGCTCGTCATGGAATGATCACGTAGCAACCATATACTGGTCACGTGACTGATCATGCAAAGATCACGTAAATGATCATGCACTGTTCACGTGACTGATCATGTACTGATCACGTGACTGATCATGCACTGATCACGTGGCTATCATGCTCTGCTCACGTGGCTGATCATGCAACGATCACGTAGCAACCATGTACTGGTCACGTGACTGATCATGCACTGATCACGTAATTGATCCTGCACTGATCACGTGGCTCATCATGCACTGATCACGTGGCTGATCACACATGTATCACGTGACTGATCATGCACTGATCACGTGGCTCTCATGCACTGATCACGTGGCTGTCATGCACTGATCACGTGGATATCATGCACTGATCATGTGGCTGATCACACACGTATCACATGACTGATCATGCACTGATCACGTGGCTATCATGCACTGATCACGTGGCTATCATGCACTGATCACGTGGCTGATCACACACGTATCACGTGACTGATCATGCACTGATCACGTGGCTGATCATGCACTGATCACGTGGCTGATCATGCACTGATCACGTGGCTGATCATGCACTGATCACGTAACTGATCATGCACTGATCACGTGGCTGATCATGCACTGATCACGTGGCTATCATGCACTGATCACGTGGCTGATCATGCACTGATCACGTGCTATCATGCACTGATCACGTGACTGATCATGCACTGATCACGTGACTGATCATGCACTGATCACGTGGCTGATCATGCACTGATCACGTGGCTGATCATGCACTGATCACGTGACTGATCATGCACTGATCACGTGACTGATCATGCACTGATCACGTGGCTATCATGCACTGATCACGTGGCTGATCATGCACTGATCACGTGGCTGATCATGCACTGATCACGTGGCTGATCATGCACTGATCACGTGGCTGATCATACACCCATCACGTGACTGATCATGCACTGATCACGTGGCTATCATGCACTGATCACGTGACTGATCATGCACTGTTCACGTCTATATCATGCACTGATCACATGACTGCCCATGCACTGATCACGTGGATGATCATACACTAATCTTGTGACAGATCATGCACTGATCACGTGGCTGATCATGCACTGATACCGTGACTGAGCATGGACTGATCACATGACTATCATGTAGTGATCACGTGACTTAATGGCGCTGATCATGTGACTGATCATGCGCTGATCATGTTTGCTATCATACACTGATCATGTGCCTCTGGAGGCAATAAACAAAGAGCTGAGTAGGCACGAATCAAACAGTCAGCAGGCAATAATCATGGAACTCAGCTGTGAGGAATCATGCTGCTCAGCTGGCAATAATCAAGCAGCTGAGCAGGCAGGAATTACGCAGCACAGCTGGCAATTGTCAAGCAGATGACAGGCAGGAATCGTGCAGCTCAGCTGGCAATTGTCAAGCAGATGAGCAGACAGTAATCACGCAGCTCAGCAGGCCCAGATCACGTGACTGAGCATGCACTGTTCACGTGGCTGATCATACACTGATCACGTGATGATCATGCACTGATCACTTGGATATCATGCACTGATCACGTGGCTGATCATACACTGTTCACGTGTCTGACCATGCACTGATCACGTGGCTGATCATACACTGCTCACGTAACTGATCATGCACTGATCACGTGGCTATCATGCACTGATCACGTGGCTGAACATGCACTGTTCACGTGGCTGATCACACACCTGTCACGTGACATATCATGCACTGATCACGTGGCACTCATGCACTGATCACGTGGCTGATCATACTCTGCTCACGTAACTCATGCACACATCACGTGGCTATCATGCACTGCTCACGTGGCTCGTCATGGAATGATCACGTAGCAACCATATACTGGTCACGTGACTGATCATGCACAGATCACGTAAATGATCATGCACTGTTCACGTGACTGATCATGTACTGATCACGTGACTGATCATGCACTGATCACGTGGCTATCATGCTCTGCTCACGTGGCTGATCATGCAATGATCACGTAGCAACCATGTACTGGTCACGTGACTGATCATGCACTGATCACGTAATTGATCCTGCACTGATCACGTGGCTCATCATGCACTGATCACGTGGCTGATCACACATGTATCACGTGACTGATCATGCACTGATCACGTGGCTCTCATGCACTGATCACGTGGCTGTCATGCACTGATCACGTGGATATCATGCACTGATCACGTGGCTGATCACACACGTATCACATGACTGATCATGCACTGATCACGTGGCTATCATGCACTGATCACGTGGCTATCATGCACTGATCACGTGGCTGATCATGCAATGATCACGTAGCTACATGTACTGGTCACGTGACTGATCATGCACTGAGCACGTAATTGATCATGCACTGATCACGTGGCTGATCATGCACTGATCACGTGGCTGATCATACACTGATCACATAACTGATCATGCACTGATCACGTGACTGATCATGCACTGATCACGTGGCTATCATGCACTGATCACGTGGCTGACATGCACTGATCACGTGCCTGATCATGCACTGATCACGTGGCTGATCATGCACTGATCACGTGACTGATCATGCACTGATCACGTGGCTATCATGCACTGATCACGTGGCTGATCATGCATGATCACGCAGCTATCATGTACTGATCACGTGACTGATCATGCACTGATCACGTGACTGATCATGCACTGACCACGTGGCTGATCATGCTCTGCTCACGTGGCTGATCACACACCTGTCACGTGACATATCATGCACTGATCACGTGGCACTCATGCACTGATCACGTGGCTGATCATACACTGCTCACGTAACTCATGCACACATCACGTGGCTATCATGCACTGCTCACGTGGCTCGTCATGGAATGATCACGTAGCAACCATATACTGGTCACGTGACTGATCATGCAAAGATCACGTAAATGATCATGCACTGTTCACGTGACTGATCATGTACTGATCACGTGACTGATCATGCACTGATCACGTGGCTATCATGCACTGCTCACGTGGCTGATCATGCAACGATCACGTAGCAACCATGTACTGGTCACGTGACTGATCATGCACTGATCACGTAATTGATCATGCACTGATCACGTGGCTCATCATGCACTGATCACGTGGCTGATCACACATGTATCACGTGACTGATCATGCACTGATCACGTGGCTCTCATGCACTGATCACGTGGCTGTCATGCACTGATCACGTGGATATCATGCACTGATCACGTGGCTGATCACACACGTATCACATGACTGATCATGCACTGATCACGTGGCTATCATGCACTGATCACGTGGCTATCATGCACTGATCACGTGGCTGATCAGGCAATGATCACGTAGCTACCATGTACTGGTCACGTGACTGATCATGCACTGATCACGTAATTGATCATGCACTGATCATGTGGCTGATCATGCACTGATCACGTGGCTGATCATACACTGATCACATAACTGATCATGCACTGATCACGTGACTGATCATGCACTGATCACGTGGCTATCATGCACTGATCACTTGGCTGGACATACACTGATCACGTGCCTGGTCATGCACTGATCACGTGGCTGATCATGCACTGATCACGTGACTGATCATGCACTGATCACGTGTCTGATCATGCACTGATCACGTGGCTATCATGCACTGCTCACGTGGCTGATCATGCCATGATCACGCAGCTACCATGTACTGGTCACATGACTGATCATGCACTGATCACGTGACTGATCATGCAGTGATCACGTGGCTATCATGAACTACTCACGTGGCTGATCATGCAATGATCATGTAGCTACCATGTACAGGTCACGTGAATGATCATACACCCATCAGGTGACTGATCATGCACTGATCACGTGGCTATCATGCACTGATCACGAGACTGATCATGCACTGTTCACGTCTATATCATGCACTGATCACATGACTGCCCGTGCACTGATCACGTGGATGATCATACACTAATCTTGTGACAGATCATGCACTGATCACGTGGCTGATCATGCACTGATACCGTGACTGAGCATGGACTGATCACATGACTATCATGTAGTGATCACGTGACTTAATGGCGCTGATCATGTGACTGATCATGCGCTGATCATGTTTGCTATCATACACTGATCATGTGCCTCTGGAGGCAATAAACAAAGAGCTGAGTAGGCACGAATCAAACAGTCAGCAGGCAATAATCATGGAACTCAGGTGTGAGGAATCATGCTGCTCAGCTGGCAATAATCAAGCAGCTGAGCAGGCAGGAATTACGCAGCACAGCTGGCAATTGTCAAGCAGATGACAGGCAGGAATCGTGCAGCTCAGCTGGCAATTGTCAAGCAGATGAGCAGACAGTAATCACGCAGCTCAGCAGGCCCAGATCACGTGACTGAGCATGCACTGTTCACGTGGCTGATCATACACTGATCACGTGATGATCATGCACTGATCACTTGGATATCATGCACTGATCACGTGGCTGATCATACACTGTTCACGTGTCTGACCATGCACTGATCACGTGGCTGATCATACACTGCTCACGTAACTGATCATGCACTGATCACGTGGCTATCATGCACTGATCACGTGGCTGAACATGCACTGTTCACGTGGCTGATCACACACCTGTCACGTGACATATCATGCACTGATCACGTGGCACTCATGCACTGATCACGTGGCTGATCATACTCTGCTCACGTAACTCATGCACACATCACGTGGCTATCATGCACTGCTCACGTGGCTCGTCATGGAATGATCACGTAGCAACCATATACTGGTAACGTGACTGATCATGCAAAGATCACGTAAATGATCATGCACTGTTCACGTGACTGATCATGTACTGATCACGTGACTGATCATGCACTGATCACGTGGCTATCATGCTCTGCTCACGTGGCTGATCATGCAACGATCACGTAGCAACCATGTACTGGTCACGTGACTGATCATGCACTGATCACGTAATTGATCCTGCACTGATCACGTGGCTCATCATGCACTGATCACGTGGCTGATCACACATGTATCACGTGACTGATCATGCACTGATCCCGTGGCTCTCATGCACTGATCACGTGGCTGTCATGCACTGATCACGTGGATATCATGCACTGATCACGTGGCTGATCACACACGTATCACATGACTGATCATGCACTGATCACGTGGCTATCATGCACTGATCACGTGGCTATCATGCACTGATCACGTGGCTGATCATGCAATGATCACGTAGCTACCATGTACTGGTCACGTGACTGATCATGCACTGATCACGTAATTGATCATGCACTGATCACGTGGCTGATCATGCACTGATCACGTGGCTGATCATACACTGATCACATAACTGATCATGCACTGATCACGTGACTGATCATGCACTGATCACGTGGCTATCATGCACTGATCACTTGGCTGATCATGCACTGATCACGTGCCTGATCATGCACTGATCACGTGGCTGATCATGCACTGATCACGTGACTGATCATGCACTGATCACGTGTCTGATCATGCACTGATCACGTGGCTGATCATGCACTGATCACGTGGCTGATCATGCATGATCACGCAGCTATCATGTACTGATCACGTGACTGATCATGCACTGATCACGTGGCTGATCATGCACTGATCACGTGGCTGATCATGCACTGATCACGTGGCTGATCATGCATGATCACGCAGCTACCATGTACTGGTCACATGACTGATCATGCACTGATCACGTGACTGATCATGCACTGATCACGTGGCTATCATGCACTACTCACGTGGCTGATCATGCAATGATCATGTAGCTACCATGTACAGGTCACGTGAATGATCATACACCCATCAGGTGACTGATCATGCACTGATCACGTGGCTATCATGCACTGATCACGAGACTGATCATGCACTGATCACGTCTATATCATGCACTGATCACATGACTGCCCATGCACTGATCACGTGGATGATCATACACTAATCTTGTGACAGATCATGCACTGATCACGTGGCTGATCATGCACTGATACCGTGACTGAGCATGGACTGATCACATGACTATCATGTAGTGATCACGTGACTTAATGGCGCTGATCATGTGACTGATCATGCGCTGATCATGTTTGCTATCATACACTGATCATGTGCCTCTGGAGGCAATAAACAAAGAGCTGAGTAGGCACGAATCAAACAGTCAGCAGGCAATAATCATGGAACTCAGGTGTGAGGAATCATGCTGCTCAGCTGGCAATAATCAAGCAGCTGAGCAGGCAGGAATTACGCAGCACAGCTGGCAATTGTCAAGCAGATGACAGGCAGGAATCGTGCAGCTCAGCTGGCAATTGTCAAGCAGATGAGCAGACAGTAATCACGCAGCTCAGCAGGCCCAGATCACGTGACTGAGCATGCACTGTTCACGTGGCTGATCATACACTGATCACGTGATGATCATGCACTGATCACTTGGATATCATGCACTGATCACGTGGCTGATCATACACTGTTCACGTGTCTGACCATGCACTGATCACGTGGCTGATCATACACTGCTCACGTAACTGATCATGCACTGATCACGTGGCTATCATGCACTGATCACGTGGCTGAACATGCACTGTTCACGTGGCTGATCACACACCTGTCACGTGACATATCATGCACTGATCACGTGGCACTCATGCACTGATCACGTGGCTGATCATACTCTGCTCACGTAACTCATGCACACATCACGTGGCTATCATGCACTGCTCACGTGGCTCGTCATGGAATGATCACGTAGCAACCATATACTGGTCACGTGACTGATCATGCAAAGATCACGTAAATGATCATGCACTGTTCACGTGACTGATCATGTACTGATCACGTGACTGATCATGCACTGATCACGTGGCTATCATGCTCTGCTCACGTGGCTGATCATGCAACGATCACGTAGCAACCATGTACTGGTCACGTGACTGATCATGCACTGATCACGTAATTGATCATGCACTGATCACGTGGCTCATCATGCACTGATCACGTGGCTGATCACACATGTATCACGTGACTGATCATGCACTGATCACGTGGCTATCATGCACTGATCACGTGGCTGTCATGCACTGATCACGTGGCTGATCACACGTATCACATGACTGATCATGCACTGATCACGTGGCTATCATGCACTGATCACGTGGCTATCATGCACTGATCACGTGACTGATCATGCACTGATCACGTGATTGATCATGCACTGATCACGTGGCTGATCATGCACTGATCACGTGGCTATCATGCACTGATCACGTGGCTGATCATGCACTGATCACGTGGCTATCATGCACTGATCACGTGACTGATCATGCACTGATCACGTAACTGATCATGCACTGATCACGTGGCTGATCATGCACTGATCACGTGGCTGATCATGCACTGATCACGTGACTGATCATGCACTGATCACGTGACTGATCATGCACTGATCACGTGGCTATCATGCACTGATCACGTGGCTGATCATGCACTGATCACGTGGCTGATCATGCACTGATCACGTGGCTGATCATGCACTGATCACGTGGCTGATCATGCACGATCACGTGACTGATCATGCACTGATCACGTGGCTATCATGCACTGATCACGTGGCTATCATGCACTGATCACGTGGCTGATCATGCACTGATCACGTAGCTATCATGCACTGATCACGTGACTGATCATGCACTGATCACGTAATTGATCATGCACTGATCACGTGGCTGATCATGCACTGATCACGTGGCTGATCATGCACTGATCACGTGACTGATCATGCACTGATCACGTGACTGATCATGCACTGATCACGTGGCTATCATGCACTGATCACGTGGCTGATCATGCACTGATCACGTGCTGATCATGCACTGATCACGTGGCTGATCATGCACTGATCACGTGACTGATCATGCACTGATCACGTGACTGATCATGCACTGATCACGTGGCTATCATGCACTGCTCACGTGGCTGATCATGCCATGATCACGCAGCTACCATGTACTGGTCACATGACTGATCATGCACTGATCACGTGACTGATCATGCAGTGATCACGTGGCTATCATGCACTACTCACGTGGCTGATCATGCAATGATCATGTAGCTACCATGTACAGGTCACGTGAATGATCATACACCCATCAGGTGACTGATCATGCACTGATCACGTGGCTATCATGCACTGATCACGAGACTGATCATGCACTGATCACGTCTATATCATGCACTGATCACATGACTGCCCATGCACTGATCACGTGGATGATCATACACTAATCATGTGACAGATCATGCACTGATCACGTGGCTGATCATGCACTGATACCGTGACTGAGCATGGACTGATCACATGACTATCATGTAGTGATCACGTGACTTAATGGCGCTGATCATGTGACTGATCATGCGCTGATCATGTTTGCTATCATACACTGATCATGTGCCTCTGGAGGCAATAAACAAAGAGCTGAGTAGGCACGAATCAAACAGTCAGCAGGCAATAATCATGGAACTCAGGTGTGAGGAATCATGCTGCTCAGCTGGCAATAATCAAGCAGCTGAGCAGGCAGGAATTACGCAGCACAGCTGGCAATTGTCAAGCAGATGACAGGCAGGAATCGTGCAGCTCAGCTGGCAATTGTCAAGCAGATGAGCAGACAGTAATCACGCAGCTCAGCAGGCCCAGATCACGTGACTGAGCATGCACTGTTCACGTGGCTGATCATACACTGATCACGTGATGATCATGCACTGATCACTTGGATATCATGCACTGATCACGTGGCTGATCATACACTGTTCACGTGTCTGACCATGCACTGATCACGTGGCTGATCATACACTGCTCACGTAACTGATCATGCACTGATCACGTGGCTATCATGCACTGATCACGTGGCTGAACATGCACTGTTCACGTGGCTGATCACACACCTGTCACGTGACATATCATGCACTGATCACGTGGCACTCATGCACTGATCACGTGGCTGATCATACTCTGCTCACGTAACTCATGCACACATCACGTGGCTATCATGCACTGCTCACGTGGCTGTCATGGAATGATCACGTAGCTACCATATACTGGTCACGTGACTGATCATGCACAGATCACGTAAATGATCATGCAATGTTCACGTGACTGATCATGCACTGATCACGTGACTGATCATGCACTGATCACGTGACTGATCATGCACTGATCACGTGGCTGATCACACATGTATCACGTGACTGATCATGCACTGATCACGTGGCTGATCATGCACTGATCACGTGGCTGATCATGCACTGATCACGTGGCTGATCACACACGTATCACGTGACTGATCATGCACTGATCACGTGGCTATCATGCACTGATCACGTGGCTATCATGCACTGATCACGTGACTGATCATGCACTGATCACGTGGCTGATCATGCACTGATCACGTGGCTGATCATGCACTGATCACGTGGCTATCATGCACTGATCACGTGGCTGATCATGCAATGATCACGTAGCTACCATGTACTGGTCACGTGACTGATCATGCACTGATCACGTGATTGATCATGCACTGATCACGTGGCTGATCATGCACTGATCACGTGGCTGATCATGCACTGATCACGTGACTGATCATGCACTGATCACGTGACTGATCATGCACTGATCACGTGGCTATCATGCACTGATCACGTGGCTGATCATGCACTGATCACGTGGCTGATCATGCACTGATCACGTGGCTGATCATGCACTGATCACGTGGCTGATCATGCACTATCACGTGACTGATCATGCACTGATCACGTGGCTATCATGCACTGATCACGTGGCTATCATGCACTGATCACGTGGCTGATCATGCACTGATCACGTGGCTATCATGCACTGATCACGTGACTGATCATGCACTGATCACGTAACTGATCATGCACTGATCACGTGGCTGATCATGCACTGATCACGTGGCTGATCATGCACTGATCACGTGACTGATCATGCACTGATCACGTGGCTATCATGCACTGATCACGTGGCTGATCATGCACTGATCACGTAGCAACCATGCACTGATCACGTGACTGATCATGCACTGATCACGTAACTGATCATGCACTGATCACGTGGCTCATCATGCACTGATCACGTGGCTGATCACACATGATCACGTGACTGATCATGCACTGATCACGTGGCTATCATGCACTGATCACGTGGCTGTCATGCACTGATCACGTGGATATCATGCACTGATCACGTGGCTGATCACACGATCACATGACTGATCATGCACTGATCACGTGGCTGATCATGCACTGATCACGTAGCTACCATGTACTGATCACGTGACTGATCATGCACTGATCACGTAATTGATCATGCACTGATCACGTGGCTGATCATGCACTGATCACGTGGCTGATCATGCACTGATCACGTAACTGATCATGCACTGATCACGTGACTGATCATGCACTGATCACGTGGCTATCATGCACTGATCACGTGGCTGACATACACTGATCACGTGCCTGATCATGCACTGATCACGTGGCTGATCATGCACTGATCACGTGACTGATCATGCACTGATCACGTGTCTGATCATGCACTGATCACGTGGCTATCATGCACTGCTCACGTGGCTGATCATGCCATGATCACGCAGCTACCATGTACTGGTCACATGACTGATCATGCACTGATCACGTGACTGATCATGCAGTGATCACGTGGCTATCATGCACTACTCACGTGGCTGATCATGCAATGATCATGTAGCTACCATGTACAGGTCACGTGAATGATCATACACCCATCAGGTGACTGATCATGCACTGATCACGTGGCTATCATGCACTGATCACGAGACTGATCATGCACTGATCACGTCTATATCATGCACTGATCACATGACTGCCCATGCACTGATCACGTGGATGATCATACACTAATCTTGTGACAGATCATGCACTGATCACGTGGCTGATCATGCACTGATACCGTGACTGAGCATGGACTGATCACATGACTATCATGTAGTGATCACGTGACTTAATGGCGCTGATCATGTGACTGATCATGCGCTGATCATGTTTGCTATCATACACTGATCATGTGCCTCTGGAGGCAATAAACAAAGAGCTGAGTAGGCACGAATCAAACAGTCAGCAGGCAATAATCATGGAACTCAGGTGTGAGGAATCATGCTGCTCAGCTGGCAATAATCAAGCAGCTGAGCAGGCAGGAATCGTGCAGCTCAGCTGGCAATTGTCAAGCAGATGAGCAGACAGTAATCACGCAGCTCAGCAGGCCCAGATCACGTGACTGAGCATGCACTGTTCACGTGGCTGATCATACACTGATCACGTGATGATCATGCACTGATCACTTGGATATCATGCACTGATCACGTGGCTGATCATACACTGTTCACGTGTCTGACCATGCACTGATCACGTGGCTGATCATACACTGCTCACGTAACTGATCATGCACTGATCACGTGGCTATCATGCACTGATCACGTGGCTGAACATGCACTGTTCACGTGGCTGATCACACACCTGTCACGTGACATATCATGCACTGATCACGTGGCACTCATGCACTGATCACGTGGCTGATCATACTCTGCTCACGTAACTCATGCACACATCACGTGGCTATCATGCACTGCTCACGTGGCTGTCATGGAATGATCACGTAGCTACCATATACTGGTCACGTGACTGATCATGCACTGATCACGTAAATGATCATGCACTGTTCACGTGACTGATCATGTACTGATCACGTGACTGATCATGCACTGATCACGTGGCTATCATGCACTGCTCACGTGGCTGATCACACATGTATCACGTGACTGATCATGCACTGATCACGTGGCTGATCATGCACTGATCACGTGGCTGATCATGCACTGATCACGTGGCTGATCACACACGTATCACGTGACTGATCATGCACTGATCACGTGGCTATCATGCACTGATCACGTGGCTATCATGCACTGATCACGTGACTGATCATGCACTGATCACGTGACTGATCATGCACTGATCACGTGGCTGATCATGCACTGATCACGTGGCTATCATGCACTGATCACGTGGCTGATCATGCAATGATCACGTAGCTACCATGTACTGGTCACGTGACTGATCATGCACTGATCACGTAATTGATCATGCACTGATCATGTGGCTGATCATGCACTGATCACGTGGCTGATCATGCACTGATCACGTGACTGATCATGCACTGATCACGTGACTGATCATGCACTGATCACGTGGCTATCATGCACTGATCACGTGGCTGATCATGCACTGATCACGTGCCTGATCATGCACTGATCACGTGGCTGATCATGCACTGATCACGTGGCTGATCATGCACTGATCACGTGACTGATCATGCACTGATCACGTGGCTGATCATGCACTGATCACGTGGCTATCATGCACTGATCACGTGGCTGATCATGCACTGATCACGTAGCTATCATGCACTGATGACTGATCATGCACTGATCACGTAACTGATCATGCACTGATCACGTGGCTGATCATGCACTGATCACGTGGCTGATCATGCACTGATCACGTGACTGATCATGCACTGATCACGTGGCTATCATGCACTGATCACGTGGCTGATCATGCACTGATCACGTAGCAACCATGTACTGATCACGTGACTGATCATGCACTGATCACGTAACTGATCATGCACTGATCACGTGGCTCATCATGCACTGATCACGTGGCTGATCACACATGATCACGTGACTGATCATGCACTGATCACGTGGCTCTCATGCACTGATCACGTGGCTGATCATGCACTGATCACGTGGATATCATGCACTGATCACGTGGCTGATCACACACTGATCACATGACTGATCATGCACTGATCACGTGGCTGATCATGCACTGATCACGTAGCTATCATGCACTGGTCACGTGACTGATCATGCACTGATCACGTAATTGATCATGCACTGATCATGTGGCTGATCATGCACTGATCACGTGGCTGATCATGCACTGATCACGTAACTGATCATGCACTGATCACGTGACTGATCATGCACTGATCACGTGGCTATCATGCACTGATCACGTGGCTGACATACACTGATCACGTGCCTGGTCATGCACTGATCACGTGGCTGATCATGCACTGATCACGTGACTGATCATGCACTGATCACGTGTCTGATCATGCACTGATCACGTGGCTATCATGCACTGCTCACGTGGCTGATCATGCCATGATCACGCAGCTACCATGTACTGGTCACATGACTGATCATGCACTGATCACGTGACTGATCATGCAGTGATCACGTGGCTATCATGCACTACTCACGTGGCTGATCATGCAATGATCATGTAGCTACCATGTACAGGTCACGTGAATGATCATACACCCATCAGGTGACTGATCATGCACTGATCACGTGGCTATCATGCACTGATCACGAGACTGATCATGCACTGATCACGTCTATATCATGCACTGATCACATGACTGCCCATGCACTGATCACGTGGATGATCATACACTAATCTTGTGACAGATCATGCACTGATCACGTGGCTGATCATGCACTGATACCGTGACTGAGCATGGACTGATCACATGACTATCATGTAGTGATCACGTGACTTAATGGCGCTGATCATGTGACTGATCATGCGCTGATCATGTTTGCTATCATACACTGATCATGTGCCTCTGGAGGCAATAAACAAAGAGCTGAGTAGGCACGAATCAAACAGTCAGCAGGCAATAATCATGGAACTCAGGTGTGAGGAATCATGCTGCTCAGCTGGCAATAATCAAGCAGCTGAGCAGGCAGAATGCAGCACAGCTGGCAATTGTCAAGCAGATGACAGGCAGGAATTACGCAGCACAGCTGGCAATTGTCAAGCAGATGACAGGCAGGAATCGTGCAGCTCAGCTGGCAATTGTCAAGCAGATGAGCAGACAGTAATCACGCAGCTCAGCAGGCCCAGATCACGTGACTGAGCATGCACTGTTCACGTGGCTGATCATACACTGATCACGTGATGATCATGCACTGATCACTTGGATATCATGCACTGATCACGTGGCTGATCATACACTGTTCACGTGTCTGACCATGCACTGATCACGTGGCTGATCATACACTGCTCACGTAACTGATCATGCACTGATCACGTGGCTATCATGCACTGATCACGTGGCTGAACATGCACTGTTCACGTGGCTGATCACACACCTGTCACGTGACATATCATGCACTGATCACGTGGCACTCATGCACTGATCACGTGGCTGATCATACTCTGCTCACGTAACTCATGCACACATCACGTGGCTATCATGCACTGCTCACGTGGCTCGTCATGGAATGATCACGTAGCAACCATATACTGGTCACGTGACTGATCATGCAAAGATCACGTAAATGATCATGCACTGTTCACGTGACTGATCATGTACTGATCACGTGACTGATCATGCACTGATCACGTGGCTATCATGCTCTGCTCACGTGGCTGATCATGCAATGATCACGTAGCAACCATGTACTGGTCACGTGACTGATCATGCACTGATCACGTAATTGATCCTGCACTGATCACGTGGCTCATCATGCACTGATCACGTGGCTGATCACACATGTATCACGTGACTGATCATGCACTGATCACGTGGCTCTCATGCACTGATCACGTGGCTGTCATGCACTGATCACGTGGATATCATGCACTGATCACGTGGCTGATCACACACGTATCACATGACTGATCATGCACTGATCACGTGGCTATCATGCACTGATCACGTGGCTATCATGCACTGATCACGTGGCTGATCAGGCAATGATCACGTAGCTACCATGTACTGGTCACGTGACTGATCATGCACTGATCACGTAATTGATCATGCACTGATCATGTGGCTGATCATGCACTGATCACGTGGCTGATCATGCACTGATCACGTGACTGATCATGCACTGATCACGTGACTGATCATGCACTGATCACGTGGCTGATCATGCACTGATCACGTGGCTGATCATGCACTGATCACGTGACTGATCATGCACTGATCACGTGTCTGATCATGCACTGATCACGTGGCTATCATGCACTGCTCACGTGGCTGATCATGCCATGATCACGCAGCTACCATGTACTGGTCACATGACTGATCATGCACTGATCACGTGACTGATCATGCAGTGATCACGTGGCTATCATGAACTACTCACGTGGCTGATCATGCAATGATCATGTAGCTACCATGTACAGGTCACGTGAATGATCATACACCCATCAGGTGACTGATCATGCACTGATCACGTGGCTATCATGCACTGATCACGAGACTGATCATGCACTGTTCACGTCTATATCATGCACTGATCACATGACTGCCCGTGCACTGATCACGTGGATGATCATACACTAATCTTGTGACAGATCATGCACTGATCACGTGGCTGATCATGCACTGATACCGTGACTGAGCATGGACTGATCACATGACTATCATGTAGTGATCACGTGACTTAATGGCGCTGATCATGTGACTGATCATGCGCTGATCATGTTTGCTATCATACACTGATCATGTGCCTCTGGAGGCAATAAACAAAGAGCTGAGTAGGCACGAATCAAACAGTCAGCAGGCAATAATCATGGAACTCAGGTGTGAGGAATCATGCTGCTCAGCTGGCAATAATCAAGCAGCTGAGCAGGCAGGAATTACGCAGCACAGCTGGCAATTGTCAAGCAGATGACAGGCAGGAATCGTGCAGCTCAGCTGGCAATTGTCAAGCAGATGAGCAGACAGTAATCACGCAGCTCAGCAGGCCCAGATCACGTGACTGAGCATGCACTGTTCACGTGGCTGATCATACACTGATCACGTGATGATCATGCACTGATCACTTGGATATCATGCACTGATCACGTGGCTGATCATACACTGTTCACGTGTCTGACCATGCACTGATCACGTGGCTGATCATACACTGCTCACGTAACTGATCATGCACTGATCACGTGGCTATCATGCACTGATCACGTGGCTGAACATGCACTGTTCACGTGGCTGATCACACACCTGTCACGTGACATATCATGCACTGATCACGTGGCACTCATGCACTGATCACGTGGCTGATCATACTCTGCTCACGTAACTCATGCACACATCACGTGGCTATCATGCACTGCTCACGTGGCTCGTCATGGAATGATCACGTAGCAACCATATACTGGTCACGTGACTGATCATGCAAAGATCACGTAAATGATCATGCACTGTTCACGTGACTGATCATGTACTGATCACGTGACTGATCATGCACTGATCACGTGGCTATCATGCACTGCTCACGTGGCTGATCATGCAATGATCACGTAGCAACCATGTACTGGTCACGTGACTGATCATGCACTGATCACGTAATTGATCCTGCACTGATCACGTGGCTCATCATGCACTGATCACGTGGCTGATCACACATGTATCACGTGACTGATCATGCACTGATCACGTGGCTCATGCACTGATCACGTGGCTGTCATGCACTGATCACGTGGATATCATGCACTGATCACGTGGCTGATCATACACTGATCACGTGACTGATCATGCACTGATCACGTGGCTATCATGCACTGATCACGTGGCTGATCATGCACTGATCACGTGGCTGATCATGCACTGATCACGTGGCTGATCATGCACTGATCACGTGGCTGATCACACACTGATCACGTGACTATCATGCACTGATCACGTGGCTGATCATGCACTGATCACGTGGCTGATCATGCACTGATCACGTGGCTATCATGCACTGATCACGTGGCTGATCACACACGATCACGTGACTGATCATGCACTGATCACGTGGCTATCATGCACTGATCACGTGGCTATCATGCACTGATCACGTGGCTGATCATGCACTGATCACGTAGCTACCATGTACTGATCACGTGACTGATCATGCACTGATCACGTAATTGATCATGCACTGATCACGTGGCTGATCATGCACTGATCACGTGGCTGATCATGCACTGATCACGTGACTGATCATGCACTGATCACGTGACTGATCATGCACTGATCACGTGGCTATCATGCACTGATCACGTGGCTGATCATACACTGATCACGTGACTGATCATGCACTGATCACGTGGCTGATCATGCACTGATCACGTGACTGATCATGCACTGATCACGTGGCTGATCATGCACTGATCACGTGACTGATCATGCACTGATCACGTGACTGATCATGCACTGATCACGTGGCTATCATGCACTGCTCACGTGGCTGATCATGCCATGATCACGCAGCTACCATGTACTGGTCACATGACTGATCATGCACTGATCACGTGACTGATCATGCAGTGATCACGTGGCTATCATGCACTACTCACGTGGCTGATCATGCAATGATCATGTAGCTACCATGTACAGGTCACGTGAATGATCATACACCCATCAGGTGACTGATCATGCACTGATCACGTGGCTATCATGCACTGATCACGAGACTGATCATGCACTGATCACGTCTATATCATGCACTGATCACATGACTGCCCATGCACTGATCACGTGGATGATCATACACTAATCTTGTGACAGATCATGCACTGATCACGTGGCTGATCATGCACTGATACCGTGACTGAGCATGGACTGATCACATGACTATCATGTAGTGATCACGTGACTTAATGGCGCTGATCATGTGACTGATCATGCGCTGATCATGTTTGCTATCATACACTGATCATGTGCCTCTGGAGGCAATAAACAAAGAGCTGAGTAGGCACGAATCAAACAGTCAGCAGGCAATAATCATGGAACTCAGGTGTGAGGAATCATGCTGCTCAGCTGGCAATAATCAAGCAGCTGAGCAGGCAGGAATTACGCAGCACAGCTGGCAATTGTCAAGCAGATGACAGGCAGGAATCGTGCAGCTCAGCTGGCAATTGTCAAGCAGATGAGCAGACAGTAATCACGCAGCTCAGCAGGCCCAGATCACGTGACTGAGCATGCACTGTTCACGTGGCTGATCATACACTGATCACGTGATGATCATGCACTGATCACTTGGATATCATGCACTGATCACGTGGCTGATCATACACTGTTCACGTGTCTGACCATGCACTGATCACGTGGCTGATCATACACTGCTCACGTAACTGATCATGCACTGATCACGTGGCTATCATGCACTGATCACGTGGCTGAACATGCACTGTTCACGTGGCTGATCACACACCTGTCACGTGACATATCATGCACTGATCACGTGGCACTCATGCACTGATCACGTGGCTGATCATACTCTGCTCACGTAACTCATGCACACATCACGTGGCTATCATGCACTGCTCACGTGGCTCGTCATGGAATGATCACGTAGCTACCATATACTGGTCACGTGACTGATCATGCACTGATCACGTAAATGATCATGCACTGTTCACGTGACTGATCATGTACTGATCACGTGACTGATCATGCACTGATCACGTGGCTATCATGCTCTGCTCACGTGGCTGATCATGCAACGATCACGTAGCAACCATGTACTGGTCACGTGACTGATCATGCACTGATCACGTAATTGATCATGCACTGATCACGTGGCTCATCATGCACTGATCACGTGGCTGATCACACATGTATCACGTGACTGATCATGCACTGATCACGTGGCTCTCATGCACTGATCACGTGGCTGTCATGCACTGATCACGTGGATATCATGCACTGATCACGTGGCTGATCACACACGTATCACATGACTGATCATGCACTGATCACGTGGCTATCATGCACTGATCACGTGGCTATCATGCACTGATCACGTGGCTGATCATGCAATGATCACGTAGCTACCATGTACTGGTCACGTGACTGATCATGCACTGATCACGTAATTGATCATGCACTGATCACGTGGCTGATCATGCACTGATCACGTGGCTGATCATGCACTGATCACATAACTGATCATGCACTGATCACGTGACTGATCATGCACTGATCACGTGGCTATCATGCACTGATCACGTGGCTGACATACACTGATCACGTGCCTGATCATGCACTGATCACGTGGCTGATCATGCACTGATCACGTGACTGATCATGCACTGATCACGTGACTGATCATGCACTGATCACGTGGCTATCATGCACTGATCACGTGGCTGATCATGCAAGATCACGCAGCTACCATGTACTGGTCACGTGACTGATCATGCACTGATCACGTGACTGATCATGCACTGATCACGTGGCTATCATGCACTATCACGTGGCTGATCATGCACTGATCACGTAGCTACCATGTACTGGTCACGTGACTGATCATGCACTGATCACGTGACTGATCATGCACTGATCACGTGGCTATCATGCACTGATCACGTGACTGATCATGCACTGATCACATGACTGATCATGCACTGATCACGTGGATGATCATGCACTGATCACGTGACTGATCATGCACTGATCACGTGGCTGATCATGCACTGATCACGTGGCTATCATGCACTGATCACGTGGCTGATCATGCACGATCACGTGACTGATCATGCACTGATCACGTGGCTATCATGCACTGATCACGTGGCTGATCATGCACTGATCACGTGGCTGATCATACACTGATCACGTAACTGATCATGCACTGATCACGTGACTGATCATGCACTGATCACGTGGCTATCATGCACTGATCACGTGGCTGACATACACTGATCACGTGACTGATCATGCACTGATCACGTGGCTGATCATGCACTGATCACGTGACTGATCATGCACTGATCACGTGTCTGATCATGCACTGATCACGTGGCTATCATGCACTGCTCACGTGGCTGATCATGCCATGATCACGCAGCTACCATGTACTGGTCACATGACTGATCATGCACTGATCACGTGACTGATCATGCAGTGATCACGTGGCTATCATGCACTACTCACGTGGCTGATCATGCAATGATCATGTAGCTACCATGTACAGGTCACGTGAATGATCATACACCCATCAGGTGACTGATCATGCACTGATCACGTGGCTATCATGCACTGATCACGAGACTGATCATGCACTGATCACGTCTATATCATGCACTGATCACATGACTGCCCATGCACTGATCACGTGGATGATCATACACTAATCTTGTGACAGATCATGCACTGATCACGTGGCTGATCATGCACTGATACCGTGACTGAGCATGGACTGATCACATGACTATCATGTAGTGATCACGTGACTTAATGGCGCTGATCATGTGACTGATCATGCGCTGATCATGTTTGCTATCATACACTGATCATGTGCCTCTGGAGGCAATAAACAAAGAGCTGAGTAGGCACGAATCAAACAGTCAGCAGGCAATAATCATGGAACTCAGGTGTGAGGAATCATGCTGCTCAGCTGGCAATAATCAAGCAGCTGAGCAGGCAGGAATTACGCAGCACAGCTGGCAATTGTCAAGCAGATGACAGGCAGGAATCGTGCAGCTCAGCTGGCAATTGTCAAGCAGATGAGCAGACAGTAATCACGCAGCTCAGCAGGCCCAGATCACGTGACTGAGCATGCACTGTTCACGTGGCTGATCATACACTGATCACGTGATGATCATGCACTGATCACTTGGATATCATGCACTGATCACGTGGCTGATCATACACTGTTCACGTGTCTGACCATGCACTGATCACGTGGCTGATCATACACTGCTCACGTAACTGATCATGCACTGATCACGTGGCTATCATGCACTGATCACGTGGCTGAACATGCACTGTTCACGTGGCTGATCACACACCTGTCACGTGACATATCATGCACTGATCACGTGGCACTCATGCACTGATCACGTGGCTGATCATACTCTGCTCACGTAACTCATGCACACATCACGTGGCTATCATGCACTGCTCACGTGGCTCGTCATGGAATGATCACGTAGCAACCATATACTGGTCACGTGACTGATCATGCAAAGATCACGTAAATGATCATGCACTGTTCACGTGACTGATCATGTACTGATCACGTGACTGATCATGCACTGATCACGTGGCTATCATGCTCTGCTCACGTGGCTGATCATGCAACGATCACGTAGCAACCATGTACTGGTCACGTGACTGATCATGCACTGATCACGTAATTGATCCTGCACTGATCACGTGGCTCATCATGCACTGATCACGTGGCTGATCACACATGTATCACGTGACTGATCATGCACTGATCACGTGGCTCTCATGCACTGATCACGTGGCTGTCATGCACTGATCACGTGGATATCATGCACTGATCACGTGGCTGATCACACACGTATCACGTGACTGATCATGCACTGATCACGTGGCTATCATGCACTGATCACGTGGCTATCATGCACTGATCACGTGGCTGATCATGCAATGATCACGTAGCTACCATGTACTGGTCACGTGACTGATCATGCACTGATCACGTAATTGATCATGCACTGATCATGTGGCTGATCATGCACTGATCACGTGGCTGATCATACACTGATCACATAACTGATCATGCACTGATCACGTGACTGATCATGCACTGATCACGTGGCTATCATGCACTGATCACTTGGCTGACATACACTGATCACGTGCCTGTCATGCACTGATCACGTGGCTGATCATGCACTGATCACGTAACTGATCATGCACTGATCACGTGACTGATCATGCACTGATCACATGTCTTATCATGCACTGATCACGTGGCTATCATGCACTGCTCACGTGGCTGATCATGCCATGATCACGCAGCTACCATGTACTGGTCACATGACTGATCATGCACTGATCACGTGACTGATCATGCAGTGATCACGTGGCTATCATGAACTACTCACGTGGCTGATCATGCAATGATCATGTAGCTACCATGTACAGGTCACGTGAATGATCATACACCCATCAGGTGACTGATCATGCACTGATCACGTGGCTATCATGCACTGATCACGAGACTGATCATGCACTGTTCACGTCTATATCATGCACTGATCACATGACTGCCCGTGCACTGATCACGTGGATGATCATACACTAATCTTGTGACAGATCATGCACTGATCACGTGGCTGATCATGCACTGATACCGTGACTGAGCATGGACTGATCACATGACTATCATGTAGTGATCACGTGACTTAATGGCGCTGATCATGTGACTGATCATGCGCTGATCATGTTTGCTATCATACACTGATCATGTGCCTCTGGAGGCAATAAACAAAGAGCTGAGTAGGCACGAATCAAACAGTCAGCAGGCAATAATCATGGAACTCAGGTGTGAGGAATCATGCTGCTCAGCTGGCAATAATCAAGCAGCTGAGCAGGCAGGAATTACGCAGCACAGCTGGCAATTGTCAAGCAGATGACAGGCAGGAATCGTGCAGCTCAGCTGGCAATTGTCAAGCAGATGAGCAGACAGTAATCACGCAGCTCAGCAGGCCCAGATCACGTGACTGAGCATGCACTGTTCACGTGGCTGATCATACACTGATCACGTGATGATCATGCACTGATCACTTGGATATCATGCACTGATCACGTGGCTGATCATACACTGTTCACGTGTCTGACCATGCACTGATCACGTGGCTGATCATACACTGCTCACGTAACTGATCATGCACTGATCACGTGGCTATCATGCACTGATCACGTGGCTGAACATGCACTGTTCACGTGGCTGATCACACACCTGTCACGTGACATATCATGCACTGATCACGTGGCACTCATGCACTGATCACGTGGCTGATCATACTCTGCTCACGTAACTCATGCACACATCACGTGGCTATCATGCACTGCTCACGTGGCTCGTCATGGAATGATCACGTAGCAACCATATACTGGTCACGTGACTGATCATGCAAAGATCACGTAAATGATCATGCACTGTTCACGTGACTGATCATGTACTGATCACGTGACTGATCATGCACTGACCACGTGGCTATCATGCTCTGCTCACGTGGCTGATCATGCAACGATCACGTAGCAACCATGTACTGGTCACGTGACTGATCATGCACTGATCACGTAATTGATCCTGCACTGATCACGTGGCTCATCATGCACTGATCACGTGGCTGATCACACATGTATCACGTGACTGATCATGCACTGATCACGTGGCTCTCATGCACTGATCACGTGGCTGTCATGCACTGATCACGTGGATATCATGCACTGATCACGTGGCTGATCACACACGTATCACATGACTGATCATGCACTGATCACGTGGCTATCATGCACTGATCACGTGGCTATCATGCACTGATCACGTGGCTGATCAGGCAATGATCACGTAGCTACCATGTACTGGTCACGTGACTGATCATGCACTGATCACGTAATTGATCATGCACTGATCATGTGGCTGATCATGCACTGATCACGTGGCTGATCATACACTGATCACATAACTGATCATGCACTGATCACGTGACTGATCATGCACTGATCACGTGGCTATCATGCACTGATCACTTGGCTGGACATACACTGATCACGTGCCTGGTCATGCACTGATCACGTGGCTGATCATGCACTGATCACGTGACTGATCATGCACTGATCACGTGTCTGATCATGCACTGATCACGTGGCTATCATGCACTGCTCACGTGGCTGATCATGCCATGATCACGCAGCTACCATGTACTGGTCACATGACTGATCATGCACTGATCACGTGACTGATCATGCAGTGATCACGTGGCTATCATGAACTACTCACGTGGCTGATCATGCAATGATCATGTAGCTACCATGTACAGGTCACGTGAATGATCATACACCCATCAGGTGACTGATCATGCACTGATCACGTGGCTATCATGCACTGATCACGAGACTGATCATGCACTGTTCACGTCTATATCATGCACTGATCACATGACTGCCCATGCACTGATCACGTGGATGATCATACACTAATCTTGTGACAGATCATGCACTGATCACGTGGCTGATCATGCACTGATACCGTGACTGAGCATGGACTGATCACATGACTATCATGTAGTGATCACGTGACTTAATGGCGCTGATCATGTGACTGATCATGCGCTGATCATGTTTGCTATCATACACTGATCATGTGCCTCTGGAGGCAATAAACAAAGAGCTGAGTAGGCACGAATCAAACAGTCAGCAGGCAATAATCATGGAACTCAGGTGTGAGGAATCATGCTGCTCAGCTGGCAATAATCAAGCAGCTGAGCAGGCAGGAATTACGCAGCACAGCTGGCAATTGTCAAGCAGATGACAGGCAGGAATCGTGCAGCTCAGCTGGCAATTGTCAAGCAGATGAGCAGACAGTAATCACGCAGCTCAGCAGGCCCAGATCACGTGACTGAGCATGCACTGTTCACGTGGCTGATCATACACTGATCACGTGATGATCATGCACTGATCACTTGGATATCATGCACTGATCACGTGGCTGATCATACACTGTTCACGTGTCTGACCATGCACTGATCACGTGGCTGATCATACACTGCTCACGTAACTGATCATGCACTGATCACGTGGCTATCATGCACTGATCACGTGGCTGAACATGCACTGTTCACGTGGCTGATCACACACCTGTCACGTGACATATCATGCACTGATCACGTGGCACTCATGCACTGATCACGTGGCTGATCATACTCTGCTCACGTAACTCATGCACACATCACGTGGCTATCATGCACTGCTCACGTGGCTCGTCATGGAATGATCACGTAGCAACCATATACTGGTCACGTGACTGATCATGCAAAGATCACGTAAATGATCATGCACTGTTCACGTGACTGATCATGTACTGATCACGTGACTGATCATGCACTGATCACGTGGCTATCATGCTCTGCTCACGTGGCTGATCATGCAATGATCACGTAGCAACCATGTACTGGTCACGTGACTGATCATGCACTGATCACGTAATTGATCCTGCACTGATCACGTGGCTCATCATGCACTGATCACGTGGCTGATCACACATGTATCACGTGACTGATCATGCACTGATCACGTGGCTCTCATGCACTGATCACGTGGCTGTCATGCACTGATCACGTGGCTGATCACACACGATCACATGACTGATCATGCACTGATCACGTGGCTATCATGGACTGATCACGTGGCTATCATGCACTGATCACGTAACTGATCATGCACTAATCACGTAATTGATCATGCACTGATCACGTGGCTGATCATGCACTGATCACGTGGCTATCATGCACTGATCACGTGGCTGATCATGCACTGATCACGTAGCTATCATGCACTGATCACGTGACTGATCATGCACTGATCACGTGACTGATCATGCACTGATCACGTGGCTGATCATGCACTGATCACGTGGCTGATCATGCACTGATCACGTGACTGATCATGCACTGATCACGTGACTGATCATGCACTGATCACGTGGCTATCATGCACTGATCACGTGGCTGATCATGCACTGATCACGTGGCTGATCATGCACTGATCACGTGGCTGATCATGCACTGATCACGTGGCTGATCATACACTATCACGTGACTGATCATGCACTGATCACGTGGCTATCATGCACTGATCACGTGGCTGATCATGCACTGATCACGTCTATATCATGCACTGATCACATGACTGCCTGTGCACTGATCACGTGGATGATCATACACTAATCTTGTGACAGATCATGCACTGATCACGTGGCTGATCATGCACTGATACCGTGACTGAGCATGGACTGATCAGATGACTATCATGTAGTGATCACGTGACTTAATGGCGCTGATCATGTGACTGATCATGCGCTGATCATGTTTGCTATCATACACTGATCATGTGCCTCTGGAGGCAATAAACAAAGAGCTGAGTAGGCACGAATCAAACAGTCAGCAGGCAATAATCATGGAACTCAGCTGTGAGGAATCATGCTGCTCAGCTGGCAATAATCAAGCAGCTGAGCAGGCAGGAATTACGCAGCACAGCTGGCAATTGTCAAGCAGATGACAGGCAGGAATCGTGCAGCTCAGCTGGCAATTGTCAAGCAGATGAGCAGACAGTAATCACGCAGCTCAGCAGGCCCAGATCACGTGACTGAGCATGCACTGTTCACGTGGCTGATCATACACTGATCACGTGATGATCATGCACTGATCACTTGGATATCATGCACTGATCACGTGGCTGATCATACACTGTTCACGTGTCTGACCATGCAC
The DNA here is from genome assembly GCF_032452875.1 of Bos javanicus. Taxonomy (NCBI): domain Eukaryota; kingdom Metazoa; phylum Chordata; class Mammalia; order Artiodactyla; family Bovidae; genus Bos; species Bos javanicus. Next base: position 512,620 of record NW_026893646.1, on the reverse strand, counting down.
TGATCACGTGGCTGATCATACACTGCTCACGTAACTGATCATGCACTGATCACGTGGCTATCATGCACTGATCACGTGGCTGAACATGCACTGTTCACGTGGCTGATCACACACCTGTCACGTGACATATCATGCACTGATCACGTGGCACTCATGCACTGATCACGTGGCTGATCATACTCTGCTCACGTAACTCATGCACACATCACGTGGCTATCATGCACTGCTCACGTGGCTCGTCATGGAATGATCACGTAGCTACCATATACTGGTCACGTGACTGATCATGCACTGATCACGTAAATGATCATGCACTGTTCACGTGACTGATCATGTACTGATCACGTGACTGATCATGCACTGATCACGTGGCTATCATGCTCTGCTCACGTGGCTGATCATGCAATGATCACGTAGCAACCATGTACTGGTCACGTGACTGATCATGCACTGATCACGTAACTGATCATGCACTGATCACGTGGCTCATCATGCACTGATCACGTGGCTGATCACACATGTATCACGTGACTGATCATGCACTGATCACGTGGCTCTCATGCACTGATCACGTGGCTGTCATGCACTGATCACGTGGCTGATCATGCACTGATCACGTGGCTGATCACACACTGTCACGTGACTATCATGCACTGATCACGTGGCATCATGCACTGATCACGTGGCTGATCATACACTGATCACGTAACTCATGCACACATCACGTGGCTATCATGCACTGATCACGTGGCTGTCATGCAATGATCACGTAGCAACCATATACTGGCACGTGACTGATCATGCACTGATCACGTAAATGATCATGCACTGATCACGTGACTGATCATGCACTGATCACGTGACTGATCATGCACTGATCACGTGGCTATCATGCACTGATCACGTGGCTGATCATGCACGATCACGTAGCAACCATGTACTGGTCACGTGACTGATCATGCACTGATCACGTAATTGATCATGCACTGATCACGTGGCTGATCATGCACTGATCACGTGGCTGATCACACATGATCACGTGACTGATCATGCACTGATCACGTGGCTCTCATGCACTGATCACGTGGCTGTCATGCACTGATCACGTGGATATCATGCACTGATCATGTGGCTGATCACACACTATCACATGACTGATCATGCACTGATCACGTGGCTATCATGCACTGATCACGTGGCTATCATGCACTGATCACGTGGCTGATCATGCAATGATCACGTAGCTACCATGTACTGGTCACGTGACTGATCATGCACTGATCACGTAATTGATCATGCACTGATCATGTGGCTGATCATGCACTGATCACGTGGCTGATCATACACTGATCACATGACTGATCATGCACTGATCACGTGACTGATCATGCACTGATCACGTGGCTATCATGCACTGATCACTTGGCTGACATACACTGATCACGTGCCTGATCATGCACTGATCACGTGGCTGATCATGCACTGATCACGTGACTGATCATGCACTGATCACGTGTCTGATCATGCACTGATCACGTGGCTATCATGCACTGCTCACGTGGCTGATCATGCCATGATCACGCAGCTACCATGTACTGGTCACATGACTGATCATGCACTGATCACGTGACTGATCATGCAGTGATCACGTGGCTATCATGAACTACTCACGTGGCTGATCATGCAATGATCATGTAGCTACCATGTACAGGTCACGTGAATGATCATACACCCATCAGGTGACTGATCATGCACTGATCACGTGGCTATCATGCACTGATCACGAGACTGATCATGCACTGATCACGTCTATATCATGCACTGATCACATGACTGCCCATGCACTGATCACGTGGATGATCATACACTAATCTTGTGACAGATCATGCACTGATCACGTGGCTGATCATGCACTGATACCGTGACTGAGCATGGACTGATCACATGACTATCATGTAGTGATCACGTGACTTAATGGCGCTGATCATGTGACTGATCATGCGCTGATCATGTTTGCTATCATACACTGATCATGTGCCTCTGGAGGCAATAAACAAAGAGCTGAGTAGGCACGAATCAAACAGTCAGCAGGCAATAATCATGGAACTCAGGTGTGAGGAATCATGCTGCTCAGCTGGCAATAATCAAGCAGCTGAGCAGGCAGGAATTACGCAGCACAGCTGGCAATTGTCAAGCAGATGACAGGCAGGAATCGTGCAGCTCAGCTGGCAATTGTCAAGCAGATGAGCAGACAGTAATCACGCAGCTCAGCAGGCCCAGATCACGTGACTGAGCATGCACTGTTCACGTGGCTGATCATACACTGATCACGTGATGATCATGCACTGATCACTTGGATATCATGCACTGATCACGTGGCTGATCATACACTGTTCACGTGTCTGACCATGCACTGATCACGTGGCTGATCATACACTGCTCACGTAACTGATCATGCACTGATCACGTGGCTATCATGCACTGATCACGTGGCTGAACATGCACTGTTCACGTGGCTGATCACACACCTGTCACGTGACATATCATGCACTGATCACGTGGCACTCATGCACTGATCACGTGGCTGATCATACTCTGCTCACGTAACTCATGCACACATCACGTGGCTATCATGCACTGCTCACGTGGCTCGTCATGGAATGATCACGTAGCAACCATATACTGGTCACGTGACTGATCATGCAAAGATCACGTAAATGATCATGCACTGTTCACGTGACTGATCATGTACTGATCACGTGACTGATCATGCACTGATCACGTGGCTATCATGCTCTGCTCACGTGGCTGATCATGCAACGACCACGTAGCAACCATGTACTGGTCACGTGACTGATCATGCACTGATCACGTAATTGATCCTGCACTGATCACGTGGCTTATCATGCACTGATCACGTGGCTGATCACACATGTATCACGTGACTGATCATGCACTGATCCGTGGCTCTCATGCACTGATCACGTGGCTGTCATGCACTGATCACGTGGATATCATGCACTGATCACGTGGCTGATCACACACGTATCACATGACTGATCATGCACTGATCACGTGGCTATCATGCACTGATCACGTGGCTATCATGCACTGATCACGTGGCTGATCAGGCAATGATCACGTAGCTACCATGTACTGGTCACGTGACTGATCATGCACTGATCACGTAATTGATCATGCACTGATCATGTGGCTGATCATGCACTGATCACGTGGCTGATCATGCACTGATCACGTGACTGATCATGCACTGATCACGTGACTGATCATGCACTGATCACGTGGCTATCATGCACTGATCACGTGGCTGACATGCACTGATCACGTGCCTGATCATGCACTGATCACGTGGCTGATCATGCACTGATCACGTGACTGATCATGCACTGATCACGTGACTGATCATGCACTGATCACGTGGCTATCATGCACTGATCACGTGGCTGATCATGCACATGATCACGCAGCTATCATGCACTGATCACGTGACTGATCATGCACTGATCACGTGGCTGATCATGCACTGATCACGTGGCTGATCATGCACTGCTCACGTGGCTGATCATGCCATGATCACGCAGCTACCATGTACTGGTCACATGACTGATCATGCACTGATCACGTGACTGATCATGCAGTGATCACGTGGCTATCATGAACTACTCACGTGGCTGATCATGCAATGATCATGTAGCTACCATGTACAGGTCACGTGAATGATCATACACCCATCAGGTGACTGATCATGCACTGATCACGTGGCTATCATGCACTGATCACGAGACTGATCATGCACTGTTCACGTCTATATCATGCACTGATCACATGACTGCCCATGCACTGATCACGTGGATGATCATACACTAATCTTGTGACAGATCATGCACTGATCACGTGGCTGATCATGCACTGATACCGTGACTGAGCATGGACTGATCACATGACTATCATGTAGTGATCACGTGACTTAATGGCGCTGATCATGTGACTGATCATGCGCTGATCATGTTTGCTATCATACACTGATCATGTGCCTCTGGAGGCAATAAACAAAGAGCTGAGTAGGCACGAATCAAACAGTCAGCAGGCAATAATCATGGAACTCAGGTGTGAGGAATCATGCTGCTCAGCTGGCAATAATCAAGCAGCTGAGCAGGCAGGAATTACGCAGCACAGCTGGCAATTGTCAAGCAGATGACAGGCAGGAATCGTGCAGCTCAGCTGGCAATTGTCAAGCAGATGAGCAGACAGTAATCACGCAGCTCAGCAGGCCCAGATCACGTGACTGAGCATGCACTGTTCACGTGGCTGATCATACACTGATCACGTGATGATCATGCACTGATCACTTGGATATCATGCACTGATCACGTGGCTGATCATACACTGTTCACGTGTCTGACCATGCACTGATCACGTGGCTGATCATACACTGCTCACGTAACTGATCATGCACTGATCACGTGGCTATCATGCACTGATCACGTGGCTGAACATGCACTGTTCACGTGGCTGATCACACACCTGTCACGTGACATATCATGCACTGATCACGTGGCACTCATGCACTGATCACGTGGCTGATCATACTCTGCTCACGTAACTCATGCACACATCACGTGGCTATCATGCACTGCTCACGTGGCTCGTCATGGAATGATCACGTAGCAACCATATACTGGTCACGTGACTGATCATGCAAAGATCACGTAAATGATCATGCACTGTTCACGTGACTGATCATGTACTGATCACGTGACTGATCATGCACTGATCACGTGGCTATCATGCACTGCTCACGTGGCTGATCATGCAACGATCACGTAGCAACCATGTACTGGTCACGTGACTGATCATGCACTGATCACGTAATTGATCATGCACTGATCACGTGGCTCATCATGCACTGATCACGTGGCTGATCACACATGTATCACGTGACTGATCATGCACTGATCACGTGGCTATCATGCACTGATCACGTGGCTGTCATGCACTGATCACGTGGCTGATCACACACGTATCACATGACTGATCATGCACTGATCACGTGGCTATCATGCACTGATCACGTGGCTATCATGCACTGATCACGTGACTGATCATGCACTGATCACGTGACTGATCATGCACTGATCACGTGGCTGATCATGCACTGATCACGTGGCTATCATGCACTGATCACGTGGCTGATCATGCAATGATCACGTAGCTACCATGTACTGATCACGTGACTGATCATGCACTGATCACGTAACTGATCATGCACTGATCACGTGGCTGATCATGCACTGATCACGTGGCTGATCATGCACTGATCACGTGACTGATCATGCACTGATCACGTGACTGATCATGCACTGATCACGTGGCTATCATGCACTGATCACGTGGCTGATCATGCACTGATCACGTGGCTGATCATGCACTGATCACGTGGCTGATCATGCACTGATCACGTGGCTGATCACACACGATCACATGACTGATCATGCACTGATCACGTGGCTATCATGCACTGATCACGTGGCTATCATGCACTGATCACGTGGCTGATCATGCAATGATCACGTAGCTACCATGTACTGGTCACGTGACTGATCATGCACTGATCACGTAATTGATCATGCACTGATCACGTGGCTGATCATGCACTGATCACGTGGCTGATCATGCACTGATCACATAACTGATCATGCACTGATCACGTGACTGATCATGCACTGATCACGTGGCTATCATGCACTGATCACGTGGCTGACATACACTGATCACGTGCCTGATCATGCACTGATCACGTGGCTGATCATGCACTGATCACGTGACTGATCATGCACTGATCACGTGTCTGATCATGCACTGATCACGTGGCTATCATGCACTGCTCACGTGGCTGATCATGCCATGATCACGCAGCTACCATGTACTGGTCACATGACTGATCATGCACTGATCACGTGACTGATCATGCAGTGATCACGTGGCTATCATGAACTACTCACGTGGCTGATCATGCAATGATCATGTAGCTACCATGTACAGGTCACGTGAATGATCATACACCCATCAGGTGACTGATCATGCACTGATCACGTGGCTATCATGCACTGATCACGAGACTGATCATGCACTGTTCACGTCTATATCATGCACTGATCACATGACTGCCCATGCACTGATCACGTGGATGATCATACACTAATCTTGTGACAGATCATGCACTGATCACGTGGCTGATCATGCACTGATACCGTGACTGAGCATGGACTGATCACATGACTATCATGTAGTGATCACGTGACTTAATGGCGCTGATCATGTGACTGATCATGCGCTGATCATGTTTGCTATCATACACTGATCATGTGCCTCTGGAGGCAATAAACAAAGAGCTGAGTAGGCACGAATCAAACAGTCAGCAGGCAATAATCATGGAACTCAGGTGTGAGGAATCATGCTGCTCAGCTGGCAATAATCAAGCAGCTGAGCAGGCAGGAATTACGCAGCACAGCTGGCAATTGTCAAGCAGATGACAGGCAGGAATCGTGCAGCTCAGCTGGCAATTGTCAAGCAGATGAGCAGACAGTAATCACGCAGCTCAGCAGGCCCAGATCACGTGACTGAGCATGCACTGTTCACGTGGCTGATCATACACTGATCACGTGATGATCATGCACTGATCACTTGGATATCATGCACTGATCACGTGGCTGATCATACACTGTTCACGTGTCTGACCATGCACTGATCACGTGGCTGATCATACACTGCTCACGTAACTGATCATGCACTGATCACGTGGCTATCATGCACTGATCACGTGGCTGAACATGCACTGTTCACGTGGCTGATCACACACCTGTCACGTGACATATCATGCACTGATCACGTGGCACTCATGCACTGATCACGTGGCTGATCATACTCTGCTCACGTAACTCATGCACACATCACGTGGCTATCATGCACTGCTCACGTGGCTCGTCATGGAATGATCACGTAGCAACCATATACTGGTAACGTGACTGATCATGCAAAGATCACGTAAATGATCATGCACTGTTCACGTGACTGATCATGTACTGATCACGTGACTGATCATGCACTGACCACGTGGCTATCATGCTCTGCTCACGTGGCTGATCATGCAATGATCACGTAGCAACCATGTACTGGTCACGTGCCTGATCATGCACTGATCACGTAATTGATCCTGCACTGATCACGTGGCTCATCATGCACTGATCACGTGGCTGATCACACATGTATCACGTGACTGATCATGCACTGATCCCGTGGCTCTCATGCACTGATCACGTGGCTGTCATGCACTGATCACGTGGATATCATGCACTGATCACGTGGCTGATCACACACGTATCACATGACTGATCATGCACTGATCACGTGGCTATCATGCACTGATCACGTGGCTATCATGCACTGATCACGTGGCTGATCATGCAATGATCACGTAGCTACCATGTACTGGTCACGTGACTGATCATGCACTGATCACGTAATTGATCATGCACTGATCATGTGGCTGTTCATGCACTGATCACGTGGCTGATCATGCACTGATCACGTGACTGATCATGCACTGATCACGTGACTGATCATGCACTGATCACGTGGCTGGTCATGCACTGATCACGTGGCTGATCATGCACTGATCACGTGACTGATCATGCACTGATCTCGTGTCTGATCATGCACTGATCACGTGGCTATCATGCACTGCTCACGTGGCTGATCATGCCATGATCACGCAGCTACCATGTACTGGTCACATGACTGATCATGCACTGATCACGTGACTGATCATGCAGTGATCACGTGGCTATCATGAACTACTCACGTGGCTGATCATGCAATGATCATGTAGCTACCATGTACAGGTCACGTGAATGATCATACACCCATCAGGTGACTGATCATGCACTGATCACGTGGCTATCATGCACTGATCACGAGACTGATCATGCACTGTTCACGTCTATATCATGCACTGATCACATGACTGCCCGTGCACTGATCACGTGGATGATCATACACTAATCTTGTGACAGATCATGCACTGATCACGTGGCTGATCATGCACTGATACCGTGACTGAGCATGGACTGATCACATGACTATCATGTAGTGATCACGTGACTTAATGGCGCTGATCATGTGACTGATCATGCGCTGATCATGTTTGCTATCATACACTGATCATGTGCCTCTGGAGGCAATAAACAAAGAGCTGAGTAGGCACGAATCAAACAGTCAGCAGGCAATAATCATGGAACTCAGGTGTGAGGAATCATGCTGCTCAGCTGGCAATAATCAAGCAGCTGAGCAGGCAGGAATTACGCAGCACAGCTGGCAATTGTCAAGCAGATGACAGGCAGGAATCGTGCAGCTCAGCTGGCAATTGTCAAGCAGATGAGCAGACAGTAATCACGCAGCTCAGCAGGCCCAGATCACGTGACTGAGCATGCACTGTTCACGTGGCTGATCATACACTGATCACGTGATGATCATGCACTGATCACTTGGATATCATGCACTGATCACGTGGCTGATCATACACTGTTCACGTGTCTGACCATGCACTGATCACGTGGCTGATCATACACTGCTCACGTAACTGATCATGCACTGATCACGTGGCTATCATGCACTGATCACGTGGCTGAACATGCACTGTTCACGTGGCTGATCACACACCTGTCACGTGACATATCATGCACTGATCACGTGGCACTCATGCACTGATCACGTGGCTGATCATACTCTGCTCACGTAACTCATGCACACATCACGTGGCTATCATGCACTGCTCACGTGGCTCGTCATGGAATGATCACGTAGCAACCATATACTGGTCACGTGACTGATCATGCAAGATCACGTAAATGATCATGCACTGTTCACGTGACTGATCATGTACTGATCACGTGACTGATCATGCACTGATCACGTGGCTATCATGCTCTGCTCACGTGGCTGATCATGCAACGATCACGTAGCAACCATGTACTGGTCACGTGACTGATCATGCACTGATCACGTAATTGATCATGCACTGATCACGTGGCTCATCATGCACTGATCACGTGGCTGATCACACATGTATCACGTGACTGATCATGCACTGATCACGTGGCTATCATGCACTGATCACGTGGCTGTCATGCACTGATCACGTGGATATCATGCACTGATCACGTGGCTGATCATACACTGATCACGTGACTGATCATGCACTGATCACGTGGCTATCATGCACTGATCACGTGGCTGATCATGCACTGATCACGTGGCTATCATGCACTGATCACGTGGCTGATCATGCACTGATCACGTGGCTGATCATGCACTGATCACGTGACTATCATGCACTGATCACGTGGCTATCATGCACTGATCACGTGGCTGATCATGCACTGATCACGTGGATATCATGCACTGATCACGTGGCTGATCACACACGATCACATGACTGATCATGCACTGATCACGTGGCTGATCATGCACTGATCACGTGGCTATCATGCACTGATCACGTGGCTGATCATGCACTGATCACGTAGCTACCATGTACTGGTCACGTGACTGATCATGCACTGATCACGTAATTGATCATGCACTGATCACGTGGCTGATCATGCACTGATCACGTGGCTGATCATGCACTGATCACGTGACTGATCATGCACTGATCACGTGACTGATCATGCACTGATCACGTGGCTGATCATGCACTGATCACGTGGCTGATCATGCACTGATCACGTGACTGATCATGCACTGATCACGTGGCTGATCATGCACTGATCACGTGACTGATCATGCACTGATCACGTGGCTGATCATGCACTGATCACGTGACTGATCATGCACTGATCACGTGTCTGATCATGCACTGATCACGTGGCTATCATGCACTGCTCACGTGGCTGATCATGCCATGATCACGCAGCTACCATGTACTGGTCACATGACTGATCATGCACTGATCACGTGACTGATCATGCAGTGATCACGTGGCTATCATGAACTACTCACGTGGCTGATCATGCAATGATCATGTAGCTACCATGTACAGGTCACGTGAATGATCATACACCCATCAGGTGACTGATCATGCACTGATCACGTGGCTATCATGCACTGATCACGAGACTGATCATGCACTGTTCACGTCTATATCATGCACTGATCACATGACTGCCCGTGCACTGATCACGTGGATGATCATACACTAATCTTGTGACAGATCATGCACTGATCACGTGGCTGATCATGCACTGATACCGTGACTGAGCATGGACTGATCACATGACTATCATGTAGTGATCACGTGACTTAATGGCGCTGATCATGTGACTGATCATGCGCTGATCATGTTTGCTATCATACACTGATCATGTGCCTCTGGAGGCAATAAACAAAGAGCTGAGTAGGCACGAATCAAACAGTCAGCAGGCAATAATCATGGAACTCAGGTGTGAGGAATCATGCTGCTCAGCTGGCAATAATCAAGCAGCTGAGCAGGCAGGAATTACGCAGCACAGCTGGCAATTGTCAAGCAGATGACAGGCAGGAATCGTGCAGCTCAGCTGGCAATTGTCAAGCAGATGAGCAGACAGTAATCACGCAGCTCAGCAGGCCCAGATCACGTGACTGAGCATGCACTGTTCACGTGGCTGATCATACACTGATCACGTGATGATCATGCACTGATCACTTGGATATCATGCACTGATCACGTGGCTGATCATACACTGTTCACGTGTCTGACCATGCACTGATCACGTGGCTGATCATACACTGCTCACGTAACTGATCATGCACTGATCACGTGGCTATCATGCACTGATCACGTGGCTGAACATGCACTGTTCACGTGGCTGATCACACACCTGTCACGTGACATATCATGCACTGATCACGTGGCACTCATGCACTGATCACGTGGCTGATCATACTCTGCTCACGTAACTCATGCACACATCACGTGGCTATCATGCACTGCTCACGTGGCTCGTCATGGAATGATCACGTAGCAACCATATACTGGTAACGTGACTGATCATGCAAAGATCACGTAAATGATCATGCACTGTTCACGTGACTGATCATGTACTGATCACGTGACTGATCATGCACTGATCACGTGGCTATCATGCTCTGCTCACGTGGCTGATCATGCAACGATCACGTAGCAACCATGTACTGGTCACGTGACTGATCATGCACTGATCACGTAATTGATCCTGCACTGATCACGTGGCTCATCATGCACTGATCACGTGGCTGATCACACATGTATCACGTGACTGATCATGCACTGATCCCGTGGCTCTCATGCACTGATCACGTGGCTGTCATGCACTGATCACGTGGATATCATGCACTGATCACGTGGCTGATCACACATGTATCACATGACTGATCATGCACTGATCACGTGGCTATCATGCACTGATCACGTGGCTATCATGCACTGATCACGTGGCTGATCAGGCAATGATCACGTAGCTACCATGTACTGGTCACGTGACTGATCATGCACTGATCACGTAATTGATCATGCACTGATCATGTGGCTGATCATGCACTGATCACGTGGCTGATCATACACTGATCACGTAACTGATCATGCACTGATCACGTGACTGATCATGCACTGATCACGTGGCTATCATGCACTGATCACTTGGCTGACATGCACTGATCACGTGCCTGATCATGCACTGATCACGTGGCTGATCATGCACTGATCACGTGACTGATCATGCACTGATCACGTGTCTGATCATGCACTGATCACGTGGCTATCATGCACTGATCACGTGGCTGATCATGCCATGATCACGCAGCTACCATGTACTGGTCACATGACTGATCATGCACTGATCACGTGACTGATCATGCACTGATCACGTGGCTATCATGAACTACTCACGTGGCTGATCATGCAATGATCATGTAGCTACCATGTACAGGTCACGTGAATGATCATACACCCATCAGGTGACTGATCATGCACTGATCACGTGGCTATCATGCACTGATCACGTGACTGATCATGCACTGATCACGTCTATATCATGCACTGATCACATGACTGCCCATGCACTGATCACGTGGATGATCATACACTAATCATGTGACAGATCATGCACTGATCACGTGGCTGATCATGCACTGATCACGTGGATATCATGCACTGATCACGTGGCTGATCACACATGTATCACGTGACTGATCATGCACTGATCACGTGACTGATCATGCACTGATCACGTGGCTGATCATGCACTGATCACGTGGCTGATCATGCACTGATCACGTAACTGATCATGCACTGATCACGTGACTGATCATGCACTGATCACGTGGCTATCATGCACTGATCACGTGGCTGACATGCACTGATCACGTGGCTGATCATGCACTGATCACGTGGCTGATCATGCACTGATCACGTGACTGATCATGCACTGATCACGTGTCTGATCATGCACTGATCACGTGGCTATCATGCACTGATCACGTGGCTGATCATGCATGATCACGCAGCTATCATGCACTGATCACGTGACTGATCATGCACTGATCACGTGACTGATCATGCACTGATCACGTGGCTATCATGCACTGATCACGTGGCTGATCATGCAATGATCACGTAGCAACCATGTACTGGTCACGTGACTGATCATGCACTGATCACGTAATTGATCATGCACTGATCACGTGGCTCATCATGCACTGATCACGTGGCTGATCACACATGTATCACGTGACTGATCATGCACTGATCACGTGGCTCTCATGCACTGATCACGTGGCTGTCATGCACTGATCACGTGGATATCATGCACTGATCATGTGGCTGATCACACACGTATCACATGACTGATCATGCACTGATCACGTGGCTATCATGCACTGATCACGTGGCTATCATGCACTGATCACGTGGCTGATCATGCAATGATCACGTAGCTACCATGTACTGGTCACGTGACTGATCATGCACTGATCACGTAATTGATCATGCACTGATCACGTGGCTGATCATGCACTGATCACGTGGCTGATCATACACTGATCACGTGACTGATCATGCACTGATCACGTGACTGATCATGCACTGATCACGTGGCTGATCATGCACTGATCACGTGGCTGATCATGCACTGATCACGTGACTGATCATGCACTGATCACGTGTCTGATCATGCACTGATCACGTGGCTATCATGCACTGCTCACGTGGCTGATCATGCCATGATCACGCAGCTACCATGTACTGGTCACATGACTGATCATGCACTGATCACGTGACTGATCATGCAGTGATCACGTGGCTATCATGCACTACTCACGTGGCTGATCATGCAATGATCATGTAGCTACCATGTACAGGTCACGTGAATGATCATACACCCATCAGGTGACTGATCATGCACTGATCACGTGGCTATCATGCACTGATCACGAGACTGATCATGCACTGTTCACGTCTATATCATGCACTGATCACATGACTGCCCATGCACTGATCACGTGGATGATCATACACTAATCTTGTGACAGATCATGCACTGATCACGTGGCTGATCATGCACTGATACCGTGACTGAGCATGGACTGATCACATGACTATCATGTAGTGATCACGTGACTTAATGGCGCTGATCATGTGACTGATCATGCGCTGATCATGTTTGCTATCATACACTGATCATGTGCCTCTGGAGGCAATAAACAAAGAGCTGAGTAGGCACGAATCAAACAGTCAGCAGGCAATAATCATGGAACTCAGGTGTGAGGAATCATGCTGCTCAGCTGGCAATAATCAAGCAGCTGAGCAGGCAGGAATTACGCAGCACAGCTGGCAATTGTCAAGCAGATGACAGGCAGGAATCGTGCAGCTCAGCTGGCAATTGTCAAGCAGATGAGCAGACAGTAATCACGCAGCTCAGCAGGCCCAGATCACGTGACTGAGCATGCACTGTTCACGTGGCTGATCATACACTGATCACGTGATGATCATGCACTGATCACTTGGATATCATGCACTGATCACGTGGCTGATCATACACTGTTCACGTGTCTGACCATGCACTGATCACGTGGCTGATCATACACTGCTCACGTAACTGATCATGCACTGATCACGTGGCTATCATGCACTGATCACGTGGCTGAACATGCACTGTTCACGTGGCTGATCACACACCTGTCACGTGACATATCATGCACTGATCACGTGGCACTCATGCACTGATCACGTGGCTGATCATACTCTGCTCACGTAACTCATGCACACATCACGTGGCTATCATGCACTGCTCACGTGGCTCGTCATGGAATGATCACGTAGCAACCATATACTGGTCACGTGACTGATCATGCAAAGATCACGTAAATGATCATGCACTGTTCACGTGACTGATCATGTACTGATCACGTGACTGATCATGCACTGATCACGTGGCTATCATGCACTGCTCACGTGGCTGATCATGCAACGATCACGTAGCAACCATGTACTGGTCACGTGACTGATCATGCACTGATCACGTAATTGATCCTGCACTGATCACGTGGCTCATCATGCACTGATCACGTGGCTGATCACACATGTATCACGTGACTGATCATGCACTGATCACGTGGCTCTCATGCACTGATCACGTGGCTGTCATGCACTGATCACGTGGATATCATGCACTGATCACGTGGCTGATCATACACTGATCACGACTGATCATGCACTGATCACGTGGCTATCATGCACTGATCACGTGGCTGATCATGCACTGATCACGTGGCTATCATGCACTGATCACGTGGCTGATCATGCACTGATCACGTGGCTGATCACACACTGATCACGTGACTGATCATGCACTGATCACGTGGCTATCATGCACTGATCACGTGGCTGATCATGCACTGATCACGTGGATATCATGCACTGATCACGTGGCTGATCATGCACGATCACGTGACTGATCATGCACTGATCACGTGGCTATCATGCACTGATCACGTGGCTATCATGCACTGATCACGTGGCTGATCATGCACTGATCACGTAGCTACCATGTACTGATCACGTGACTGATCATGCACTGATCACGTGATTGATCATGCACTGATCACGTGGCTGATCATGCACTGATCACGTGGCTGATCATGCACTGATCACGTGACTGATCATGCACTGATCACGTGACTGATCATGCACTGATCACGTGGCTATCATGCACTGATCACGTGGCTGATCATACACTGATCACGTGACTGATCATGCACTGATCACGTGGCTGATCATGCACTGATCACGTGACTGATCATGCACTGATCACGTGGCTGATCATGCACTGATCACGTGACTGATCATGCACTGATCACGTGACTGATCATGCACTGATCACGTGGCTATCATGCACTGCTCACGTGGCTGATCATGCCATGATCACGCAGCTACCATGTACTGGTCACATGACTGATCATGCACTGATCACGTGACTGATCATGCAGTGATCACGTGGCTATCATGCACTACTCACGTGGCTGATCATGCAATGATCATGTAGCTACCATGTACAGGTCACGTGAATGATCATACACCCATCAGGTGACTGATCATGCACTGATCACGTGGCTATCATGCACTGATCACGAGACTGATCATGCACTGATCACGCCTATATCATGCACTGATCACATGACTGCCCATGCACTGATCACGTGGATGATCATACACTAATCTTGTGACAGATCATGCACTGATCACGTGGCTGATCATGCACTGATACCGTGACTGAGCATGGACTGATCACATGACTATCATGTAGTGATCACGTGACTTAATGGCGCTGATCATGTGACTGATCATGCGCTGATCATGTTTGCTATCATACACTGATCATGTGCCTCTGGAGGCAATAAACAAAGAGCTGAGTAGGCACGAATCAAACAGTCAGCAGGCAATAATCATGGAACTCAGGTGTGAGGAATCATGCTGCTCAGCTGGCAATAATCAAGCAGCTGAGCAGGCAGGAATTACGCAGCACAGCTGGCAATTGTCAAGCAGATGACAGGCAGGAATCGTGCAGCTCAGCTGGCAATTGTCAAGCAGATGAGCAGACAGTAATCACGCAGCTCAGCAGGCCCAGATCACGTGACTGAGCATGCACTGTTCACGTGGCTGATCATACACTGATCACGTGATGATCATGCACTGATCACTTGGATATCATGCACTGATCACGTGGCTGATCATACACTGTTCACGTGTCTGACCATGCACTGATCACGTGGCTGATCATACACTGCTCACGTAACTGATCATGCACTGATCACGTGGCTATCATGCACTGATCACGTGGCTGAACATGCACTGTTCACGTGGCTGATCACACACCTGTCACGTGACATATCATGCACTGATCACGTGGCACTCATGCACTGATCACGTGGCTGATCATACTCTGCTCACGTAACTCATGCACACATCACGTGGCTATCATGCACTGCTCACGTGGCTCGTCATGGAATGATCACGTAGCAACCATATACTGGTCACGTGACTGATCATGCACAGATCACGTAAATGATCATGCACTGTTCACGTGACTGATCATGTACTGATCACGTGACTGATCATGCACTGATCACGTGGCTATCATGCTCTGCTCACGTGGCTGATCATGCAACGATCACGTAGCAACCATGTACTGGTCACGTGACTGATCATGCACTGATCACGTAATTGATCCTGCACTGATCACGTGGCTCATCATGCACTGATCACGTGGCTGATCACACATGTATCACGTGACTGATCATGCACTGATCACGTGGCTCTCATGCACTGATCACGTGGCTGTCATGCACTGATCACGTGGATATCATGCACTGATCACGTGGCTGATCACACTGTATCACATGACTGATCATGCACTGATCACGTGGCTATCATGCACTGATCACGTGGCTATCATGCACTGATCACGTGGCTGATCAGGCAATGATCACGTAGCTACCATGTACTGATCACGTGACTGATCATGCACTGATCACGTAATTGATCATGCACTGATCACGTGGCTGATCATGCACTGATCACGTGGCTGATCATACACTGATCACATAACTGATCATGCACTGATCACGTGACTGATCATGCACTGATCACGTGGCTATCATGCACTGATCACTTGGCTGATCATGCACTGATCACGTGCCTGATCATGCACTGATCACGTGGCTGATCATGCACTGATCACGTGACTGATCATGCACTGATCACGTGACTGATCATGCACTGATCACGTGGCTATCATGCACTGCTCACGTGGCTGATCATGCCATGATCACGCAGCTACCATGTACTGGTCACATGACTGATCATGCACTGATCACGTGACTGATCATGCACTGATCACGTGGCTATCATGCACTATCACGTGGCTGATCATGCAATGATCACGTAGCTACCATGTACTGGTCACGTGAATGATCATACACTGATCACGTGACTGATCATGCACTGATCACGTGGCTATCATGCACTGATCACGTGACTGATCATGCACTGATCACGTCTATATCATGCACTGATCACATGACTGCCCATGCACTGATCACGTGGATGATCATGCACTGATCTTGTGACAGATCATGCACTGATCACGTGGCTGATCATGCACTGATCACGTGGCTATCATGCACTGATCACGTGGCTGATCATGCACGATCACGTGACTGATCATGCACTGATCACGTGGCTGATCATGCACTGATCACGTGGCTGATCATGCACTGATCACGTGGCTGATCATGCACTGATCACGTAACTGATCATGCACTGATCACGTGACTGATCATGCACTGATCACGTGGCTATCATGCACTGATCACGTGGCTGGATCATACACTGATCACGTGCCTGGTCATGCACTGATCACGTGGCTGATCATGCACTGATCACGTGACTGATCATGCACTGATCACGTGTCTGATCATGCACTGATCACGTGGCTATCATGCACTGCTCACGTGGCTGATCATGCCATGATCACGCAGCTACCATGTACTGGTCACATGACTGATCATGCACTGATCACGTGACTGATCATGCAGTGATCACGTGGCTATCATGAACTACTCACGTGGCTGATCATGCAATGATCATGTAGCTACCATGTACAGGTCACGTGAATGATCATACACCCATCAGGTGACTGATCATGCACTGATCACGTGGCTATCATGCACTGATCACGAGACTGATCATGCACTGATCACGTCTATATCATGCACTGATCACATGACTGCCCGTGCACTGATCACGTGGATGATCATACACTAATCTTGTGACAGATCATGCACTGATCACGTGGCTGATCATGCACTGATACCGTGACTGAGCATGGACTGATCACATGACTATCATGTAGTGATCACGTGACTTAATGGCGCTGATCATGTGACTGATCATGCGCTGATCATGTTTGCTATCATACACTGATCATGTGCCTCTGGAGGCAATAAACAAAGAGCTGAGTAGGCACGAATCAAACAGTCAGCAGGCAATAATCATGGAACTCAGGTGTGAGGAATCATGCTGCTCAGCTGGCAATAATCAAGCAGCTGAGCAGGCAGGAATTACGCAGCACAGCTGGCAATTGTCAAGCAGATGACAGGCAGGAATCGTGCAGCTCAGCTGGCAATTGTCAAGCAGATGAGCAGACAGTAATCACGCAGCTCAGCAGGCCCAGATCACGTGACTGAGCATGCACTGTTCACGTGGCTGATCATACACTGATCACGTGATGATCATGCACTGATCACTTGGATATCATGCACTGATCACGTGGCTGATCATACACTGTTCACGTGTCTGACCATGCACTGATCACGTGGCTGATCATACACTGCTCACGTAACTGATCATGCACTGATCACGTGGCTATCATGCACTGATCACGTGGCTGAACATGCACTGTTCACGTGGCTGATCACACACCTGTCACGTGACATATCATGCACTGATCACGTGGCACTCATGCACTGATCACGTGGCTGATCATACTCTGCTCACGTAACTCATGCACACATCACGTGGCTATCATGCACTGCTCACGTGGCTCGTCATGGAATGATCACGTAGCAACCATATACTGGTCACGCGACTGATCATGCAAAGATCACGTAAATGATCATGCACTGTTCACGTGACTGATCATGTACTGATCACGTGACTGATCATGCACTGATCACGTGGCTATCATGCTCTGCTCACGTGGCTGATCATGCAACGATCACGTAGCAACCATGTACTGGTCACGTGACTGATCATGCACTGATCACGTAATTGATCCTGCACTGATCACGTGGCTCATCATGCACTGATCACGTGGCTAATCACACATGTATCACGTGACTGATCATGCACTGATCACGTGGCTCTCATGCACTGATCACGTGACTGATCATGCACTGATCACGTGGCTATCATGCACTGATCACGTGGCTGATCATGCACGTATCACATGGCTGATCATGCACTGATCACGTGGCTATCATGCACTGATCACGTGGCTATCATGCACTGATCACGTGGCTGATCATGCAATGATCACGTAGCAACCATGTACTGGTCACGTGACTGATCATGCACTGATCACGTAATTGATCATGCACTGATCACGTGGCTGATCATGCACTGATCACGTGACTGATCATGCACTGATCACGTGACTGATCATGCACTGATCACGTGGCTGATCATGCACTGATCACGTGGCTATCATGCACTGATCACGTGACTGATCATGCACTGATCACGTGACTGATCATGCACTGATCACGTGGCTGATCATGCACTGATCACGTGACTGATCATGCACTGATCACGTGACTGATCATGCACTGATCACGTGTCTGATCATGCACTGATCACGTGGCTATCATGCACTGCTCACGTGGCTGATCATGCAATGATCACGTAGCTACCATGTACTGGTCACATGACTGATCATGCACTGATCACGTGACTGATCATGCACTGATCACGTGGCTATCATGCACTACTCACGTGGCTGATCATGCAATGATCACGTAGCTACCATGTACTGGTCACGTGACTGATCATACACCCATCACGTGACTGATCATGCACTGATCACGTGGCTATCATGCACTGATCACGTGGCTGATCATGCACTGATCACGTCTATATCATGCACTGATCACATGACTGCCCGTGCACTGATCACGTGACTGATCATGCACTGATCTGTGACTGATCATGCACTGATCACGTGGTTGATCATGCACTGATACCGTGACTGAGCATGGACTGATCACATGCCTATCATGTAGTGATCACGTGACTTAATGGCGCTGATCATGTGACTGATCATGCGCTGATCATGTTTGCTATCATACACTGATCATGTGCCTCTGGAGGCAATAAACAAAGAGCTGAGTAGGCACGAATCAAACAGTCAGCAGGCAATAATCATGGAACTCAGGTGTGAGGAATCATGCTGCTCAGCTGGCAATAATCAAGCAGCTGAGCAGGCAGGAATTACGCAGCACAGCTGGCAATTGTCAAGCAGATGACAGGCAGGAATCGTGCAGCTCAGCTGGCAATTGTCAAGCAGATGAGCAGACAGTAATCACGCAGCTCAGCAGGCCCAGATCACGTGACTGAGCATGCACTGTTCACGTGGCTGATCATACACTGATCACGTGATGATCATGCACTGATCACGTGGCTATCATGCACTGATCACGTGGCTGATCATGCACTGTTCACGTGTCTGATCATGCACTGATCACGTGGCTGATCATACACTGATCACGTGACTGATCATGCACTGATCACGTGGCTGATCATGCACTGATCACGTGGCTGATCATGCACTGATCACGTGGCTGATCATACACCTGTCACGTGACATATCATGCACTGATCACGTGGCACTCATGCACTGATCACGTGGCTGATCATGCACTGATCACGTGGCTATCATGCACTACTCACGTGGCTGATCATGCAATGATCATGTAGCTACCATGTACTGGTCACGTGACTGATCATACACCCATCACGTGACTGATCATGCACTGATCACGTGGCTATCATGCACTGATCACGAGACTGATCATGCACTCATCACGTCTATATCATGCACTGATCACATGACTGCCCATGCACTGATCACGTGGATGATCATACACTAATCTTGTGACAGATCATGCACTGATCACGTGGCTGATCATGCACTGATACCGTGACTGAGCATGGACTGATCACATGACTATCATGTAGTGATCACGTGACTTAATGGCGCTGATCATGTGACTGATCATGCACTGATCATGTTTGCTATCATACACTGATCATGTGCCTCTGGAGGCAATAAACAAAGAGCTGAGTAGGCACGAATCAAACAGTCAGCAGGCAATAATCATGGAACACAGTGTGAGGAATCATGCTGCTCAGCTGGCAATAATCAAGCAGCTGAGCAGGCAGGAATCGTGCAGCCCAGCTGGCAATTGTCAAGCAGATGAGCAGACAGTAATCACGCAGCTCAGCAGGCCCAGATCACGTGACTGAGCATGCACTGTTCACGTGGCTGATCATACACTGATCACGTGATGATCATGCACTGATCACTTGGATATCATGCACTGATCACGTGGCTGATCATACACTGTTCACGTGTCTGATCATGCACTGATCACGTGGCTGATCATACACTGCTCACGTAACTGATCATGCACTGATCACGTGGCTATCATGCACTGATCACGTGGCTGAACATGCACTGTTCACGTGGCTGATCACACACCTGTCACGTGACATATCATGCACTGATCACGTGGCACTCATGCACTGATCACGTGGCTGATCATACTCTGCTCACATAACTCATGCACACATCACGTGGCTATCATGCACTGCTCACGTGGCTGATCATGGAATGATCACGTAGCAACCATATACTGGTCACGTGACTGATCATGCACTGATCACGTAAATGATCATGCACTGTTCACGTGACTGATCATGTACTGATCACGTGACTGATCATGCACTGATCACGTGGCTATCATGCACTGCACGTGGCTGATCATGCAACGATCACGTAGCAACCATGTACTGGTCACGTGATTGATCATGCACTGATCACGTAATTGATCATGCACTGATCACGTGGCTCATCATGCACTGATCACGTGGCTGATCACACATGTATCACGTGACTGATCATGCACTGATCACGTGGCTCTCATGCACTGATCACGTGGCTGTCATGCACTGATCACGTGGATATCATGCACTGATCACGTGGCTGATCACACACGATCACATGACTGATCATGCACTGATCACGTGGCTATCATGCACTGATCACGTGGCTATCATGCACTGATCACGTGGCTGATCATGCAATGATCACGTAGCTACCATGTACTGGTCACGTGACTGATCATGCACTGATCACGTAATTGATCATGCACTGATCATGTGGCTGATCATGCACTGATCACGTGGCTGATCATACACTGATCACAACTGATCATGCACTGATCACGTGACTGATCATGCACTGATCACGTGGCTGATCATGCACTGATCACGTGGCTGATCATGCACTGATCACGTGACTGATCATGCACTGATCGTGTCTGATCATGCACTGATCACGTGGCTATCATGCACTGCTCACGTGGCTGATCATGCCATGATCACGCAGCTACCATGTACTGGTCACATGACTGATCATGCACTGATCACGTGACTGATCATGCAGTGATCACGTGGCTATCATGAACTACTCACGTGGCTGATCATGCAATGATCATGTAGCTACCATGTACAGGTCACGTGAATGATCATACACCCATCAGGTGACTCATCATGCACTGATCACGTGGCTATCATGCACTGATCACGAGACTGATCATGCACTGTTCACGTCTATATCATGCACTGATCACATGACTGCCCATGCACTGATCACGTGGATGATCATACACTAATCTTGTGACAGATCATTCACTGATCACGTGGCTGATCATGCACTGATACCGTGACTGAGCATGGACTGATCACATGACTATCATGTAGTGATCACGTGACTTAATGGCGCTGATCATGTGACTGATCATGCGCTGATCATGTTTGCTATCATACACTGATCATGTGCCTCTGGAGGCAATAAACAAAGAGCTGAGTAGGCACGAATCAAACAGTCAGCAGGCAATAATCATGGAACTCAGCTGTGAGGAATCATGCTGCTCAGCTGGCAATAATCAAGCAGCTGAGCAGGCAGGAATTACGCAGCACAGCTGGCAATTGTCAAGCAGATGAGCAGACAGTAATCACGCAGCTCAGCAGGCCCAGATCACGTGACTGAGCATGCACTGTTCACGTGGCTGATCATACACTGATCACGTGATGATCATGCACTGATCACTTGGATATCATGCACTGATCACGTGGCTGATCATACACTGTTCACGTGTCTGACCATGCACTGATCACGTGGCTGATCATACACTGCTCACGTAACTGATCATGCACTGATCACGTGGCTATCATGCACTGATCACGTGGCTGAACATGCACTGTTCACGTGGCTGATCACACACCTGTCACGTGACATATCATGCACTGATCACGTGGCACTCATGCACTGATCACGTGGCTGATCATACTCTGCTCACGTAACTCATGCACACATCACGTGGCTATCATGCACTGCTCACGTGGCGTCATGGAATGATCACGTAGCAACCATATACTGGTCACGTGAC
Source organism: Bos javanicus (assembly GCF_032452875.1). Lineage (NCBI taxonomy): Eukaryota > Metazoa > Chordata > Mammalia > Artiodactyla > Bovidae > Bos > Bos javanicus. The sequence continues at coordinate 488,740 of NW_026893646.1, read as the reverse complement.
TGATCATGCAGATCACGTAAATGATCATGCACTGTTCACGTGACTGATCATGTACTGATCACGTGACTGATCATGCACTGATCACGTGGCTATCATGCTCTGCTCACGTGGCTGATCATGCAACGATCACGTAGCAACCATGTACTGGTCACGTGACTGATCATGCACTGATCACGTAATTGATCCTGCACTGATCACGTGGCTCATCATGCACTGATCACGTGGCTGATCACACATGTATCACGTGACTGATCATGCACTGATCGTGGCTCTCATGCACTGATCACGTGGCTGATCATGCACTGATCACGTGGATAACATGCACTGATCACGTGGCTGATCACACACGTATCACGTGGCTGATCATGCACTGATCACGTGACTGATCATGCACTGATCACGTGGCTATCATGCACTGATCACGTGGCTGATCATGCAATGATCACGTAGCTACCATGTACTGGTCACGTGACTGATCATGCACTGATCACGTAATTGATCATGCACTGATCACGTGGCTGATCATGCACTGATCACGTGGCTGATCATACACTGATCACATAACTGATCATGCACTGATCACGTGACTGATCATGCACTGATCACGTGGCTATCATGCACTGATCACGTGGCTGATCATGCACTGATCACGTGACTGATCATGCACTGATCACGTGGCTGATCATGCACTGATCACGTGACTGATCATGCACTGATCACGTGACTGATCATGCACTGATCACGTGGCTATCATGCACTGATCACGTGGTTGATCATGCATGATCACGCAGCTACCATGCACTGATCACATGACTGATCATGCACTGATCACGTGACTGATCATGCACTGATCACGTGGCTATCATGCACTGATCACGTGGCTGATCATGCAATGATCACGTAGCTACCATGTACTGGTCACGTGACTGATCATGCACTGATCACGTAATTGATCATGCACTGATCACGTGGCTATCATGCACTGATCACGTGGCTGATCACACATGTATCACGTGACTGATCATGCACTGATCACGTGGCTCTCATGCACTGATCACGTGGCTGTCATGCACTGATCACGTGGATATCATGCACTGATCACGTGGCTGATCACACACGTATCACATGACTGGTCATGCACTGATCACGTGGCTATCATGCACTGATCACGTGGCTATCATGCACTGATCATGTGGCTGATCATGCAATGATCACGTAGCTACCATGTACTGGTCACGTGACTGATCATGCACTGATCACGTAATTGATCATGCACTGATCATGTGGCTGATCATGCACTGATCACGTGGCTGATCATACACTGATCACATAACTGATCATGCACTGATCACGTGACTGATCATGCACTGATCACGTGGCTATCATGCACTGATCACGTGGCTGATCATACACTGATCACGTGCCTGATCATGCACTGATCACGTGGCTGATCATGCACTGATCACGTGACTGATCATGCACTGATCACGTGTCTGATCATGCACTGATCACGTGGCTATCATGCACTGCTCACGTGGCTGATCATGCCATGATCACGCAGCTACCATGTACTGGTCACATGACTGATCATGCACTGATCACGTGACTGATCATGCAGTGATCACGTGGCTATCATGAACTACTCACGTGGCTGATCATGCAATGATCATGTAGCTACCATGTACAGGTCACGTGAATGATCATACACCCATCAGGTGACTGATCATGCACTGATCACGTGGCTATCATGCACTGATCACGAGACTGATCATGCACTGTTCACGTCTATATCATGCACTGATCACATGACTGCCCGTGCACTGATCACGTGGATGATCATACACTAATCTTGTGACAGATCATGCACTGATCACGTGGCTGATCATGCACTGATACCGTGACTGAGCATGGACTGATCACATGACTATCATGTAGTGATCACGTGACTTAATGGCGCTGATCATGTGACTGATCATGCGCTGATCATGTTTGCTATCATACACTGATCATGTGCCTCTGGAGGCAATAAACAAAGAGCTGAGTAGGCACGAATCAAACAGTCAGCAGGCAATAATCATGGAACTCAGGTGTGAGGAATCATGCTGCTCAGCTGGCAATAATCAAGCAGCTGAGCAGGCAGGAATTACGCAGCACAGCTGGCAATTGTCAAGCAGATGACAGGCAGGAATCGTGCAGCTCAGCTGGCAATTGTCAAGCAGATGAGCAGACAGTAATCACGCAGCTCAGCAGGCCCAGATCACGTGACTGAGCATGCACTGTTCACGTGGCTGATCATACACTGATCACGTGATGATCATGCACTGATCACTTGGATATCATGCACTGATCACGTGGCTGATCATACACTGTTCACGTGTCTGACCATGCACTGATCACGTGGCTGATCATACACTGCTCACGTAACTGATCATGCACTGATCACGTGGCTATCATGCACTGATCACGTGGCTGAACATGCACTGTTCACGTGGCTGATCACACACCTGTCACGTGACATATCATGCACTGATCACGTGGCACTCATGCACTGATCACGTGGCTGATCATACTCTGCTCACGTAACTCATGCACACATCACGTGGCTATCATGCACTGCTCACGTGGCTCGTCATGGAATGATCACGTAGCAACCATATACTGGTAACGTGACTGATCATGCAAAGATCACGTAAATGATCATGCACTGTTCACGTGACTGATCATGTACTGATCACGTGACTGATCATGCACTGACCACGTGGCTATCATGCTCTGCTCACGTGGCTGATCATGCAATGATCACGTAGCAACCATGTACTGGTCACGTGACTGATCATGCACTGATCACGTAATTGATCCTGCACTGATCACGTGGCTCATCATGCACTGATCACGTGGCTGATCACACATGTATCACGTGACTGATCATGCACTGATCCCGTGGCTCTCATGCACTGATCACGTGGCTGTCATGCACTGATCACGTGGATATCATGCACTGATCACGTGGCTGATCACACACGTATCACATGACTGATCATGCACTGATCACGTGGCTATCATGCACTGATCACGTGGCTATCATGCACTGATCACGTGGCTGATCATGCAATGATCACGTAGCTACCATGTACTGGTCACGTGACTGATCATGCACTGATCACGTAATTGATCATGCACTGATCATGTGGCTGATCATGCACTGATCACGTGGCTGATCATGCACTGATCACGTGACTGATCATGCACTGATCACGTGACTGATCATGCACTGATCACGTGGCTGATCATGCACTGATCACGTGGCTGATCATGCACTGATCACGTGACTGATCATGCACTGATCACGTGTCTGATCATGCACTGATCACGTGGCTATCATGCACTGCTCACGTGGCTGATCATGCCATGATCACGCAGCTACCATGTACTGGTCACATGACTGATCATGCACTGATCACGTGACTGATCATGCAGTGATCACGTGGCTATCATGAACTACTCACGTGGCTGATCATGCAATGATCATGTAGCTACCATGTACAGGTCACGTGAATGATCATACACCCATCAGGTGACTGATCATGCACTGATCACGTGGCTATCATGCACTGATCACGAGACTGATCATGCACTGTTCACGTCTATATCATGCACTGATCACATGACTGCCCGTGCACTGATCACGTGGATGATCATACACTAATCTTGTGACAGATCATGCACTGATCACGTGGCTGATCATGCACTGATACCGTGACTGAGCATGGACTGATCACATGACTATCATGTAGTGATCACGTGACTTAATGGCGCTGATCATGTGACTGATCATGCGCTGATCATGTTTGCTATCATACACTGATCATGTGCCTCTGGAGGCAATAAACAAAGAGCTGAGTAGGCACGAATCAAACAGTCAGCAGGCAATAATCATGGAACTCAGGTGTGAGGAATCATGCTGCTCAGCTGGCAATAATCAAGCAGCTGAGCAGGCAGGAATTACGCAGCACAGCTGGCAATTGTCAAGCAGATGACAGGCAGGAATCGTGCAGCTCAGCTGGCAATTGTCAAGCAGATGAGCAGACAGTAATCACGCAGCTCAGCAGGCCCAGATCACGTGACTGAGCATGCACTGTTCACGTGGCTGATCATACACTGATCACGTGATGATCATGCACTGATCACTTGGATATCATGCACTGATCACGTGGCTGATCATACACTGTTCACGTGTCTGACCATGCACTGATCACGTGGCTGATCATACACTGCTCACGTAACTGATCATGCACTGATCACGTGGCTATCATGCACTGATCACGTGGCTGAACATGCACTGTTCACGTGGCTGATCACACACCTGTCACGTGACATATCATGCACTGATCACGTGGCACTCATGCACTGATCACGTGGCTGATCATACTCTGCTCACGTAACTCATGCACACATCACGTGGCTATCATGCACTGCTCACGTGGCTCGTCATGGAATGATCACGTAGCAACCATATACTGGTCACGTGACTGATCATGCAAAGATCACGTAAATGATCATGCACTGTTCACGTGACTGATCATGTACTGATCACGTGACTGATCATGCACTGATCACGTGGCTATCATGCACTGCTCACGTGGCTGATCATGCAACGATCACGTAGCAACCATGTACTGGTCACGTGACTGATCATGCACTGATCACGTAATTGATCATGCACTGATCACGTGGCTCATCATGCACTGATCACGTGGCTGATCACACATGTATCACGTGACTGATCATGCACTGATCACGTGGCTCTCATGCACTGATCACGTGGCTGTCATGCACTGATCACGTGGATATCATGCACTGATCACGTGGCTGATCATGCACTGATCACGTGACTGATCATGCACTGATCACGTGGCTATCATGCACTGATCACGTGGCTGATCATGCACTGATCACGTGGCTATCATGCACTGATCACGTGGCTGATCATGCACTGATCACGTGGCTGATCATGCACTGTCACGTGACTGATCATGCACTGATCACGTGGCTATCATGCACTGATCACGTGGCTGATCATGCACTGATCACGTGGATATCATGCACTGATCATGTGGCTGATCACACACGATTCACATGACTGATCATGCACTGATCACGTGGCTATCATGCACTGATCACGTGGCTATCATGCACTGATCACGTGGCTTATCATGCACTGATCACGTAGCTACCATGTACTGATCACGTGACTGATCATGCACTGATCACGTAATTGATCATGCACTGATCACGTGGCTGATCATGCACTGATCACGTGGCTGATCATGCACTGATCACGTAACTGATCATGCACTGATCACGTGACTGATCATGCACTGATCACGTGGCTATCATGCACTGATCACGTGGCTGATCATGCACTGATCACGTGACTGATCATGCACTGATCACGTGGCTGATCATGCACTGATCACGTGACTGATCATGCACTGATCACGTGGCTGATCATGCACTGATCACGTGACTGATCATGCACTGATCACGTGACTGATCATGCACTGATCACGTGGCTATCATGCACTGCTCACGTGGCTGATCATGCCATGATCACGCAGCTACCATGTACTGGTCACATGACTGATCATGCACTGATCACGTGACTGATCATGCAGTGATCACGTGGCTATCATGAACTACTCACGTGGCTGATCATGCAATGATCATGTAGCTACCATGTACAGGTCACGTGAATGATCATACACCCATCAGGTGACTGATCATGCACTGATCACGTGGCTATCATGCACTGATCACGAGACTGATCATGCACTGTTCACGTCTATATCATGCACTGATCACATGACTGCCCATGCACTGATCACGTGGATGATCATACACTAATCTTGTGACAGATCATGCACTGATCACGTGGCTGATCATGCACTGATACCGTGACTGAGCATGGACTGATCACATGACTATCATGTAGTGATCACGTGACTTAATGGCGCTGATCATGTGACTGATCATGCGCTGATCATGTTTGCTATCATACACTGATCATGTGCCTCTGGAGGCAATAAACAAAGAGCTGAGTAGGCACGAATCAAACAGTCAGCAGGCAATAATCATGGAACTCAGGTGTGAGGAATCATGCTGCTCAGCTGGCAATAATCAAGCAGCTGAGCAGGCAGGAATTACGCAGCACAGCTGGCAATTGTCAAGCAGATGACAGGCAGGAATCGTGCAGCTCAGCTGGCAATTGTCAAGCAGATGAGCAGACAGTAATCACGCAGCTCAGCAGGCCCAGATCACGTGACTGAGCATGCACTGTTCACGTGGCTGATCATACACTGATCACGTGATGATCATGCACTGATCACTTGGATATCATGCACTGATCACGTGGCTGATCATACACTGTTCACGTGTCTGACCATGCACTGATCACGTGGCTGATCATACACTGCTCACGTAACTGATCATGCACTGATCACGTGGCTATCATGCACTGATCACGTGGCTGAACATGCACTGTTCACGTGGCTGATCACACACCTGTCACGTGACATATCATGCACTGATCACGTGGCACTCATGCACTGATCACGTGGCTGATCATACTCTGCTCACGTAACTCATGCACACATCACGTGGCTATCATGCACTGCTCACGTGGCTCGTCATGGAATGATCACGTAGCAACCATATACTGGTCACGTGACTGATCATGCAAAGATCACGTAAATGATCATGCACTGTTCACGTGACTGATCATGTACTGATCACGTGACTGATCATGCACTGATCACGTGGCTATCATGCTCTGCTCACGTGGCTGATCATGCAACGATCACGTAGCAACCATGTACTGGTCACGTGACTGATCATGCACTGATCACGTAATTGATCCTGCACTGATCACGTGGCTCATCATGCACTGATCACGTGGCTGATCACACATGTATCACGTGACTGATCATGCACTGATCCCGTGGCTCTCATGCACTGATCACGTGGCTGTCATGCACTGATCACGTGGATATCATGCACTGATCACGTGGCTGATCACACACGTATCACATGACTGATCATGCACTGATCACGTGGCTATCATGCACTGATCACGTGGCTATCATGCACTGATCACGTGGCTGATCATGCAATGATCACGTAGCTACCATGTACTGGTCACGTGACTGATCATGCACTGATCACGTAATTGATCATGCACTGATCACGTGGCTGATCATGCACTGATCACGTGGCTGATCATGCACTGATCACATAACTGATCATGCACTGATCACGTGACTGATCATGCACTGATCACGTGGCTATCATGCACTGATCACGTGGCTGATCATGCACTGATCACGTGCCTGATCATGCACTGATCACGTGGCTGATCATGCACTGATCACGTGACTGATCATGCACTGATCACGTGTCTGATCATGCACTGATCACGTGGCTATCATGCACTGATCACGTGGCTGATCATGCATGATCACGCAGCTACCATGTACTGATCACATGACTGATCATGCACTGATCACGTGACTGATCATGCACTGATCACGTGGCTATCATGCACTATCACGTGGCTGATCATGCAATGATCATGTAGCTACCATGTACAGGTCACGTGAATGATCATGCACTGATCAGGTGACTGATCATGCACTGATCACGTGGCTATCATGCACTGATCACGTGACTGATCATGCACTGATCACGTCTATATCATGCACTGATCACATGACTGATCATGCACTGATCACGTGGATGATCATGCACTAATCACGTGACAGATCATGCACTGATCACGTGGCTGATCATGCACTGATCACGTGGCTATCATGCACTGATCACGTGGCTGATCATGCACTGATCACGTGACTGATCATGCACTGATCACGTGATGATCATGCACTGATCACTGGATATCATGCACTGATCACGTGGCTGATCATACACTGATCACGTGTCTGACCATGCACTGATCACGTGGCTGATCATACACTGCTCACGTAACTGATCATGCACTGATCACGTGGCTATCATGCACTGATCACGTGGCTGATCATGCACTGTTCACGTGGCTGATCACACCTGTCACGTGACATATCATGCACTGATCACGTGGAACTCATGCACTGATCACGTGGCTGATCATACACTGCTCACGTAACTCATGCACACATCACGTGGCTATCATGCACTGCTCACGTGGCTGTCATGCAATGATCACGTAGCTACCATATACTGGTCACGTGACTGATCATGCACTGATCACGTAAATGATCATGCACTGATCACGTGACTGATCATGCACTGATCACGTGACTGATCATGCACTGATCACGTGGCTATCATGCACTGCTCACGTGGCTGATCATGCACGATCACGTAGCAACCATGTACTGGTCACGTGACTGATCATGCACTGATCACGTAATTGATCATGCACTGATCACGTGGCTCATCATGCACTGATCACGTGGCTGATCACACATGTATCACGTGACTGATCATGCACTGATCACGTGGCTATCATGCACTGATCACGTGGCTGTCATGCACTGATCACGTGGATATCATGCACTGATCACGTGGCTGATCACACACGATCACGTGACTGATCATGCACTGATCACGTGGCTATCATGCACTGATCACGTGGCTATCATGCACTGATCACGTGGCTGATCATGCAATGATCACGTAGCTACCATGCACTGGTCACGTGACTGATCATGCACTGATCACGTGACTGATCATGCACTGATCACGTGGCTGATCATGCACTGATCACGTGGCTGATCATACACTGATCACGTGTCTGATCATGCACTGATCACGTGGCTGATCATGCACTGATCACGTAACTGATCATGCACTGATCACGTGGCTATCATGCACTGATCACGTGGCTGATCATGCACTGATCACGTGGCTGATCACACACTGTCACGTGACATATCATGCACTGATCACGTGGCACTCATGCACTGATCACGTGGCTGATCATACTCTGCTCACGTAACTCATGCACACATCACGTGGCTATCATGCACTGCTCACGTGGCTGTCATGGAATGATCACGTAGCAACCATATACTGGTCACGTGACTGATCATGCAAGATCACGTAAATGATCATGCACTGTTCACGTGACTGATCATGCACTGATCACGTGACTGATCATGCACTGATCACGTGGCTATCATGCACTGCTCACGTGGCTGATCATGCAACGATCACGTAGCAACCATGTACTGGTCACGTGACTGATCATGCACTGATCACGTAATTGATCATGCACTGATCACGTGGCTCATCATGCACTGATCACGTGGCTGATCACACATGTATCACGTGACTGATCATGCACTGATCACGTGGCTCTCATGCACTGATCACGTGGCTGTCATGCACTGATCACGTGGATATCATGCACTGATCACGTGGCTGATCACACACGTATCACATGACTGATCATGCACTGATCACGTGGCTATCATGCACTGATCACGTGGCTATCATGCACTGATCACGTGGCTGATCATGCAATGATCACGTAGCTACCATGTACTGGTCACGTGACTGATCATGCACTGATCACGTAATTGATCATGCACTGATCATGTGGCTGATCATGCACTGATCACGTGGCTGATCATACACTGATCACATAACTGATCATGCACTGATCACGTGACTGATCATGCACTGATCACGTGGCTATCATGCACTGATCACTTGGCTGGACATACACTGATCACGTGCCTGGTCATGCACTGATCACGTGGCTGATCATGCACTGATCACGTGACTGATCATGCACTGATCTCGTGTCTGATCATGCACTGATCACGTGGCTATCATGCACTGCTCACGTGGCTGATCATGCCATGATCACGCAGCTACCATGTACTGGTCACATGACTGATCATGCACTGATCACGTGACTGATCATGCAGTGATCACGTGGCTATCATGAACTACTCACGTGGCTGATCATGCAATGATCATGTAGCTACCATGTACAGGTCACGTGAATGATCATACACCCATCAGGTGACTGATCATGCACTGATCACGTGGCTATCATGCACTGATCACGAGACTGATCATGCACTGTTCACGTCTATATCATGCACTGATCACATGACTGCCCGTGCACTGATCACGTGGATGATCATACACTAATCTTGTGACAGATCATGCACTGATCACGTGGCTGATCATGCACTGATACCGTGACTGAGCATGGACTGATCACATGACTATCATGTAGTGATCACGTGACTTAATGGCGCTGATCATGTGACTGATCATGCGCTGATCATGTTTGCTATCATACACTGATCATGTGCCTCTGGAGGCAATAAACAAAGAGCTGAGTAGGCACGAATCAAACAGTCAGCAGGCAATAATCATGGAACTCAGGTGTGAGGAATCATGCTGCTCAGCTGGCAATAATCAAGCAGCTGAGCAGGCAGGAATTACGCAGCACAGCTGGCAATTGTCAAGCAGATGAGCAGACAGTAATCACGCAGCTCAGCAGGCCCAGATCACGTGACTGAGCATGCACTGTTCACGTGGCTGATCATACACTGATCACGTGATGATCATGCACTGATCACTTGGATATCATGCACTGATCACGTGGCTGATCATACACTGTTCACGTGTCTGACCATGCACTGATCACGTGGCTGATCATACACTGCTCACGTAACTGATCATGCACTGATCACGTGGCTATCATGCACTGATCACGTGGCTGAACATGCACTGTTCACGTGGCTGATCACACACCTGTCACGTGACATATCATGCACTGATCACGTGGCACTCATGCACTGATCACGTGGCTGATCATACTCTGCTCACGTAACTCATGCACACATCACGTGGCTATCATGCACTGCTCACGTGGCTCGTCATGGAATGATCACGTAGCAACCATATACTGGTAACGTGACTGATCATGCAAAGATCACGTAAATGATCATGCACTGTTCACGTGACTGATCATGTACTGATCACGTGACTGATCATGCACTGATCACGTGGCTATCATGCTCTGCTCACGTGGCTGATCATGCAACGATCACGTAGCAACCATGTACTGGTCACGTGACTGATCATGCACTGATCACGTAATTGATCCTGCACTGATCACGTGGCTCATCATGCACTGATCACGTGGCTGATCACACATGTATCACGTGACTGATCATGCACTGATCCCGTGGCTCTCATGCACTGATCACGTGGCTGTCATGCACTGATCACGTGGATATCATGCACTGATCACGTGGCTGATCACACACGTATCACATGACTGATCATGCACTGATCACGTGGCTATCATGCACTGATCACGTGGCTATCATGCACTGATCACGTGGCTGATCAGGCAATGATCACGTAGCTACCATGTACTGGTCACGTGACTGATCATGCACTGATCACGTAATTGATCATGCACTGATCATGTGGCTGATCATGCACTGATCACGTGGCTGATCATACACTGATCACATAACTGATCATGCACTGATCACGTGACTGATCATGCACTGATCACGTGGCTATCATGCACTGATCACTTGGCTGGACATACACTGATCACGTGCCTGGTCATGCACTGATCACGTGGCTGATCATGCACTGATCACGTGACTGATCATGCACTGATCACGTGACTGATCATGCACTGATCACGTGTCTGATCATGCACTGATCACGTGGCTATCATGCACTGCTCACGTGGCTGATCATGCCATGATCACGCAGCTACCATGTACTGGTCACATGACTGATCATGCACTGATCACGTGACTGATCATGCAGTGATCACGTGGCTATCATGAACTACTCACGTGGCTGATCATGCAATGATCATGTAGCTACCATGTACAGGTCACGTGAATGATCATACACCCATCAGGTGACTGATCATGCACTGATCACGTGGCTATCATGCACTGATCACGAGACTGATCATGCACTGTTCACGTCTATATCATGCACTGATCACATGACTGCCCATGCACTGATCACGTGGATGATCATACACTAATCTTGTGACAGATCATGCACTGATCACGTGGCTGATCATGCACTGATACCGTGACTGAGCATGGACTGATCACATGACTATCATGTAGTGATCACGTGACTTAATGGCGCTGATCATGTGACTGATCATGCGCTGATCATGTTTGCTATCATACACTGATCATGTGCCTCTGGAGGCAATAAACAAAGAGCTGAGTAGGCACGAATCAAACAGTCAGCAGGCAATAATCATGGAACTCAGGTGTGAGGAATCATGCTGCTCAGCTGGCAATAATCAAGCAGCTGAGCAGGCAGGAATTACGCAGCACAGCTGGCAATTGTCAAGCAGATGACAGGCAGGAATCGTGCAGCTCAGCTGGCAATTGTCAAGCAGATGAGCAGACAGTAATCACGCAGCTCAGCAGGCCCAGATCACGTGACTGAGCATGCACTGTTCACGTGGCTGATCATACACTGATCACGTGATGATCATGCACTGATCACTTGGATATCATGCACTGATCACGTGGCTGATCATACACTGTTCACGTGTCTGACCATGCACTGATCACGTGGCTGATCATACACTGCTCACGTAACTGATCATGCACTGATCACGTGGCTATCATGCACTGATCACGTGGCTGAACATGCACTGTTCACGTGGCTGATCACACACCTGTCACGTGACATATCATGCACTGATCACGTGGCACTCATGCACTGATCACGTGGCTGATCATACTCTGCTCACGTAACTCATGCACACATCACGTGGCTATCATGCACTGCTCACGTGGCTCGTCATGGAATGATCACGTAGCAACCATATACTGGTCACGTGACTGATCATGCAAAGATCACGTAAATGATCATGCACTGTTCACGTGACTGATCATGTACTGATCACGTGACTGATCATGCACTGATCACGTGGCTATCATGCTCTGCTCACGTGGCTGATCATGCAACGATCACGTAGCAACCATGTACTGGTCACGTGACTGATCATGCACTGATCACGTAATTGATCCTGCACTGATCACGTGGCTCATCATGCACTGATCACGTGGCTGATCATGCACTGATCACGTGGATATCATGCACTGATCACGTGGCTGATCACACACGTATCACATGACTGATCATGCACTGATCACGTGGCTATCATGCACTGATCACGTGGCTATCATGCACTGATCACGTGGCTGATCATGCAATGATCACGTAGCTACCATGTACTGGTCACGTGACTGATCATGCACTGATCACGTAATTGATCATGCACTGATCATGTGGCTGATCATGCACTGATCACGTGGCTGATCATACACTGATCACATAACTGATCATGCACTGATCACGTGACTGATCATGCACTGATCACGTGGCTATCATGCACTGATCACTTGGCTGACATGCACTGATCACGTGCCTGATCATGCACTGATCACGTGGCTGATCATGCACTGATCACGTGACTGATCATGCACTGATCACGTGACTGATCATGCACTGATCACGTGGCTATCATGCACTGCTCACGTGGCTGATCATGCAATGATCACGTAGCTACCATGTACTGGTCACGTGACTGATCATACACCCATCAGGTGACTGATCATGCACTGATCACGTGGCTATCATGCACGGATCACGAGACTGATCATGCACTGTTCACGTCTATATCATGCACTGATCACATGACTGCCCATGCACTGATCACGTGGATGATCATACACTAATCTTGTGACAGATCATGCACTGATCACGTGGCTGATCATGCACTGATACCGTGACTGAGCATGGACTGATCACATGACTATCATGTAGTGATCACGTGACTTAATGGCGCTGATCATGTGACTGATCATGCGCTGATCATGTTTGCTATCATACACTGATCATGTGCCTCTGGAGGCAATAAACAAAGAGCTGAGTAGGCACGAATCAAACAGTCAGCAGGCAATAATCATGGAACTCAGGTGTGAGGAATCATGCTGCTCAGCTGGCAATAATCAAGCAGCTGAGCAGGCAGGAATTACGCAGCACAGCTGGCAATTGTCAAGCAGATGACAGGCAGGAATCGTGCAGCTCAGCTGGCAATTGTCAAGCAGATGAGCAGACAGTAATCACGCAGCTCAGCAGGCCCAGATCACGTGACTGAGCATGCACTGTTCACGTGGCTGATCATACACTGATCACGTGATGATCATGCACTGATCACTTGGATATCATGCACTGATCACGTGGCTGATCATACACTGTTCACGTGTCTGACCATGCACTGATCACGTGGCTGATCATACACTGCTCACGTAACTGATCATGCACTGATCACGTGGCTATCATGCACTGATCACGTGGCTGAACATGCACTGTTCACGTGGCTGATCACACACCTGTCACGTGACATATCATGCACTGATCACGTGGCACTCATGCACTGATCACGTGGCTGATCATACTCTGCTCACGTAACTCATGCACACATCACGTGGCTATCATGCACTGCTCACGTGGCTCGTCATGGAATGATCACGTAGCAACCATATACTGGTCACGTGACTGATCATGCAAAGATCACGTAAATGATCATGCACTGTTCACGTGACTGATCATGTACTGATCACGTGACTGATCATGCACTGATCACGTGGCTATCATGCTCTGCTCACGTGGCTGATCATGCAACGATCACGTAGCAACCATGTACTGGTCACGTGACTGATCATGCACTGATCACGTAATTGATCCTGCACTGATCACGTGGCTCATCATGCACTGATCACGTGGCTGATCACACATGTATCACGTGACTGATCATGCACTGATCACGTGGCTATCATGCACTGATCACGTGGCTGTCATGCACTGATCACGTGGCTGATCACACACGATCACGTGACTGATCATGCACTGATCACGTGGCTATCATGCACTGATCACGTGGCTATCATGCACTGATCACGTGACTGATCATGCACTGATCACGTGACTGATCATGCACTGATCACGTGGCTGATCATGCACTGATCACGTGGCTATCATGCACTGATCACGTGGCTGATCATGCACTGATCACGTAGCTATCATGCACTGATCACGTGACTGATCATGCACTGATCACGTAATTGATCATGCACTGATCACGTGGCTGATCATGCACTGATCACGTGGCTGATCATGCACTGATCACGTGACTGATCATGCACTGATCACGTGACTGATCATGCACTGATCACGTGGCTATCATGCACTGATCACGTGGCTGATCATGCACTGATCACGTGGCTGATCATGCACTGATCACGTGGCTGATCATGCACTGATCACGTGGCTGATCATGCACACGATCACATGACTGATCATGCACTGATCACGTGGCTATCATGCACTGATCACGTGGCTATCATGCACTGATCACGTGGCTGATCATGCACTGATCACGTAGCTACCATGTACTGGTCACGTGACTGATCATGCACTGATCACGTATTGATCATGCACTGATCATGTGGCTGATCATGCACTGATCACGTGGCTGATCATGCACTGATCACGTGACTGATCATGCACTGATCACGTGACTGATCATGCACTGATCACGTGGCTATCATGCACTGATCACGTGGCTGATCATACACTGATCACGTGCCTGATCATGCACTGATCACGTGGCTGATCATGCACTGATCACGTGACTGATCATGCACTGATCACGTGTCTGATCATGCACTGATCACGTGGCTATCATGCACTGATCACGTGGCTGATCATGCATGATCACGCAGCTACCATGTACTGGTCACATGACTGATCATGCACTGATCACGTGACTGATCATGCACTGATCACGTGGCTATCATGCACTACTCACGTGGCTGATCATGCAATGATCACGTAGCTACCATGTACAGGTCACGTGAATGATCATACACCCATCAGGTGACTGATCATGCACTGATCACGTGGCTATCATGCACTGATCACGTGACTGATCATGCACTGATCACGTCTATATCATGCACTGATCACATGACTGCCCATGCACTGATCACGTGGATGATCATACACTGATCACGTGACAGATCATGCACTGATCACGTGGCTGATCATGCACTGATACCGTGACTGAGCATGGACTGATCACATGACTATCATGTACTGATCACGTGACTTAATGGCACTGATCATGTGACTGATCATGCACTGATCATGTTTGCTATCATACACTGATCATGTGCCTCTGGAGGCAATAAACAAAGAGCTGAGTAGGCACGAATCAAACAGTCAGCAGGCAATAATCATGGAACTCAGCTGTGAGGAATCATGCTGCTCAGCTGGCAATAATCAAGCAGCTGAGCAGGCAGGAATTACGCAGCACAGCTGGCAATTGTCAAGCAGATGACAGGCAGGAATCGTGCAGCTCAGCTGGCAATTGTCAAGCAGATGAGCAGACAGTAATCACGCAGCTCATCAGGCACTGATCACGTGACTGATCATGCACTGATCACGTGGCTGATCATGCACTGATCACGTGGCTGATCACACTGATCACGTGACTGATCATGCACTGATCACGTGGCTGATCATGCACTGATCACGTGACTGATCATGCACTGATCACGTGTCTGATCATGCACTGATCACGTGGCTATCATGCACTGCTCACGTGGCTGATCATGCCATGATCACGCAGCTACCATGTACTGGTCACATGACTGATCATGCACTGATCACGTGACTGATCATGCAGTGATCACGTGGCTATCATGCACTACTCACGTGGCTGATCATGCAATGATCATGTAGCTACCATGTACAGGTCACGTGAATGATCATACACCCATCAGGTGACTGATCATGCACTGATCACGTGGCTATCATGCACTGATCACGAGACTGATCATGCACTGATCACGTCTATATCATGCACTGATCACATGACTGCCCATGCACTGATCACGTGGATGATCATACACTAATCTTGTGACAGATCATGCACTGATCACGTGGCTGATCATGCACTGATACCGTGACTGAGCATGGACTGATCACATGACTATCATGTAGTGATCACGTGACTTAATGGCGCTGATCATGTGACTGATCATGCGCTGATCATGTTTGCTATCATACACTGATCATGTGCCTCTGGAGGCAATAAACAAAGAGCTGAGTAGGCACGAATCAAACAGTCAGCAGGCAATAATCATGGAACTCAGGTGTGAGGAATCATGCTGCTCAGCTGGCAATAATCAAGCAGCTGAGCAGGCAGGAATTACGCAGCACAGCTGGCAATTGTCAAGCAGATGACAGGCAGGAATCGTGCAGCTCAGCTGGCAATTGTCAAGCAGATGAGCAGACAGTAATCACGCAGCTCAGCAGGCCCAGATCACGTGACTGAGCATGCACTGTTCACGTGGCTGATCATACACTGATCACGTGATGATCATGCACTGATCACTTGGATATCATGCACTGATCACGTGGCTGATCATACACTGTTCACGTGTCTGACCATGCACTGATCACGTGGCTGATCATACACTGCTCACGTAACTGATCATGCACTGATCACGTGGCTATCATGCACTGATCACGTGGCTGAACATGCACTGTTCACGTGGCTGATCACACACCTGTCACGTGACATATCATGCACTGATCACGTGGCACTCATGCACTGATCACGTGGCTGATCATACTCTGCTCACGTAACTCATGCACACATCACGTGGCTATCATGCACTGCTCACGTGGCTCGTCATGGAATGATCACGTAGCAACCATATACTGGTCACGTGACTGATCATGCACTGATCACGTAAATGATCATGCACTGTTCACGTGACTGATCATGTACTGATCACGTGACTGATCATGCACTGATCACGTGGCTATCATGCACTGCTCACGTGGCTGATCATGCACGATCACGTAGCAACCATGTACTGGTCACGTGACTGATCATGCACTGATCACGTAATTGATCATGCACTGATCACGTGGCTCATCATGCACTGATCACGTGGCTGATCACACATGTATCACGTGACTGATCATGCACTGATCACGTGGCTATCATGCACTGATCACGTGGCTGATCATGCACTGATCACGTGGATATCATGCACTGATCACGTGGCTGATCACACACTGATCACGTGACTGATCATGCACTGATCACGTGGCTATCATGCACTACTCACGTGGCTGATCATGCAATGATCATGTAGCTACAATGTACAGGTCACGTGAATGATCATACACCCATCAGGTGACTGATCATGCACTGATCACGTGGCTATCATGCACTGATCACGTGACTGATCATGCACTGATCACGTCTATATCATGCACTGATCACATGACTGCCCATGCACTGATCACGTGGATGATCATACACTGATCATGTGACAGATCATGCACTGATCACGTGGCTGATCATGCACTGATACCGTGACTGAGCATGGACTGATCACATGACTATCATGTAGTGATCACGTGACTTAATGGCGCTGATCATGTGACTGATCATGCACTGATCATGTTTGCTATCATACACTGATCATGTGCCTCTGGAGGCAATAAACAAAGAGCTGAGTAGGCACGAATCAAACAGTCAGCAGGCAATAATCATGGAACTCAGCTGTGAGGAATCATGCTGCTCAGCTGGCAATAATCAAGCAGCTGAGCAGGCAGGAATTACGCAGCACAGCTGGCAATTGTCAAGCAGATGACAGGCAGGAATCGTGCAGCTCAGCTGGCAATTGTCAAGCAGATGAGCAGACAGTAATCACGCAGCTCAGCAGGCCCTGATCACGTGACTGAGCATGCACTGATCACGTGGCTGATCATGCACTGATCACGTGGCTGATCACACTGATCACGTGACTGATCATGCACTGATCACGTGGCTGATCATGCACTGATCACGTGGCTGATCATGCACTGATCACGTGGCTGATCATGCACTGATCACGTGGCTATCATGCACTGATCACGTGGCTGATCATGCACTGATCACGTAGCTATCATGCACTGATCACGTGACTGATCATGCACTGATCACGTGACTGATCATGCACTGATCACGTGGCTATCATGCACTGATCACGTGGCTGATCATGCACTGATCACGTAGCTATCATGCACTGATCACGTGACTGATCATGCACTGATCACGTGACTGATCATGCACTGATCACGTGGCTGATCATGCACTGATCACGTGGCTGATCATGCACTGATCACGTGGCTGATCATGCACTGATCACGTGACTGATCATGCACTGATCACGTGACTGATCATGCACTGATCACGTGGCTATCATGCACTGCTCACGTGGCTGATCATGCAATGATCACGTAGCTACCATGTACTGGTCACGTGACTGATCATACACCCATCAGGTGACTGATCATGCACTGATCACGTGGCTATCATGCACTGATCACGAGACTGATCATGCACTGATCACGTCTATATCATGCACTGATCACATGACTGCCCATGCACTGATCACGTGGATGATCATACACTAATCATGTGACAGATCATGCACTGATCACGTGGCTGATCATGCACTGATACCGTGACTGAGCATGGACTGATCACATGACTATCATGTAGTGATCACGTGACTTAATGGCGCTGATCATGTGACTGATCATGCGCTGATCATGTTTGCTATCATACACTGATCATGTGCCTCTGGAGGCAATAAACAAAGAGCTGAGTAGGCACGAATCAAACAGTCAGCAGGCAATAATCATGGAACTCAGGTGTGAGGAATCATGCTGCTCAGCTGGCAATAATCAAGCAGCTGAGCAGGCAGGAATTACGCAGCACAGCTGGCAATTGTCAAGCAGATGACAGGCAGGAATCGTGCAGCTCAGCTGGCAATTGTCAAGCAGATGAGCAGACAGTAATCACGCAGCTCAGCAGGCCCAGATCACGTGACTGAGCATGCACTGTTCACGTGGCTGATCATACACTGATCACGTGATGATCATGCACTGATCACTTGGATATCATGCACTGATCACGTGGCTGATCATACACTGTTCACGTGTCTGACCATGCACTGATCACGTGGCTGATCATACACTGCTCACGTAACTGATCATGCACTGATCACGTGGCTATCATGCACTGATCACGTGGCTGAACATGCACTGTTCACGTGGCTGATCACACACCTGTCACGTGACATATCATGCACTGATCACGTGGCACTCATGCACTGATCACGTGGCTGATCATACTCTGCTCACGTAACTCATGCACACATCACGTGGCTATCATGCACTGCTCACGTGGCTCGTCATGGAATGATCACGTAGCAACCATATACTGGTCACGTGACTGATCATGCAAAGATCACGTAAATGATCATGCACTGTTCACGTGACTGATCATGTACTGATCACGTGACTGATCATGCACTGATCACGTGGCTATCATGCTCTGCTCACGTGGCTGATCATGCAACGATCACGTAGCAACCATGTACTGGTCACGTGACTGATCATGCACTGATCACGTAATTGATCCTGCACTGATCACGTGGCTCATCATGCACTGATCACGTGGCTGATCACACATGTATCACGTGACTGATCATGCACTGATCACGTGGCTATCATGCACTGATCACGTGGCTGTCATGCACTGATCACGTGGCTGATCACACACGTATCACATGACTGATCATGCACTGATCACGTGGCTATCATGCACTGATCACGTGGCTACCATGTACTGATCACGTGACTGATCATGCACTGATCACGTAACTGATCATGCACTGATCACGTGGCTGATCATGCACTGATCACGTGGCTATCATGCACTGATCACGTGGCTGATCATGCACTGATCACGTAGCTACCATGCACTGATCACGTAACTGATCATGCACTGATCACGTAACTGATCATGCACTGATCACGTGGCTGATCATGCACTGATCACGTGGCTGATCATGCACTGATCACGTAACTGATCATGCACTGATCACGTGACTGATCATGCACTGATCACGTGGCTATCATGCACTGATCACGTGGCTGGACATGCACTGATCACGTGGCTGATCATGCACTGATCACGTGGCTGATCATGCACTGATCACGTGGCTGATCATGCACGATCACATGACTGATCATGCACTGATCACGTGGCTATCATGCACTGATCACGTGGCTATCATGCACTGATCACGTGGCTGATCATGCACTGATCACGTAGCTACCATGTACTGATCACGTGACTGATCATGCACTGATCACGTGACTGATCATGCACTGATCACGTGGCTGATCATGCACTGATCACGTGGCTATCATGCACTGATCACGTGGCTGATCATGCACTGATCACGCAGCTATCATGCACTGGTCACGTGACTGATCATGCACTGATCACGTGGCTATCATGCACTGATCACGTGGCTGATCATGCACTGATCACGTGGCTGATCACACACTGTCACGTGACTATCATGCACTGATCACGTGGCACTCATGCACTGATCACGTGGCTGATCATACACTGATCACGTAACTCATGCACTCATCACGTGGCTATCATGCACTGCTCACGTGGCTGTCATGGAATGATCACGTAGCAACCATATACTGGTCACGTGACTGATCATGCACTGATCACGTAAATGATCATGCACTGATCACGTGACTGATCATGCACTGATCACGTGACTGATCATGCACTGATCACGTGGCTATCATGCACTGCTCACGTGGCTGATCATGCAACGATCACGTAGCAACCATGTACTGGTCACGTGACTGATCATGCACTGATCACGTAATTGATCATGCACTGATCACGTGGCTCATCATGCACTGATCACGTGGCTGATCACACATGATCACGTGACTGATCATGCACTGATCACGTGGCTATCATGCACTGATCACGTGGCTGATCATGCACTGATCACGTGGATATCATGCACTGATCACGTGGCTGATCACACACGTATCACGTGACTGATCATGCACTGATCACGTGGCTATCATGCACTGATCACGTGGCTGATCATGCACTGATCACGTGGCTGATCATGCACTGATCACGTAGCTACCATGCACTGATCACGTGACTGATCATGCACTGATCACGTGATTGATCATGCACTGATCACGTGGCTGATCATGCACTGATCACGTGGCTGATCATGCACTGATCACGTAACTGATCATGCACTGATCACGTGACTGATCATGCACTGATCACGTGGCTATCATGCACTGATCACGTGGCTGGACATGCACTGATCACGTGCCTGATCATGCACTGATCACGTGACTGATCATGCACTGATCACGTGACTGATCATGCACTGATCACGTGGCTATCATGCACTGATCACGTGGCTGATCATGCACGATCACGTAGCAACCATGTACTGGTCACGTGACTGATCATGCACTGATCACGTAATTGATCATGCACTGATCACGTGGCTCATCATGCACTGATCACGTGGCTGATCACACATGATCACGTGACTGATCATGCACTGATCACGTGGCTCTCATGCACTGATCACGTGGCTGTCATGCACTGATCACGTGGATATCATGCACTGATCACGTGGCTGATCACACACGTATCACATGACTGATCATGCACTGATCACGTGGCTATCATGCACTGATCACGTGGCTATCATGCACTGATCACGTGGCTGATCATGCAATGATCACGTAGCTACCATGTAGTGGTCACTTGACTGATCATGCACTGATCACGTAATTGATCATGCACTGATCATGTGGCTGATCATGCACTGATCACGTGGCTGATCATACACTGATCACATAACTGATCATGCACTGATCACGTGACTGATCATGCACTGATCACGTGGCTATCATGCACTGATCTCTTGGCTGGACATACACTGATCACGTGCCTGATCATGCACTGATCACGTGGCTGATCATGCACTGATCACGTGACTGATCATGCACTGATCACGTGTCTGATCATGCACTGATCACGTGGCTATCATGCACTGCTCACGTGGCTGATCATGCCATGATCACGCAGCTACCATGTACTGGTCACATGACTGATCATGCACTGATCACGTGACTGATCATGCACTGATCACGTGGCTATCATGCACTACTCACGTGGCTGATCATGCAATGATCATGTAGCTACCATGTACAGGTCACGTGAATGATCATACACCCATCAGGTGACTGATCATGCACTGATCACGTGGCTATCATGCACTGATCACGAGACTGATCATGCACTGTTCACGTCTATATCATGCACTGATCACATGACTGCCCATGCACTGATCACGTGGATGATCATACACTAATCTTGTGACAGATCATGCACTGATCACGTGGCTGATCATGCACTGATACCGTGACTGAGTATGGACTGATCACATTACTATCATGTAGTGATCACGTGACTTAATGGCGCTGATCATGTGACTGATCATGCGCTGATCATGTTTGCTATCATACACTGATCATGTGCCTCTGGAGGCAATAAACAAAGAGCTGAGTAGGCACGAATCAAACAGTCAGCAGGCAATAATCATGGAACTCAGCTGTGAGGAATCATGCTGCTCAGCTGGCAATAATCAAGCAGCTGAGGAGGCAGGAATTACGCAGCACAGCTGGCAATTGTCAAGCAGATGAGCAGACAGTAATCACGCAGCTCAGCAGGCCCAAATCACGTGACTGAGCATGCACTGTTCACGTGGCTGATCATACACTGATCACGTGATGATCATGCACTGATCACTTGGATATCATGCACTGATCACGTGGCTGATCATTCACTGTTCACGTGTCTGACCATGCACTGATCACGTGGCTGATCATACACTGCTCACGTAACTGATCATGCACTGATCACGTGGCTATCATGCACTGATCACGTGGCTGAACATGCACTGTTCACGTGGCTGATCACACACCTGTCACGTGACATATCATGCACTGATCACGTGGCACTCATGCACTGATCACGTGGCTGATCATACTCTGCTCACGTAACTCATGCACACATCACGTGGCTATCATGCACTGCTCACGTGGCTCGTCATGGAATGATCACGTAGCAACCATATACTGGTCACGTGACTGATCATGCAAAGATCACGTAAATGATCATGCACTGTTCACGTGACTGATCATGTACTGATCACGTGACTGATCATGCACTGATCACGTGGCTATCATGCTCTGCTCACGTGGCTGATCATGCAACGATCACGTAGCAACCATGTACTGGTCACGTGACTGATCATGCACTGATCACGTAATTGATCCTGCACTGATCACGTGGCTCATCATGCACTGATCACGTGGCTGATCACACATGTATCACGTGACTGATCATGCACTGATCACGTGGCTCTCATGCACTGATCACGTGGCTGTCATGCACTGATCACGTGGATATCATGCACTGATCACGTGGCTGATCACACACGTATCACATGACTGATCATGCACTGATCACGTGACTATCATGCACTGATCACGTGGCTATCATGCACTGATCACGTGGCTGATCATGCAATGATCACGTAGCTACCATGTACTGGTCACGTGACTGATCATGCACTGATCACGTAATTGATCATGCACTGATCATGTGGCTGATCATGCACTGATCACGTGGCTGATCATACACTGATCACGTTACTGATCATGCACTGATCACGTGACTGATCATGCACTGATCACGTGGCTATCATGCACTGATCACTTGGCTGGACATACACTGATCACGTGCCTGGTCATGCACTGATCACGTGGCTGATCATGCACTGATCACGTGGCTGATCATGCACTGATCACGTGGCTGATCATGCACTGATCACGTGCTGATCATGCACTGATCACGTGGCTATCATGCACTGCTCACGTGGATGATCATGCGATGATCACGCAGCTACCATGTACTGGTCACATGACTGGTCATGCACTGATCACGTGACTGATCATGCAGCGATCACGTGGCTATCATGCACTACTCACGTGGCTGATCATGCAATGATCATGTAGCTACCATGTACAAGTCACGTGAATGATCATACACCCATCAGGTGACTGATCATGCACTGATCACGTGGCTATCATGCACTGATCACGAGACTGATCATGCACTGTTCACGTCTATATCATGCACTGATCACATGACTGCCCATGCACTGATCACGTGGATGATCATACACTAATCTTGTGACAGATCATGCACTGATCACGTGGCTGATCATGCACTGATACCGTGACTGAGCATGGACTGATCCCATGACTATCATATAGTGATCACGTGACTTAATGGCGCTGATCATGTGACTGATCATGCGCTGATCATGTTTGCTATCATACACTGATCATGTGCCTCTGGAGGCAATAAACAAAGAGCTGAGTAGGCACGAATCAAACAGTCAGCAGGCAATAATCATGGAACTCAGGTGTGAGGAATCATGCTGCTCAGCTGGCAATAATCAAGCAGCTGAGCAGGCAGGAATTACGCAGCACAGCTGGCAATTGTCAAGCAGATGACAGGCAGGAATCGTGCAGCTCAGCTGGCAATTGTCAAGCAGATGAGCAGACAGTAATCACGCAGCTCAGCAGGCCCAGATCACGTGACTGAGCATGCACTGTTCACGTGGCTGATCATACACTGATCACGTGATGATCATGCACTGATCACTTGGATATCATGCACTGATCACGTGGCTGATCATACACTGTTCACGTGTCTGACCATGCACTGATCACGTGGCTGATCATACACTGCTCACGTAACTGATCATGCACTGATCACGTGGCTATCATGCACTGATCACGTGGCTGAACATGCACTGTTCACGTGGCTGATCACACACCTGTCACGTGACATATCCTGCACTGATCACGTGGCACTCATGCACTGATCACGTGGCTGATCATACTCTGCTCACGTAACTCATGCACACATCACGTGGCTATCATGCACTGCTCACGTGGCTCGTCATGGAATGATCACGTAGCAACCATATACTGGTCACGTGACTGATCATGCAAAGATCACGTAAATGATCATGCACTGTTCACGTGACTGATCATGTACTGATCACGTGACTGATCATGCACTGATCACGTGGCTATCATGCTCTGCTCACGTGGCTGATCATGCAACGATCACGTAGCAACCATGTACTGGTCACGTGACTGATCATGCACTGATCACGTAATTGATCCTGCACTGATCACGTGGCTCATCATGCACTGATCACGTGGCTGATCACACATGTATCACGTGACTGATCATGCACTGATCCCGTGGCTCTCATGCACTGATCACGTGGCTGTCATGCACTGATCACGTGGATATCATGCACTGATCACGTGGCTGATCACACACGTATCACATGACTGATCATGCACTGATCACGTGGCTATCATGCACTGATCACGTGGCTATCATGCACTGATCACGTGGCTGATCAGGCAATGATCACGTAGCTACCATGTAGTGGTCACTTGACTGATCATGCACTGATCACGTAATTGATCA
The DNA here is from genome assembly GCF_032452875.1 of Bos javanicus. Classification (NCBI taxonomy): domain Eukaryota; kingdom Metazoa; phylum Chordata; class Mammalia; order Artiodactyla; family Bovidae; genus Bos; species Bos javanicus. The sequence goes on along the minus strand of NW_026893646.1, from coordinate 462,078 downwards.
TGCACTGATCATGTGGCTGATCATGCACTGATCACGTGGCTGATCATACACTGATCACATAACTGATCATGCACTGATCACGTGACTGATCATGCACTGATCACGTGGCTATCATGCACTGATCACTTGGCTGACATACACTGATCACGTGCCTGATCATGCACTGATCACGTGGCTGATCATGCACTGATCACGTGACTGATCATGCCCTGATCACGTGTCTGATCATGCACTGATCACGTGGCTATCATGCACTGCTCACGTGGCTGATCATGCCATGATCACGCAGCTACCATGTACTGGTCACATGACTGATCATGCACTGATCACGTGACTGATCATGCACTGATCACGTGGCTATCATGCACTACTCACGTGGCTGATCATGCAATGATCATGTAGCTACCATGTACAGGTCACGTGAATGATCATACACCCATCAGGTGACTGATCATGCACTGATCACGTGGCTATCATGCACTGATCACGAGACTGATCATGCACTGTTCACGTCTATATCATGCACTGATCACATGACTGCCCATGCACTGATCACGTGGATGATCATACACTAATCTTGTGACAGATCATGCACTGATCACGTGGCTGATCATGCACTGATACCGTGACTGAGCATGGACTGATCACATGACTATCATGTAGTGATCACGTGACTTAATGGCGCTGATCATGTGACTGATCATGCGCTGATCATCTTTGCTATCATACACTGATCATGTGCCTCTGGAGGCAATAAACAAAGAGCTGAGTAGGCACGAATCAAACAGTCAGCAGGCAATAATCATGGAACTCAGGTGTGAGGAATCATGCTGCTCAGCTGGCAATAATCAAGCAGCTGAGCAGGCAGGAATTACGCAGCACAGCTGGCAATTGTCAAGCAGATGAGCAGACTGTAATCACGCAGCTCAGCAGGCCCAAATCACGTGACTGAGCATGCACTGTTCACGTGGCTGATCATACACTGATCACGTGATGATCATGTACTGATCACTTGGATATCATGCACTGATCACGTGGCTGATCATACACTGTTCACGTGTCTGACCATGCACTGATCACGTGGCTGATCATACACTGCTCACGTAACTGATCATGCACTGATCACGTGGCTATCATGCACTGATCACGTGGCTGAACATGCACTGTTCACGTGGCTGATCACACACCTGTCACGTGACATATCATGCACTGATCACGTGGCACTCATGCACTGATCACGTGGCTGATCATACTCTGCTCACGTAACTCATGCACACATCACGTGGCTATCATGCACTGCTCACGTGGCTCGTCATGGAATGATCACGTAGCAACCATATACTGGTCACGTGACTGATCATGCAAAGATAACGTAAATGATCATGCACTGTTCACGTGACTGATCATGTACTGATCACGTGACTGATCATGCACTGATCACGTGGCTATCTTGCTCTGCTCACGTGGCTGATCATGCAACGATCACGTAGCAACCATGTACTGGTCACGTGACTGATCATGCACTGATCACGTAATTGATCATGCACTGATCACGTGGCTGATCATGCACTGATCACGTGGCTGATCACACATGTATCACGTGACTGATCATGCACTGATCCCGTGGCTCTCATGCACTGATCACGTGGCTGTCATGCACTGATCACGTGGATATCATGCACTGATCACGTGGCTGATCACACACGTATCACATGACTGATCATGCACTGATCACGTGGCTATCATGCACTGATCACGTGGCTATCATGCACTGATCACGTGGCTGAATAGGCAATGATCACGTAGCTACCATGTACAGGTCACGTAACTGATCATGCACTGATCACGTAATTGATCATGCACTGATCATGTGGCTGATCATGCACTGATCACGTGGCTGATCATACACTGATCACATAACTGATCATGCACTGATCACGTGACTGATCATGCACTGATCACGTGGCTATCATGCACTGATCACTTGGCTGGTCATACACTGATCACGTGCCTGGTCATGCACTGATCACGTGGCTGATCATGCACTGATCACGTGACTGATCATGCACTGATCACGTGACTGATCATGCACTGATCACGTGTCTGATCATGCACTGATCACGTGGCTATCATGCACTGCTCACGTGGATGATCATGCCATGATCACGCAGCTACCATGTACTGGTCACATGACTGATCATGCACTGATCACGTGACTGATCATGCAGTGATCACGTGGCTATCATGAACTACTCACGTGGCTGATCATGCAATGATCATGTAGCTACCATGTACAAGTCACGTGAATGATCATACACCCATCAGGTGACTGATCATGCACTGATCACGTGGCTATCATGCACTGATCACGAGACTGATCATGCACTGTTCACGTCTATATCATGCACTGATCACATGACTGCCCATGCACTGATCACGTGGATGATCATACACTAATCTTGTGACAGATCATGCACTGATCACGTGGCTGATCATGCACTGATACCGTGACTGAGCATGGACTGATCACATGACTATCATGTAGTGATCACGTGACTTAATGGCGCTGATCATGTGACTGATCATGCGCTGATCATGTTTGCTATCATACACTGATCATGTGCCTCTGGAGGCAATAAACAAAGAGCTGAGTAGGCACGAATCAAACAGTCAGCAGGCAATAATCATGGAACTCAGGTGTGAGGAATCATGCTGCTCAGCTGGCAATAATCAAGCAGCTGAGCAGGCAGGAATTACGCAGCACAGCTGGCAATTGTCAAGCAGATGACAGGCAGGAATCGTGCAGCTCAGCTGGCAATTGTCAAGCAGATGAGCAGACAGTAATCACGCAGCTCAGCAGGCCCAGATCACGTGACTGAGCATGCACTGTTCACGTGGCTGATCATACACTGATCACGTGATGATCATGCACTGATCACTTGGATATCATGCACTGATCACGTGGCTGATCATACACTGTTCACGTGTCTGACCATGCACTGATCACGTGGCTGATCATACACTGCTCACGTAACTGATCATGCACTGATCACGTGGCTATCATGCACTGATCACGTGGCTGAACATGCACTGTTCACGTGGCTGATCACACACCTGTCACGTGACATATCATGCACTGATCACGTGGCACTCATGCACTGATCACGTGGCTGATCATACTCTGCTCACGTAACTCATGCACACATCACGTGGCTATCATGCACTGCTCACGTGGCTCGTCATGGAATGATCACGTAGCAACCATATACTGGTCACGTGACTGATCATGCAAAGATCACGTAAATGATCATGCACTGTTCACGTGACTGATCATGTACTGATCACGTGACTGATCATGCACTGATCACGTGGCTATCATGCTCTGCTCACGTGGCTGATCATGCAACGATCACGTAGCAACCATGTACTGGTCACGTGACTGATCATGCACTGATCACGTAATTGATCCTGCACTGATCACGTGGCTCATCATGCACTGATCACGTGGCTGATCACAAATGTATCACGTGACTGATCATGCACTGATCCCGTGGCTCTCATGCACTGATCACGTGGCTGTCATGCACTGATCACGTGGATATCATGCACTGATCACGTGGCTGATCACACACGTATCACATGACTGATCATGCACTGATCACGTGGCTATCATGCACTGATCACGTGGCTATCATGCACTGATCACGTGGCTGATCAGGCAATGATCACGTAGCTACCATGTAGTGGTCACTTGACTGATCATGCACTGATCACGTAATTGATCATGCACTGATCACGTGGCTGATCATGCACTGATCACGTAACTGATCATGCACTGATCACGTGACTGATCATGCACTGATCACGTGGCTATCATGCACTGATCACGTGGCTGACATACACTGATCACGTGCCTGGTCATGCACTGATCACGTGGCTGATCATGCACTGATCACGTGACTGATCATGCCCTGATCTCGTGTCTGATCATGCACTGATCACGTGGCTATCATGCACTGCTCACGTGGCTGATCATGCCATGATCACGCAGCTACCATGTACTGGTCACATGACTGATCATGCACTGATCACGTGACTGATCATGCAGTTATCACGTGGCTATCATGAACTACTCACGTGGCTGATCATGCAATGATCATGTAGCTACCATGTACAGGTCACGTGAATGATCATACACCCATCAGGTGACTGATCATGCACTGATCACGTGGCTATCATGCACTGATCACGAGACTGATCATGCACTGTTCACGTCTATATCATGCACTGATCACATGACTGCCCATGCACTGATCACGTGGATGATCATACACTAATCTTGTGACAGATCATGCACTGATCACGTGGCTGATCATGCACTGATACCGTGACTGAGCATGGACTGATCACATTACTATCATGTAGTGATCACGTGACTTAATGGCGCTGATCATGTGACTGATCATGCGCTGATCATGTTTGCTATCATACACTGATCATGTGCCTCTGGAGGCAATAAACAAAGAGCTGAGTAGGCACGAATCAAACAGTCAGCAGGCAATAATCATGGAACTCAGGTGTGAGGAATCATGCTGCTCAGCTGGCAATAATCAAGCAGCTGAGCAGGCAGGAATTACGCAGCACAGCTGGCAATTGTCAAGCAGATGACAGGCAGGAATCGTGCAGCTCAGCTGGCAATTGTCAAGCAGATGAGCAGACAGTAATCACGCAGCTCAGCAGGCCCAGATCACGTGACTGAGCATGCACTGTTCACGTGGCTGATCATACACTGATCACGTGATGATCATGCACTGATCACTTGGATATCATGCACTGATCACGTGGCTGATCATACACTGTTCACGTGTCTGACCATGCACTGATCACGTGGCTGATCATACACTGCTCACGTAACTGATCATGCACTGATCACGTGGCTATCATGCACTGATCACGTGGCTGAACATGCACTGTTCACGTGGCTGATCACACACCTGTCACGTGACATATCATGCACTGATCACGTGGCACTCATGCACTGATCACGTGGCTGATCATACTCTGCTCACGTAACTCATGCACACATCACGTGGCTATCATGCACTGCTCACGTGGCTCGTCATGGAATGATCACGTAGCAACCATATACTGGTCACGTGACTGATCATGCAAAGATCACGTAAATGATCATGCACTGTTCACGTGACTGATCATGTACTGATCACGTGACTGATCATGCACTGATCACGTGGCTATCATGCTCTGCTCACGTGGCTGATCATGCAACGATCACGTAGCAACCATGTACTGGTCACGTGACTGATCATGCACTGATCACGTAATTGATCCTGCACTGATCACGTGGCTCATCATGCACTGATCACGTGGCTGATCACACATGTATCACGTGACTGATCATGCACTGATCACGTGGCTCTCATGCACTGATCACGTGGCTGTCATGCACTGATCACGTGGATATCATGCACTGATCACGTGGCTGATCACACACGTATCACATGACTGATCATGCACTGATCACGTGGCTATCATGCACTGATCACGTGGCTATCATGCACTGATCACGTGGCTGATCATGCAATGATCACGTAGCTACCATGTACTGATCACGTGACTGATCATGCACTGATCACGTAATTGATCATGCACTGATCACGTGGCTGATCATGCACTGATCACGTGGCTGATCACACTGATCACGTAACTGATCATGCACTGATCACGTGACTGATCATGCACTGATCACGTGGCTATCATGCACTGATCACGTGGCTGATCATGCACTGATCACGTGCCTGATCATGCACTGATCACGTGGCTGATCATGCACTGATCACGTGACTGATCATGCACTGATCACGTGACTGATCATGCACTGATCACGTGGCTATCATGCACTGCTCACGTGGCTGATCATGCCATGATCACGCAGCTACCATGTACTGGTCACGTGACTGATCATGCACTGATCACGTGACTGATCATGCACTGATCACGTGGCTGATCATGCACTGATCACGTGACTGATCATGCACTGATCACGTCTATATCATGCACTGATCACATGACTACCCATGCACTGATCACGTGGATGATCATACACTAATCTTGTGACAGATCATGCACTGATCACGTGGCTGATCATGCACTGATACCGTGACTGAGCATGGACTGATCACATGACTATCATGTAGTGATCACGTGACTTAATGGCGCTGATCATGTGACTGATCATGCGCTGATCATGTTTGCTATCATACACTGATCATGTGCCTCTGGAGGCAATAAACAAAGAGCTGAGTAGGCACGAATCAAACAGTCAGCAGGCAATAATCATGGAACTCAGCTGTGAGGAATCATGCTGCTCAGCTGGCAATAATCAAGCAGCTGAGCAGGCAGGAATTACGCAGCACAGCTGGCAATTGTCAAGCAGATGACAGGCAGGAATCGTGCAGCTCAGCTGGCAATTGTCAAGCAGATGAGCAGACAGTAATCACGCAGCTCAGCAGGCCCTGATCACGTGACTGATCATGCACTGATCACGTGGCTGATCATACACTGTTCACGTGCTGACCATGCACTGATCACGTGGCTGATCATGCACTGATCACGTAACTGATCATGCACTGATCACGTGGCTGATCATGCACTGATCACGTGGCTGATCATGCACTGATCACGTGGCTGATCACACACTGATCACGTGACTATCATGCACTGATCACGTGGCTATCATGCACTGATCACGTGGCTGATCATACACTGATCACGTAACTGATCATGCACTGATCACGTGGCTGATCATGCACTGATCACGTGGCTGATCACACACCTGTCACGTGACTATCATGCACTGATCACGTGGATGATCATACACTAATCTTGTGACAGATCATGCACTGATCACGTGGCTGATCATGCACTGATACCGTGACTGAGCATGGACTGATGACATGACTATCATGTAGTGATCACATGACTTAATGGCGCTGATCATGTGACTGATCATGCGCTGCTCATGTTTGCTATCATACACTGATCATGTGCCTCTGGAGGCAATAAACAAAGAGCTGAGTAGGCACGAATCAAACAGTCAGCAGGCAATAATCATGGAACTCAGGTGTGAGGAATCATGCTGCTCAGCTGGCAATAATCAAGCAGCTGAGGAGGCAGGAATTACACAGCACAGCTGGCAATTGTCAAGCAGATGACAGGCAGGAATCGTGCAGCTCAGCTGGCAATTGTCAAGCAGATGAGCAGACAGTAATCACGCAGCTCAGCAGGCCCAGATCACGTGACTGAGCATGCACTGTTCACGTGGCTGATCATACACTGATCACGTGATGATCATGCACTGATCACTTGGATATCATGCACTGATCACGTGGCTGATCATACACTGTTCACGTGTCTGACCATGCACTGATCACGTGGCTGATCATACACTGCTCACGTAACTGATCATGCACTGATCACGTGGCTATCATGCACTGATCACGTGTCTGAACATGCACTGTTCACGTGGCTGATCACACACCTGTCACGTGAAATATCATGCACTGATCACGTGGCACTCATGCACTGATCACGTGGCTGATCATACTCTGCTCACGTAACTCATGCACACATCACGTGGCTATCATGCACTGCTCACGTGGCTCGTCATGGAATGATCACGTAGCAACCATATACTGGTCACGTGACTGATCATGCAAAGATCACGTAAATGATCATGCACTGTTCACGTGACTGATCATGTACTGATCACGTGACTGATCATGCACTGATCACGTGGCTATCATGCTCTGCTCACGTGGCTGATCATGCAACGATCACGTAGCAACCATGTACTGGTCACGTGACTGATCATGCACTGATCACGTAATTGATCCTGCACTGATCACGTGGCTCATCATGCACTGATCACGTGGCTGATCACACATGTATCACGTGACTGATCATGCACTGATCACGTGGCTCTCATGCACTGATCACGTGGCTGTCATGCACTGATCACGTGGATATCATGCACTGATCACGTGGCTGATCACACACGTATCACATGACTGATCATGCACTGATCACGTGGCTATCATGCACTGATCACGTGGCTATCATGCACTGATCACGTGGCTGATCATGCAATGATCACGTAGCTACATGTACTGGTCACGTGACTGATCATGCACTGATCACGTAATTGATCATGCACTGATCACGTGGCTGATCATGCACTGATCACGTGGCTGATCATACACTGATCACGTAACTGATCATGCACTGATCACGTGACTGATCATGCACTGATCACGTGGCTATCATGCACTGATCACGTGGCTGACATACACTGATCACGTGCCTGATCATGCACTGATCACGTGGCTGATCATGCACTGATCACGTGACTGATCATGCACTGATCACGTGACTGATCATGCACTGATCACGTGGCTATCATGCACTGCTCACGTGGCTGATCATGCAATGATCACGTAGCTACCATGTACTGGTCACGTGACTGATCATACACCCATCAGGTGACTGATCATGCACTGATCACGTGGCTATCATGCACTGATCACGAGACTGATCATGCACTGATCACGTCTATATCATGCACTGATCACATGACTGCCCATGCACTGATCACGTGGATGATCATACACTAATCTTGTGACAGATCATGCACTGATCACGTGGCTGATCATGCACTGATACCGTGACTGAGCATGGACTGATCACATGACTATCATGTAGTGATCACGTGACTTAATGGCGCTGATCATGTGACTGATCATGCGCTGATCATGTTTGCTATCATACACTGATCATGTGCCTCTGGAGGCAATAAACAAAGAGCTGAGTAGGCACGAATCAAACAGTCAGCAGGCAATAATCATGGAACTCAGGTGTGAGGAATCATGCTGCTCAGCTGGCAATAATCAAGCAGCTGAGCAGGCAGGAATTACGCAGCACAGCTGGCAATTGTCAAGCAGATGACAGGCAGGAATCGTGCAGCTCAGCTGGCAATTGTCAAGCAGATGAGCAGACAGTAATCACGCAGCTCAGCAGGCCCAGATCACGTGACTGAGCATGCACTGTTCACGTGGCTGATCATACACTGATCACGTGATGATCATGCACTGATCACTTGGATATCATGCACTGATCACGTGGCTGATCATACACTGTTCACGTGTCTGACCATGCACTGATCACGTGGCTGATCATACACTGCTCACGTAACTGATCATGCACTGATCACGTGGCTATCATGCACTGATCACGTGGCTGAACATGCACTGTTCACGTGGCTGATCACACACCTGTCACGTGACATATCCTGCACTGATCACGTGGCACTCATGCACTGATCACGTGGCTGATCATACTCTGCTCACGTAACTCATGCACACATCACGTGGCTATCATGCACTGCTCACGTGGCTCGTCATGGAATGATCACGTAGCAACCATATACTGGTCACGTGACTGATCACGCAAAGATCACGTAAATGATCATGCACTGTTCACGTGACTGATCATGTACTGATCACGTGACTGATCATGCACTGATCACGTGGCTATCATGCTCTGCTCACGTGGCTGATCATGCAACGATCACGTAGCAACCATGTACTGGTCACGTGACTGATCATGCACTGATCACGTAATTGATCCTGCACTGATCACGTGGCTCATCATGCACTGATCACGTGGCTGATCACACATGTATCACGTGACTGATCATGCACTGATCACGTGGCTCTCATGCACTGATCACGTGGCTGTCATGCACTGATCACGTGGCTGATCACACACGATCACATGACTGATCATGCACTGATCACGTGGCTATCATGCACTGATCACGTGGCTACCATGTACTGATCACGTGACTGATCATGCACTGATCACGTAACTGATCATGCACTGATCACGTGGCTGATCATGCACTGATCACGTGGCTATCATGCACTGATCACGTGGCTGATCATGCACTGATCACGTAGCTACCATGCACTGATCACGTAACTGATCATGCACTGATCACGTAACTGATCATGCACTGATCACGTGGCTGATCATGCACTGATCACGTGGCTGATCATGCACTGATCACGTAACTGATCATGCACTGATCACGTGACTGATCATGCACTGATCACGTGGCTATCATGCACTGATCACGTGGCTGATCATGCACTGATCACGTGGCTACCATGTACTGATCACGTGACTGATCATGCACTGATCACGTAACTGATCATGCACTGATCACGTGGCTGATCATGCACTGATCACGTGGCTGATCATGCACTGATCACGTGGCTGATCATGCACTGATCACGTGGCTGATCACACACGATCACGTGACTGATCATGCACTGATCACGTGGCTATCATGCACTGATCACGTGGCTATCATGCACTGATCACGTGGCTGATCATGCAATGATCACGTAGCTACCATGTACTGATCACGTGACTGATCATGCACTGATCACGTAATTGATCATGCACTGATCACGTGGCTGATCATGCACTGATCACGTGGCTGATCATGCACTGATCACGTAACTGATCATGCACTGATCACGTGACTGATCATGCACTGATCACGTGGCTATCATGCACTGATCACGTGGCTGATCATACACTGATCACGTGCCTGATCATGCACTGATCACGTGGCTGATCATGCACTGATCACGTGACTGATCATGCACTGATCACGTGTCTGATCATGCACTGATCACGTGGCTATCATGCACTGATCACGTGGCTGATCATGCATGATCACGCAGCTACCATGTACTGGTCACATGACTGATCATGCACTGATCACGTGACTGATCATGCACTGATCACGTGGCTATCATGCACTACTCACGTGGCTGATCATGCAATGATCATGTAGCTACCATGTACAGGTCACGTGAATGATCATACACCCATCAGGTGACTGATCATGCACTGATCACGTGGCTATCATGCACTGATCACGTGACTGATCATGCACTGATCACGTCTATATCATGCACTGATCACATGACTGCCCATGCACTGATCACGTGGATGATCATACACTGATCTTGTGACAGATCATGCACTGATCACGTGGCTGATCATGCACTGATACCGTGACTGTGCATGGACTGATCACATGACTATCATGTAGTGATCACGTGACTTAATGGCGCTGATCATGTGACTGATCATGCGCTGATCATGTTTGCTATCATACACTGATCATGTGCCTCTGGAGGCAATAAACAAAGAGCTGAGTAGGCACGAATCAAACAGTCAGCAGGCAATAATCATGGAACTCAGCTGTGAGGAATCATGCTGCTCAGCTGGCAATAATCAAGCAGCTGAGCAGGCAGGAATTACGCAGCACAGCTGGCAATTGTCAAGCAGATGACAGGCAGGAATCGTGCAGCTCAGCTGGCAATTGTCAAGCAGATGAGCAGACAGTAATCACGCAGCTCAGCAGGCCCTGATCACGTGACTGAGCATGCACTGATCACGTGGCTGATCATGCACTGATCACGTGGCTGATCATGCACTGATCACGTGACTGATCATGCACTGATCACGTGGCTGATCATGCACTGATCACGTGGCTGATCATGCACTGATCACGTGGCTATCATGCACTGATCACGTGGCTGATCACACACTGATCACGTGACTGATCATGCACTGATCACGTGGCTATCATGCACTGATCACGTGGCTATCATGCACTGATCACGTGGCTGATCATGCACTGATCACGTAGCTACCATGCACTGATCACGTGACTGATCATGCACTGATCACGTAACTGATCATGCACTGATCACGTGGCTGATCATGCACTGATCACGTGGCTGATCATGCACTGATCACGTAACTGATCATGCACTGATCACGTGACTGATCATGCACTGATCACGTGGCTATCATGCACTGATCACGTGGCTGATCATGCACTGATCACGTGCCTGATCATGCACTGATCACGTGGCTGATCATGCACTGATCACGTGACTGATCATGCACTGATCACGTGGCTGATCATGCACTGATCACGTGGCTATCATGCACTGATCACGTGGCTGATCATGCATGATCACGCAGCTACCATGCACTGGTCACGTGACTGATCATGCACTGATCACGTGGCTATCATGCACTGATCACGTGGCTGATCATGCACTGATCACGTGGCTGATCACACCTGTCACGTGACATATCATGCACTGATCACGTGGCACTCATGCACTGATCACGTGGCTGATCATACACTGATCACGTAACTCATGCACACATCACGTGGCTATCATGCACTGCTCACGTGGCTGTCATGGAATGATCACGTAGCAACCATATACTGGTCACGTGACTGATCATGCACTGATCACGTAAATGATCATGCACTGTTCACGTGACTGATCATGCACTGATCACGTGACTGATCATGCACTGATCACGTGGCTATCATGCACTGCTCACGTGGCTGATCATGCACGATCACGTAGCAACCATGTACTGGTCACGTGACTGATCATGCACTGATCACGTAATTGATCATGCACTGATCACGTGGCTCATCATGCACTGATCACGTGGCTGATCACACATGTATCACGTGACTGATCATGCACTGATCACGTGGCTCTCATGCACTGATCACGTGGCTGTCATGCACTGATCACGTGGATATCATGCACTGATCACGTGGCTGATCACACACGTATCACATGACTGATCATGCACTGATCACGTGGCTATCATGCACTGATCACGTGGCTATCATGCACTGATCACGTGGCTATCATGCACTGATCACGTGGCTGATCATGCAATGATCACGTAGCTACCATGTACTGGTCACGTGACTGATCATGCACTGATCACGTAATTGATCATGCACTGATCACGTGGCTGATCATGCACTGATCACGTGGCTGATCATACACTGATCACGTAACTGATCATGCACTGATCACGTGACTGATCATGCACTGATCACGTGGCTATCATGCACTGATCACGTGGCTGACATACACTGATCACGTGCCTGATCATGCACTGATCACGTGGCTGATCATGCACTGATCACGTGACTGATCATGCACTGATCACGTGTCTGATCATGCACTGATCACGTGGCTATCATGCACTGCTCACGTGGCTGATCATGCCATGATCACGCAGCTACCATGTACTGGTCACATGACTGATCATGCACTGATCACGTGACTGATCATGCAGTGATCACGTGGCTATCATGCACTACTCACGTGGCTGATCATGCAATGATCATGTAGCTACTATGTACAGGTCACGTGAATGATCATACACCCATCAGGTGACTGATCATGCACTGATCACGTGGCTATCATGCACTGATCACGAGACTGATCATGCACTGATCACGTCTATATCATGCACTGATCACATGACTGCCCATGCACTGATCACGTGGATGATCATACACTAATCTTGTGACAGATCATGCACTGATCACGTGGCTGATCATGCACTGATACCGTGACTGAGCATGGACTGATCACATGACTATCATGTAGTGATCACGTGACTTAATGGCGCTGATCATGTGACTGATCATGCGCTGATCATGTTTGCTATTATACACTGATCATGTGCCTCTGGAGGCAATAAACAAAGAGCTGAGTAGGCACGAATCAAACAGTCAGCAGGCAATAATCATGGAACTCAGCTGTGAGGAATCATGCTGCTCAGCTGGCAATAATCAAGGAGCTGAGCAGGCAGGAATTACGCAGCACAGCTGGCAATTGTCAAGCAGATGACAGGCAGGAATCGTGCAGCTCAGCTGGCAATTGTCAAGCAGATGAGCAGACAGTAATCACGCAGCTCAGCAGGCCCAGATCACGTGACTGAGCATGCAGTGTTCACGTGGCTGATCATACACTGATCACGTGATGATCATGCACTGATAACTTGGATATCATGCACTGATCACGTGGCTGATCATACACTGTTCACGTGTCTGACCATGCACTGATCACGTGGCTGATCATACACTGCTCACGTAACTGATCATGCACTGATCACGTGGCTATCATGCACTGATCACGTGGCTGAACATGCACTGTTCACGTGGCTGATCACACACCTGTCACGTGAAATATCATGCACTGATCACGTGGCACTCATGCACTGATCACGTGGCTGATCATACTCTGCTCACGTAACTCATGCACACATCACGTGGCTATCATGCACTGCTCACGTTGCTCGTCATGGAATGATCACGTAGCAACCATATACTGGTCACGTGACTGATCATGCAAAGATCACGTAAATGATCATGCACTGTTCACATGACTGATCATGTACTGATCACGTGACTGATCATGCACTGATCACGTGGCTATCATGCTCTGCTCACGTGGCTGATCATGCAACGATCACGTAGCAACCATGTACTGGTCACGTGACTGATCATGCACTGATCACGTAATTGATCCTGCACTGATCACGTGGCTCATCATGCACTGATCACGTGGCTGATCACACATGTATCACGTGACTGATCATGCACTGATCTCGTGGCTCTCATGCACTGATCACGTGGCTGTCATGCACTGATCACGTGGCTGATCACACACGTATCACAAGACTGATCATGCACTGATCACGTGGCTATCATGCACTGATCACGTGGCTACCATGTACTGATCACGTGACTGATCATGCACTGATCACGTAACTGATCATGCACTGATCACGTGGCTGATCATGCACTGATCACGTGGCTATCATGCACTGATCACGTGGCTTATCATGCAATGATCACGTAGCTACATGTACTGGTCACGTGACTGATCATGCACTGATCACGTAACTGATCATGCACTGATCACGTGGCTGATCATGCACTGATCACGTGGCTGATCATGCACTGATCACGTAACTGATCATGCACTGATCACGTGACTGATCATGCACTGATCACGTGGCTATCATGCACTGATCACGTGGCTGGACATGCACTGATCACGTGCCTGATCATGCACTGATCACGTGGCTGATCATGCACTGATCACGTGGCTGATCACACATGATCACGTGACTGATCATGCACTGATCACGTGGCTATCATGCACTGATCACGTGGCTGATCATGCACTGTTCACGTCTATATCATGCACTGATCACATGACTGCCCATGCACTGATCACGTGGATGATCATACACTAATCTTGTGACAGATCATGCACTGATCACGTGGCTGATCATGCACTGATACCGTGACTGTGCATGGACTGATCACATGACTATCATGTAGTGATCACGTGACTTAATGGCGCTGATCATGTGACTGATCATGCGCTGATCATGTTTGCTATCATACACTGATCATGTGCCTCTGGAGGCAATAAACAAAGAACTGAGTAGGCACGAATCAAACAGTCAGCAGGCAATAATCATGGAACTCAGCTGTGAGGAATCATGCTGCTCAGCTGGCAATAATCAAGCAGCTGAGCAGGCAGGAATTACGCAGCACAGCTGGCAATTGTCAAGCAGATGACAGGCAGGAATCGTGCAGCTCAGCTGGCAATTGTCAAGCAGATGAGCAGACAGTAATCACGCAGGTCAGCAGGCCCAGATCACGTGACTGAGCATGCCCTGTTCACGTGGCTGATCATACACTGATCACGTGACTGATCATGCACTGATCTCGTGTCTAATCATGCACTGATCACGTGGCTGATCATGCACTGATCACGTGGCTGATCATGCACTGATCACGTGGCTGATCATGCACTGATCTCGTGACTGATCATGCACTGATCACGTGGCTATCATGCACTGATCACGTGGCTGAACATGCACTGTTCACGTGGCTGATCACACACCTGTCACGTGACATATCATGCACTGATCACGTGGCACTCATGCACTGATCACGTGGCTGATCATACTCTGCTCACGTAACTCATGCACACATCACGTGGCTATCATGCACTGCTCACGTGGCTCGTCATGGAATGATCACGTAGCAACCATATACTGGTCACGTGACTGATCATGCAAAGATCACGTAAATGATCATGCACTGTTCACGTGACTGATCATGTACTGATCACGTGACTGATCATGCACTGATCACGTGGCTATCATGCTCTGCTCACGTGGCTGATCATGCAACGATCACGTAGCAACCATGTACTGGTCACGTGACTGATCATGCACTGATCACGTAATTGATCCTGCACTGATCACGTGGCTCATCATGCACTGATCACGTGGCTGATCACACATGTATCACGTGACTGATCATGCACTGATCCGTGGCTCTCATGCACTGATCACGTGGCTGTCATGCACTGATCACGTGGATATCATGCACTGATCACGTGGCTGATCACACACGTATCACATGACTGATCATGCACTGATCACGTGGCTATCATGCACTGATCACGTGGCTATCATGCACTGATCACGTGGCTTATCAGGCAATGATCACGTAGCTACCATGTACTGGTCACATAACTGATCATGCACTGAGCACGTAATTGATCATGCACTGATCATGTGGCTGATCATGCACTGATCACGTGGCTGATCATACACTGATCACATAACTGCTCATGCACTGATCACGTGACTGATCATGCACTGATCACGTGGCTATCATGCACTGATCACTTGGCTGACATACACTGATCACGTGCCTGGTCATGCACTGATCACGTGGCTGATCATGCACTGATCACGTGACTGATCATGCACTGATCTCGTGTCTGATCATGCACTGATCACGTGGCTATCATGCACTGCTCACGTGGCTGATCATGCCATGATCACGCAGCTACCATGTACTGGTCACATGACTGATCATGCACTGATCACGTGACTGATCATGCAGTGATCACGTGTCTATCATGAACTACTCACGTGGCTGATCATGCAATGATCATGTAGCTACCATGTACAGGTCACGTGAATGATCATACACTTATCAGGTGACTGATCATGCACTGATCACGTGGCTATCATGCACTGATCACGAGACTGATCATGCACTGTTCACGTCTATATCATGCACTGATCACATGACTGCCCATGCACTGATCACGTGGATGATCATACACTAATCTTGTGACAGATCATGCACTGATCACGTGGCTGATCATGCACTGATACCGTGACTGAGCATGGACTGATCACATGACTATCATGTAGTGATCACGTGACTTAATGGCGCTGATCATGTGACTGATCATGCGCTGATCATGTTTGCTATCATACACTGATCATGTGCCTCTGGAGGCAATAAACAAAGAGCTGAGTAGGCACGAATCAAACAGTCAGCAGGCAATAATCATGGAACTCAGGTGTGAGGAATCATGCTGCTCAGCTGGCAATAATCAAGCAGCTGAGCAGGCAGGAATTACGCAGCACAGCTGGCAATTGTCAAGCAGATGACAGGCAGGAATCGTGCAGCTCAGCTGGCAATTGTCAAGCAGATGAGCAGACAGTAATCACGCAGCTCAGCAGGCCCAGATCACGTGACTGAGCATGCACTGTTCACGTGGCTGATCATACACTGATCACGTGATGATCATGCACTGATCACTTGGATATCATGCACTGATCACGTGGCTGATCATACACTGTTCACGTGTCTGACCATGCACTGATCACGTGGCTGATCATACACTGCTCACGTAACTGATCATGCACTGATCACGTGGCTATCATGCACTGATCACGTGGCTGAACATGCACTGTTCACGTGGCTGATCACACACCTGTCACGTGACATATCATGCACTGATCACGTGGCACTCATGCACTGATCACGTGGCTGATCATACTCTGCTCACGTAACTCATGCACACATCACGTGGCTATCATGCACTGCTCACGTGGCTCGTCATGGAATGATCACGTAGCAACCATATACTGGTCACGTGACTGATCACGCAAAGATCACGTAAATGATCATGCACTGTTCACGTGACTGATCATGTACTGATCACGTGACTGATCATGCACTGATCACGTGGCTATCATGCTCTGCTCACGTGGCTGATCATGCAACGATCACGTAGCAACCATGTACTGGTCACGTGACTGATCATGCACTGATCACGTAATTGATCCTGCACTGATCACGTGGCTCATCATGCACTGATCACGTGGCTGATCACACATGTATCACGTGACTGATCATGCACTGATCACGTGGCTCTCATGCACTGATCACGTGGCTGTCATGCACTGATCACGTGGCTGATCACACACGATCACGTGACTGATCATGCACTGATCACGTGGCTATCATGCACTGATCACGTGGCTACCATGTACTGATCACGTGACTGATCATGCACTGATCACGTAACTGATCATGCACTGATCACGTGGCTGATCATGCACTGATCACGTGGCTATCATGCACTGATCACGTGGCTGATCATGCAATGATCACGTAGCTACCATGTACTGGTCACGTGACTGATCATGCACTGATCACGTAATTGATCATGCACTGATCACGTGGCTGATCATGCACTGATCACGTGGCTGATCATGCACTGATCACGTGACTGATCATGCACTGATCACGTGACTGATCATGCACTGATCACGTGGCTATCATGCACTGATCACGTGGCTGGACATGCACTGATCACGTGCCTGATCATGCACTGATCACGTGGCTGATCATGCACTGATCACGTGACTGATCATGCACTGATCACGTGGCTGATCATGCACTGATCACGTGGCTATCATGCACTGATCACGTGGCTGATCATGCATGATCACGCAGCTACCATGCACTGATCACGTGACTGATCATGCACTGATCACGTGACTGATCATGCACTGATCACGTGGCTATCATGCACTGATCACGTGGCTGATCATGCACTGATCACGTAGCTACCATGCACTGATCACGTGAATGATCATGCACCCATCACGTGACTGATCATGCACTGATCACGTGACTGATCATGCACTGATCACGTGGCTATCATGCACTGATCACGTGGCTGGACATGCACTGATCACGTGCCTGATCATGCACTGATCACGTGGCTGATCATGCACTGATCACGTGGCTGATCATACACGATCACGTGACTGATCATGCACTGATCACGTGGCTATCATGCACTGATCACGTGGCTGATCATGCACTGATCACGTCTATATCATGCACTGATCACATGACTGCCCATGCACTGATCACGTGGATGATCATACACTAATCTTGTGACAGATCATGCACTGATCACGTGGCTGATCATGCACTGATACCGTGACTGTGCATCGACTGATCACATGACTATCATGTAGTGATCACGTGACTTAATGGCACTGATCATGTGACTGATCATGCGCTGATCATGTTTGCTATCATACACTGATCATGTGCCTCTGGAGGCAATAAACAAAGAGCTGAGTAGGCACGAATCAAACAGTCAGCAGGCAATAATCATGGAACTCAGGTGTGAGGAATCATGCTGCTCAGCTGGCAATAATCAAGCAGCTGAGCAGGCAGGAATTACGCAGCACAGCTGGCAATTGTCAAGCAGATGACAGGCAGGAATCGTGCAGCTCAGCTGGCAATTGTCAAGCAGATGAGCAGACAGTAATCACGCAGCTCAGCAGGCCCTGATCACGTGACTGAGCATGCACTGTTCACGTGGCTGATCATACACTGATCACGTGACTGATCATGCACTGATCTCGTGTATATCATGCACTGATCACGTGGCTGATCATGCACTGATCACGTGGCTGATCATGCACTGATCACGTGGCTGATCATGCACTGCTCACGTGACTGATCATGCACTGATCACGTGGCTATCATGCACTGATCACGTGGCTGAACATGCACTGTTCACGTGGCTGATCACACACCTGTCACGTGACATATCATGCACTGATCACGTGGCACTCATGCACTGATCACGTGGCTGATCATACTCTGCTCACGTAACTCATGCACACATCACGTGGCTATCATGCACTGCTCACGTGGCTCGTCATGGAATGATCACGTAGCAACCATATACTGGTCACGTGACTGATCATGCAAAGATCACGTAAATGATCATGCACTGTTCACGTGACTGATCATGTACTGATCACGTGACTGATCATGCACTGATCACGTGGCTATCATGCACTGCTCACGTGGCTGATCATGCAACGATCACGTAGCAACCATGTACTGGTCACGTGACTGATCATGCACTGATCACGTAATTGATCATGCACTGATCACGTGGCTCATCATGCACTGATCACGTGGCTGATCACACATGTATCACGTGACTGATCATGCACTGATCACGTGGCTCTCATGCACTGATCACGTGGCTGTCATGCACTGATCACGTGGATATCATGCACTGATCACGTGGCTGATCACACACGTATCACATGACTGATCATGCACTGATCACGTGGCTATCATGCACTGATCACGTGGCTATCATGCACTGATCACGTGGCTGATCATGCAATGATCACGTAGCTACCATGTACTGGTCACGTGACTGATCATGCACTGATCACGTAATTGATCATGCACTGATCACGTGGCTGATCATGCACTGATCACGTGGCTGATCATGCACTGATCACGTAACTGATCATGCACTGATCACGTGACTGATCATGCACTGATCACGTGGCTATCATGCACTGATCACGTGGCTGATCATGCACTGATCACGTGCCTGATCATGCACTGATCACGTGGCTGATCATGCACTGATCACGTGACTGATCATGCACTGATCACGTGACTGATCATGCACTGATCACGTGGCTATCATGCACTGATCACGTGGCTGATCATGCACTGATCACGCAGCTATCATGCACTGGTCACGTGACTGATCATGCACTGATCACGTGGCTGATCATGCACTGATCACGTGGCTATCATGCACTTCTCACGTGGCTGATCATGCATGATCACGCAGCTACCATGTACTGGTCACATGACTGATCATGCACTGATCACGTGACTGATCATTCAGTGATCACGTGGCTATCATGCACTACTCACGTGGCTGATCATGCAATGATCATGTAGCTACCATGTACAGGTCACGTGAATGATCATACACCCATCAGGTGACTGATCATGCACTGATCACGTGGCTATCATGCACTGATCACGAGACTGATCATGCACTGATCACGTCTATATCATGCACTGATCACATGACTGCCCATGCACTGATCACGTGGATGATCATACACTAATCTTGTGACAGATCATGCACTGATCACGTGGCTGATCATGCACTGATACCGTGACTGAGCATGGACTGATCACATGACTATCATGTAGTGATCACGTGACTTAATGGCGCTGATCATGTGACTGATCATGCGCTGATCATGTTTGCTATCATACACTGATCATGTGCCTCTGGAGGCAATAAACAAAGAGCTGAGTAGGCACGAATCAAACAGTCAGCAGGCAATAATCATGGAACTCAGGTGTGAGGAATCATGCTGCTCAGCTGGCAATAATCAAGCAGCTGAGCAGGCAGGAATTACGCAGCACAGCTGGCAATTGTCAAGCAGATGACAGGCAGGAATCGTGCAGCTCAGCTGGCAATTGTCAAGCAGATGAGCAGACAGTAATCACGCAGCTCAGCAGGCCCAGATCACGTGACTGAGCATGCACTGTTCACGTGGCTGATCATACACTGATCACGTGATGATCATGCACTGATCACTTGGATATCATGCACTGATCACGTGGCTGATCATACACTGTTCACGTGTCTGACCATGCACTGATCACGTGGCTGATCATACACTGCTCACGTAACTGATCATGCACTGATCACGTGGCTATCATGCACTGATCACGTGGCTGAACATGCACTGTTCACGTGGCTGATCACACACCTGTCACGTGACATATCATGCACTGATCACGTGGCACTCATGCACTGATCACGTGGCTGATCATACTCTGCTCACGTAACTCATGCACACATCACGTGGCTATCATGCACTGCTCACGTGGCTCGTCATGGAATGATCACGTAGCAACCATATACTGGTCACGTGACTGATCACGCAAAGATCACGTAAATGATCATGCACTGTTCACGTGACTGATCATGTACTGATCACGTGACTGATCATGCACTGATCACGTGGCTATCATGCTCTGCTCACGTGGCTGATCATGCAACGATCACGTAGCAACCATGTACTGGTCACGTGACTGATCATGCACTGATCACGTAATTGATCCTGCACTGATCACGTGGCTCATCATGCACTGATCACGTGGCTGATCACACATGTATCACGTGACTGATCATGCACTGATCACGTGGCTCTCATGCACTGATCACGTGGCTGTCATGCACTGATCACGTGGCTGATCACACACGATCACATGACTGATCATGCACTGATCACGTGGCTATCATGCACTGATCACGTGGCTACCATGTACTGATCACGTGACTGATCATGCACTGATCACGTAACTGATCATGCACTGATCACGTGGCTGATCATGCACTGATCACGTGGCTATCATGCACTGATCACGTGGCTGATCATGCAATGATCACGTAGCTACCATGTACTGGTCACGTGACTGATCATGCACTGATCACGTGATTGATCATGCACTGATCACGTGGCTGATCATGCACTGATCACGTGGCTGATCATGCACTGATCACGTAACTGATCATGCACTGATCACGTGACTGATCATGCACTGATCACGTGGCTATCATGCACTGATCACGTGGCTGGACATGCACTGATCACGTGCCTGATCATGCACTGATCACGTGGCTGATCATGCACTGATCACGTGACTGATCATGCACTGATCACGTGACTGATCATGCACTGATCACGTGGCTATCATGCACTGATCACGTGGCTGATCATGCATGATCACGCAGCTACCATGCACTGATCACATGACTGATCATGCACTGATCACGTGACTGATCATGCACTGATCACGTGGCTATCATGCACTGATCACGTGGCTGATCATGCACTGATCATGTAGCTATCATGTACTGATCACGTGAATGATCATGCACCCATCACGTGACTGATCATGCACTGATCACGTGACTGATCATGCACTGATCACGTGGCTATCATGCACTGATCACGTGGCTGGACATGCACTGATCACGTGCCTGATCATGCACTGATCACGTGGCTGATCATGCACTGATCACGTGGCTGATCATACACGATCACGTGACTGATCATGCACTGATCACGTGGCTATCATGCACTGATCACGTGGCTGATCATGCACTGATCACGTCTATATCATGCACTGATCACATGACTGCCCATGCACTGATCACGTGGATGATCATACACTAATCTTGTGACAGATCATGCACTGATCACGTGGCTGATCATGCACTGATACCGTGACTGTGCATCGACTGATCACATGACTATCATGTAGTGATCACGTGACTTAATGGCACTGATCATGTGACTGATCATGCGCTGATCATGTTTGCTATCATACACTGATCATGTGCCTCTGGAGGCAATAAACAAAGAGCTGAGTAGGCACGAATCAAACAGTCAGCAGGCAATAATCATGGAACTCAGGTGTGAGGAATCATGCTGCTCAGCTGGCAATAATCAAGCAGCTGAGCAGGCAGGAATTACGCAGCACAGCTGGCAATTGTCAAGCAGATGACAGGCAGGAATCGTGCAGCTCAGCTGGCAATTGTCAAGCAGATGAGCAGACAGTAATCACGCAGCTCAGCAGGCCCTGATCACGTGACTGAGCATGCACTGTTCACGTGGCTGATCATACACTGATCACGTGACTGATCATGCACTGATCACGTGGCTATCATGCACTGATCACGTGGCTGATCATGCACTGATCACGTGGCTGATCATGCACTGATCACGCAGCTACCATGCACTGGTCACGTGACTGATCATGCACTGATCACGTGGCTATCATGCACTGATCACGTGGCTGAACATGCACTGTTCACGTGGCTGATCACACACCTGTCACGTGACATATCATGCACTGATCACGTGGCACTCATGCACTGATCACGTGGCTGATCATACTCTGCTCACGTAACTCATGCACACATCACGTGGCTATCATGCACTGCTCACGTGGCTCGTCATGGAATGATCACGTAGCAACCATATACTGGTCACGTGACTGATCATGCAAAGATCACGTAAATGATCATGCACTGTTCACGTGACTGATCATGTACTGATCACGTGACTGATCATGCACTGATCACGTGGCTATCATGCACTGCTCACGTGGCTGATCATGCAACGATCACGTAGCAACCATGTACTGGTCACGTGACTGATCATGCACTGATCACGTAATTGATCATGCACTGATCACGTGGCTCATCATGCACTGATCACGTGGCTGATCACACATGTATCACGTGACTGATCATGCACTGATCACGTGGCTCTCATGCACTGATCACGTGGCTGTCATGCACTG
This sequence comes from Bos javanicus, assembly GCF_032452875.1. Taxonomy (NCBI): domain Eukaryota; kingdom Metazoa; phylum Chordata; class Mammalia; order Artiodactyla; family Bovidae; genus Bos; species Bos javanicus. Next base: position 437,507 of record NW_026893646.1, on the reverse strand, counting down.
ATCACGTGGATATCATGCACTGATCACGTGGCTGATCACACACGTATCACATGACTGATCATGCACTGATCACGTGGCTATCATGCACTGATCACGTGGCTATCATGCACTGATCACGTGGCTGATCATGCAATGATCACGTAGCTACCATGTACTGGTCACGTGACTGATCATGCACTGATCACGTAATTGATCATGCACTGATCACGTGGCTGATCATGCACTGATCACGTGGCTGATCATGCACTGATCACGTAACTGATCATGCACTGATCACGTGACTGATCATGCACTGATCACGTGGCTATCATGCACTGATCACGTGGCTGATCATGCACTGATCACGTGCCTGATCATGCACTGATCACGTGGCTGATCATGCACTGATCACGTGACTGATCATGCACTGATCACGTGACTGATCATGCACTGATCACGTGGCTATCATGCACTGATCACGTGGCTGATCATGCATGATCACGCAGCTACCATGCACTGATCACGTGACTGATCATGCACTGATCACGTGGCTGATCATGCACTGATCACGTGGCTATCATGCACTGCTCACGTGGCTGATCATGCCATGATCACGCAGCTACCATGTACTGGTCACATGACTGATCATGCACTGATCACGTGACTGATCATTCAGTGATCACGTGGCTATCATGCACTACTCACGTGGCTGATCATGCAATGATCATGTAGCTACCATGTACAGGTCACGTGAATGATCATACACCCATCAGGTGACTGATCATGCACTGATCACGTGGCTATCATGCACTGATCACGAGACTGATCATGCACTGATCACGTCTATATCATGCACTGATCACATGACTGCCCATGCACTGATCACGTGGATGATCATACACTAATCATGTGACAGATCATGCACTGATCACGTGGCTGATCATGCACTGATACCGTGACTGAGCATGGACTGATCACATGACTATCATGTAGTGATCACGTGACTTAATGGCGCTGATCATGTGACTGATCATGCGCTGATCATGTTTGCTATCATACACTGATCATGTGCCTCTGGAGGCAATAAACAAAGAGCTGAGTAGGCACGAATCAAACAGTCAGCAGGCAATAATCATGGAACTCAGGTGTGAGGAATCATGCTGCTCAGCTGGCAATAATCAAGCAGCTGAGCAGGCAGGAATTACGCAGCACAGCTGGCAATTGTCAAGCAGATGACAGGCAGGAATCGTGCAGCTCAGCTGGCAATTGTCAAGCAGATGAGCAGACAGTAATCACGCAGCTCAGCAGGCCCAGATCACGTGACTGAGCATGCACTGTTCACGTGGCTGATCATACACTGATCACGTGATGATCATGCACTGATCACTTGGATATCATGCACTGATCACGTGGCTGATCATACACTGTTCACGTGTCTGACCATGCACTGATCACGTGGCTGATCATACACTGCTCACGTAACTGATCATGCACTGATCACGTGGCTATCATGCACTGATCACGTGGCTGAACATGCACTGTTCACGTGGCTGATCACACACCTGTCACGTGACATATCATGCACTGATCACGTGGCACTCATGCACTGATCACGTGGCTGATCATACTCTGCTCACGTAACTCATGCACACATCACGTGGCTATCATGCACTGCTCACGTGGCTCGTCATGGAATGATCACGTAGCAACCATATACTGGTCACGTGACTGATCATGCACTGATCACGTAAATGATCATGCACTGTTCACGTGACTGATCATGTACTGATCACGTGACTGATCATGCACTGATCACGTGGCTATCATGCACTGCTCACGTGGCTGATCATGCAACGATCACGTAGCAACCATGTACTGGTCACGTGACTGATCATGCACTGATCACGTAATTGATCATGCACTGATCACGTGGCTCATCATGCACTGATCACGTGGCTGATCACACATGTATCACGTGACTGATCATGCACTGATCACGTGGCTATCATGCACTGATCACGTGGCTGATCATGCACTGATCACGTGGCTATCATGCACTGATCACGTGGCTGGACATGCACTGATCACGTGCCTGATCATGCACTGATCACGTGGCTGATCATGCACTGATCACGTGGCTGATCACACACGTATCACATGACTGATCATGCACTGATCACGTGGCTATCATGCACTGATCACGTGGCTATCATGCACTGATCACGTCTATATCATGCACTGATCACATGACTGCCCATGCACTGATCACGTGGATGATCATACACTAATCTTGTGACAGATCATGCACTGATCACGTGGCTGATCATGCACTGATACCGTGACTGTGCATCGACTGATCACATGACTATCATGTAGTGATCACGTGACTTAATGGCACTGATCATGTGACTGATCATGCGCTGATCATGTTTGCTATCATACACTGATCATGTGCCTCTGGAGGCAATAAACAAAGAGCTGAGTAGGCACGAATCAAACAGTCAGCAGGCAATAATCATGGAACTCAGGTGTGAGGAATCATGCTGCTCAGCTGGCAATAATCAAGCAGCTGAGCAGGCAGGAATTACGCAGCACAGCTGGCAATTGTCAAGCAGATGACAGGCAGGAATCGTGCAGCTCAGCTGGCAATTGTCAAGCAGATGAGCAGACAGTAATCACGCAGGTCAGCAGGCCCAGATCACGTGACTGAGCATGCCCTGTTCACGTGGCTGATCATACACTGATCACGTGACTGATCATGCACTGATCTCGTGTATATCATGCACTGATCACGTGGCTGATCATGCACTGTTCACGTGGCTGATCATGCACTGATCACGTGGCTGATCATGCACTGCTCACGTGACTGATCATGCACTGATCACGTGGCTATCATGCACTGATCACGTGGCTGAACATGCACTGTTCACGTGGCTGATCACACACCTGTCACGTGACATATCATGCACTGATCACGTGGCACTCATGCACTGATCACGTGGCTGATCATACTCTGCTCACGTAACTCATGCACACATCACGTGGCTATCATGCACTGCTCACGTGGCTCGTCATGGAATGATCACGTAGCAACCATATACTGGTCACGTGACTGATCATGCACAGATCACGTAAATGATCATGCACTGTTCACGTGACTGATCATGTACTGATCACGTGACTGATCATGCACTGATCACGTGGCTATCATGCTCTGCTCACGTGGCTGATCATGCAACGATCACGTAGCAACCATGTACTGGTCACGTGACTGATCATGCACTGATCACGTAATTGATCCTGCACTGATCACGTGGCTCATCATGCACTGATCACGTGGCTGATCACACATGTATCACGTGACTGATCATGCACTGATCACGTGGCTCTCATGCACTGATCACGTGGCTGTCATGCACTGAACACGTGGATATCATGCACTGATCACGTGGCTGATCACACACGTATCACATGACTGATCATGCACTGATCACGTGGCTATCATGCACTGATCACGTGGCTATCATGCACTGATCACGTGGCTGATCATGCAATGATCACGTAGCTACCATGTACTGGTCACGTGACTGATCATGCACTGATCACGTAATTGATCATGCACTGATCACGTGGCTGATCATGCACTGATCACGTGGCTGATCATGCACTGATCACGTAACTGATCATGCACTGATCACGTGACTGATCATGCACTGATCACGTGGCTATCATGCACTGATCACGTGGCTGATCATGCACTGATCACGTGCCTGATCATGCACTGATCACGTGGCTGATCATGCACTGATCACGTGACTGATCATGCACTGATCACGTGACTGATCATGCACTGATCACGTGGCTATCATGCACTGATCACGTGGCTGATCATGCACTGATCACGCAGCTATCATGCACTGGTCACGTGACTGATCATGCACTGATCACGTGGCTGATCATGCACTGATCACGTGGCTGATCATGCACTGCTCACGTGGCTGATCATGCATGATCACGCAGCTACCATGTACTGGTCACATGACTGATCATGCACTGATCACGTGACTGATCATGCACTGATCACGTGGCTATCATGCACTACTCACGTGGCTGATCATGCAATGATCATGTAGCTACCATGTACAGGTCACGTGAATGATCATACACCCATCAGGTGACTGATCATGCACTGATCACGTGGCTATCATGCACTGATCACGAGACTGATCATGCACTGATCACGTCTATATCATGCACTGATCACATGACTGCCCATGCACTGATCACGTGGATGATCATACACTAATCTTGTGACAGATCATGCACTGATCACGTGGCTGATCATGCACTGATACCGTGACTGAGCATGGACTGATCACATGACTATCATGTAGTGATCACGTGACTTAATGGCGCTGATCATGTGACTGATCATGCGCTGATCATGTTTGCTATCATACACTGATCATGTGCCTCTGGAGGCAATAAACAAAGAGCTGAGTAGGCACGAATCAAACAGTCAGCAGGCAATAATCATGGAACTCAGGTGTGAGGAATCATGCTGCTCAGCTGGCAATAATCAAGCAGCTGAGCAGGCAGGAATTACGCAGCACAGCTGGCAATTGTCAAGCAGATGACAGGCAGGAATCGTGCAGCTCAGCTGGCAATTGTCAAGCAGATGAGCAGACAGTAATCACGCAGCTCAGCAGGCCCAGATCACGTGACTGAGCATGCACTGTTCACGTGGCTGATCATACACTGATCACGTGATGATCATGCACTGATCACTTGGATATCATGCACTGATCACGTGGCTGATCATACACTGTTCACGTGTCTGACCATGCACTGATCACGTGGCTGATCATACACTGCTCACGTAACTGATCATGCACTGATCACGTGGCTATCATGCACTGATCACGTGGCTGAACATGCACTGTTCACGTGGCTGATCACACACCTGTCACGTGACATATCATGCACTGATCACGTGGCACTCATGCACTGATCACGTGGCTGATCATACTCTGCTCACGTAACTCATGCACACATCACGTGGCTATCATGCACTGCTCACGTGGCTCGTCATGGAATGATCACGTAGCAACCATATACTGGTCACGTGACTGATCATGCAAAGATCACGTAAATGATCATGCACTGTTCACGTGACTGATCATGTACTGATCACGTGACTGATCATGCACTGATCACGTGGCTATCATGCACTGCTCACGTGGCTGATCATGCAACGATCACGTAGCAACCATGTACTGGTCACGTGACTGATCATGCACTGATCACGTAATTGATCATGCACTGATCACGTGGCTCATCATGCACTGATCACGTGGCTGATCACACATGTATCACGTGACTGATCATGCACTGATCACGTGGCTCTCATGCACTGATCACGTGGCTGTCATGCACTGATCACGTGGCTGATCACACACGATCACGTGACTGATCATGCACTGATCACGTGGCTATCATGCACTGATCACGTGGCTACCATGTACTGATCACGTGACTGATCATGCACTGATCACGTAACTGATCATGCACTGATCACGTGGCTGATCATGCACTGATCACGTGGCTATCATGCACTGATCACGTGGCTGATCATGCACTGATCACGTGGCTGATCACACACGATCACGTGACTGATCATGCACTGATCACGTGGCTATCATGCACTGATCACGTGGCTATCATGCACTGATCACGTGGCTGATCATGCAATGATCACGTAGCTACCATGTACTGGTCACGTGACTGATCATGCACTGATCACGTAATTGATCATGCACTGATCACGTGGCTGATCATGCACTGATCACGTGGCTGATCATGCACTGATCACGTAACTGATCATGCACTGATCACGTGACTGATCATGCACTGATCACGTGGCTATCATGCACTGATCACGTGGCTGACATACACTGATCACGTGCCTGATCATGCACTGATCACGTGGCTGATCATGCACTGATCACGTGACTGATCATGCACTGATCTCGTGTCTGATTATGCACTGATCACGTGGCTATCATGCACTGCTCACGTGGCTGATCATGCCATGATCACGCAGCTACCATGTACTGGTCACATGACTGATCATGCACTGATCACGTGACTGATCATGCAGTGATCAAGTGGCTATCATGAACTACTCACGTGGCTGATCATGCAATGATCATGTAGCTACCATGTACAGGTCACGTGAATGATCATACACCCATCAGGTGACTGATCATGCACTGATCACGTGGCTATCATGCACAGATCACGAGACTGATCATGCACTGATCACGTCTATATCATGCACTGATCACATGACTGCCCGTGCACTGATCACGTAGAGGATCATACACTAATTTTGTGACTGATCATGCACTGATACCGTGACTGAGCATGGACTGATCACATGACTATCATGTAGTGATCATGTGACTTAATGGCGCTGATCATGTGACTGATCATGCGCTGATCATGTTTGCTATCATACACTGATCATGTGCCTCTGGAGGCAATAAACAAAGAGCTGAGTAGGCACGAATCAAACAGTCAGCAGGCAATAATCATGGAACTCAGGTGTGAGGAATCATGCTGCTCAGCTGGCAATAATCAAGCAGCTGAGCAGGCAGGAATTACGCAGCACAGCTGGCAATTGTCAAGCAGATGACAGGCAGGAATCGTGCAGCTCAGCTGGCAATTGTCAAGCAGATGAGCAGACAGTAATCACGCAGGTCAGCAGACCCAGATCACGTGACTGAGCATGCACTGTTCACGTGGCTGATCATACACAGATCACGTGATGATCATGCACTGATCACTTGGATATCATGCACTGATCACGTGGCCGATCATACACTGTTCACGTGTCTGACCATGCCCTGATCACGTGGCTGATCATACACTGCTCACGTAACTGATCATGCACTGATCACGTGGCTATCATGCACTGATCACGTGGCTGATCATGCACTGTTCACGTGGCTGATCACACACTGTCACGTGACATATCATGCACTGATCACGTGGCACTCATGCACTGATCACGTGGCTGATCATACACTGCTCACGTAACTCATGCACACATCACGTGGCTATCATGCACTGATCACGTGGCTGATCATGGAATGATCACGTAGCAACCATATACTGGTCACGTGACTGATCATGCACTGATCACGTAAATGATCATGCACTGTTCACGTGACTGATCATGCACTGATCACGTGACTGATCATGCACTGATCACGTGGCTATCATGCACTACTCACGTGGCTGATCATGCAATGATCATGTAGCTACCATGTACTGGTCACGTGAATGATCATACACTGATCAGGTGACTGATCATGCACTGATCACGTGGCTATCATGCACTGATCACGTGACTGATCATGCACTGATCACGTCTATATCATGCACTGATCACATGACTGCCCATGCACTGATCACGTGGATGATCATACACTAATCACGTGACAGATCATGCACTGATCACGTGGCTGATCATGCACTGATACCGTGACTGAGCATGGACTGATCACATGACTATCATGTAGTGATCACGTGACTTAATGGCGCTGATCATGTGACTGATCATGCGCTGATCATGTTTGCTATCATACACTGATCATGTGCCTCTGGAGGCAATAAACAAAGAGCTGAGTAGGCACGAATCAAACAGTCAGCAGGCAATAATCATGGAACTCAGGTGTGAGGAATCATGCTGCTCAGCTGGCAATAATCAAGCAGCTGAGCAGGCAGGAATTACGCAGCACAGCTGGCAATTGTCAAGCAGATGACAGGCAGGAATCGTGCAGCTCAGCTGGCAATTGTCAAGCAGATGAGCAGACAGTAATCACGCAGCTCAGCAGGCCCAGATCACGTGACTGAGCATGCACTGTTCACGTGGCTGATCATACACTGATCACGTGATGATCATGCACTGATCACTTGGATATCATGCACTGATCACGTGGCTGATCATACACTGTTCACGTGTCTGACCATGCACTGATCACGTGGCTGATCATACACTGCTCACGTAACTGATCATGCACTGATCACGTGGCTATCATGCACTGATCACGTGGCTGAACATGCACTGTTCACGTGGCTGATCACACACCTGTCACGTGACATATCATGCACTGATCACGTGGCACTCATGCACTGATCACGTGCCTGATCATACTCGGCTCACGTAACTCATGCACACATCACGTGGCTATCATGCACTGCTCACGTGGCTGATCATGGAATGATCACGTAGCAACCATATACTGGTCACGTGACTGATCATGCAAAGATCACGTAAATGATCATGCACTGTTCACGTGACTGATCATGTACTGATCACGTGACTGATCATGCACTGATCACGTGGCTATCATGCACTGCTCACGTGGCTGATCATGCAACGATCACGTAGCAACCATGTACTGGTCACGTGACTGATCATGCACTGATCACGTAATTGATCATGCACTGATCACGTGGCTCATCATGCACTGATCACGTGGCTGATCACACATGTATCACGTGACTGATCATGCACTGATCACGTGGCTCTCATGCACTGATCACGTGGCTGTCATGCACTGATCACGTGGATATCATGCACTGATCACGTGGCTGATCACACACGTATCACGTGACTGATCATGCACTGATCACGTGGCTATCATGCACTGATCACGTGGCTATCATGCACTGCTCACGCGGCTGTTCATGCAATGATCACGTAGCTACCATGTACTGGTCACGTGACTATCATGCACTGATCACGTAATTGATCATGCACTGATCACGTGGCTGATCATGCACTGATCACGTGGCTGATCATGCACTGATCACGTAACTGATCATGCACTGATCACGTGACTGATCATGCACTGATCACGTGGCTATCATGCACTGATCACGTGGCTGATCATGCACTGATCACGTGCCTGATCATGCACTGATCACGTGGCTGATCATGCACTGATCACGTGACTGATCATGCACTGATCACGTGGCTGATCATGCACTGATCACGTGGCTGATCATGCACTGATCACGCAGCTATCATGCACTGGTCACGTGACTGATCATGCACTGATCACGTGTCTGATCATGCACTGATCACGTGGCTATCATGCACTGCTCACGTGGCTGATCATGCCATGATCACGCAGCTACCATGTACTGGTCACATGACTGATCATGCACTGATCACGTGACTGATCATGCAGTGATCACGTGGCTATCATGCACTACTCACGTGTCTGATCATGCAATGATCATGTAGCTACCATGTACAGGTCACGTGAATGATCATACACCCATCAGGTGACTGATCATGCACTGATCACGTGGCTATCATGCACTGATCACGAGACTGATCATGCACTGATCACGTCTATATCATGCACTGATCACATGACTGCCCATGCACTGATCACGTGGATGATCATACACTAATCTTGTGACAGATCATGCACTGATCACGTGGCTGATCATGCACTGATACCGTGACTGTGCATGGACTGATCACATGACTATCATGTAGTGATCACGTGACTTAATGGCGCTGATCATGTGACTGATCATGCGCTGATCATGTTTGCTATCATACACTGATCATGTGCCTCTGGAGGCAATAAACAAAGAGCTGAGTAGGCACGAATCAAACAGTCAGCAGGCAATAATCATGGAACTCAGGTGTGAGGAATCATGCTGCTCAGCTGGCAATAATCAAGCAGCTGAGCAGGCAGGAATTACGCAGCACAGCTGGCAATTGTCAAGCAGATGACAGGCAGGAATCGTGCAGCTCAGCTGGCAATTGTCAAGCAGATGAGCAGACAGTAATCACGCAGCTCAGCAGGCCCAGATCACGTGACTGAGCATGCACTGTTCACGTGGCTGATCATACACTGATCACGTGATGATCATGCACTGATCACTTGGATATCATGCACTGATCACGTGGCTGATCATACACTGTTCACGTGTCTGACCATGCACTGATCACGTGGCTGATCATACACTGCTCACGTAACTGATCATGCACTGATCACGTGGCTATCATGCACTGATCACGTGGCTGAACATGCACTGTTCACGTGGCTGATCACACACCTGTCACGTGACATATCATGCACTGATCACGTGGCACTCATGCACTGATCACGTGGCTGATCATACTCTGCTCACGTAACTCATGCACACATCACGTGGCTATCATGCACTGCTCACGTGGCTCGTCATGGAATGATCACGTAGCAACCATATACTGGTCACGTGACTGATCATGCAAAGATCACGTAAATGATCATGCACTGTTCACGTGACTGATCATGTACTGATCACGTGACTGATCATGCACTGATCACGTGGCTATCATGCTCTGCTCACGTGGCTGATCATGCAACGATCACGTAGCAACCATGTACTGGTCACGTGACTGATCATGCACTGATCACGTAATTGATCCTGCACTGATCACGTGGCTCATCATGCACTGATCACGTGGCTGATCACACATGTATCACGTGACTGATCATGCACTGATCCCGTGGCTCTCATGCACTGATCACGTGGCTGTCATGCACTGATCACGTGGATATCATGCACTGATCACGTGGCTGATCACACACGTATCACATGACTGATCATGCACTGATCACGTGGCTATCATGCACTGATCACGTGGCTATCATGCACTGATCACGTGGCTGATCATGCAATGATCACGTAGCTACCATGTACTGGTCACGTGACTGATCATGCACTGATCACGTAATTGATCATTCACTGATCATGTGGCTGATCATGCACTGATCACGTGGCTGATCATGCACTGATCACGTAACTGATCATGCACTGATCACGTGGCTATCATGCACTGATCACGTGGCTGACATACACTGATCACGTGCCTGATCATGCACTGATCACGTGGCTGATCATGCACTGATCACGTGACTGATCATGCACTGATCACGTGTCTGATCATGCACTGATCACGTGGCTATCATGCACTGCTCACGTGGCTGATCATGCCATGATCACGCAGCTACCATGTACTGGTCACATGACTGATCATGCACTGATCACGTGACTGATCATGCACTGATCACGTGGCTATCATGCACTACTCACGTGGCTGATCATGCAATGATCATGTAGCTACCATGTACAGGTCACGTGAATGATCATACACCCATCAGGTGACTGATCATGCACTGATCACGTGGCTATCATGCACTGATCACGAGACTGATCATGCACTGATCACGTCTATATCATGCACTGATCACATGACTGCCCATGCACTGATCACGTGGATGATCATACACTAATCTTGTGACAGATCATGCACTGATCACGTGGCTGATCATGCACTGATACCGTGACTGAGCATGGACTGATCACATGACTATCATGTAGTGATCACGTGACTTAATGGCGCTGATCATGTGACTGATCATGCGCTGATCATGTTTGCTATCATACACTGATCATGTGCCTCTGGAGGCAAAAAACAAAGAGCTGAGTAGGCACGAATCAAACAGTCAGCAGGCAATAATCATGGAACTCAGGTGTGAGGAATCATGCTGCTCAGCTGGCAATAATCAAGCAGCTGAGCAGGCAGGAATTACGCAGCACAGCTGGCAATTGTCAAGCAGATGACAGGCAGGAATCGTGCAGCTCAGCTGGCAATTGTCAAGCAGATGAGCAGACAGTAATCACGCAGCTCAGCAGGCCCAGATCACGTGACTGAGCATGCACTGTTCACGTGGCTGATCATACACTGATCACGTGGCTGATCATGCACTGATCACGTGGCTATCATGCACTGATCACGTGGCTGATCATGCACTGATCACGTGCTGACCATGCACTGATCACGTGACTGATCATGCACTGATCACGTAACTGATCATGCACTGATCACGTGGCTGATCATGCACTGATCACGTGGCTGATCATGCACTGATCACGTGACTGATCATGCACTGATCACGTGGCTGATCATACACTGCTCACGTAACTCATGCACACATCACGTGGCTATCATGCACTGCTCACGTGGCTGTCATGGAATGATCACGTAGCAACCATATACTGGTCACGTGACTGATCATGCACTGATCACGTAAATGATCATGCACTGTTCACGTGACTGATCATGCACTGATCACGTGACTGATCATGCACTGATCACGTGGCTATCATGCACTGCTCACGTGGCTGATCATGCAACGATCACGTAGCAACCATGTACTGGTCACGTGACTGATCATGCACTGATCACGTAATTGATCATGCACTGATCACGTGGCTCATCATGCACTGATCACGTGGCTGATCACACATGATCACGTGACTGATCATGCACTGATCACGTGGCTATCATGCACTGATCACGTGGCTGTCATGCACTGATCACGTGGCTGATCACACACGATCACATGACTGATCATGCACTGATCACGTGGCTATCATGCACTGATCACGTGGCTACCATGTACTGATCACGTGACTGATCATGCACTGATCACGTAACTGATCATGCACTGATCACGTGGCTGATCATGCACTGATCACGTGGCTATCATGCACTGATCACGTGGCTTATCATGCACTGATCACGGCTATCATGCACTGATCACGTAACTGATCATGCACTGATCACGTAACTGATCATGCACTGATCACGTGGCTGATCATGCACTGATCACGTGGCTGATCATGCACTGATCACGTAACTGATCATGCACTGATCACGTGACTGATCATGCACTGATCACGTGGCTATCATGCACTGATCACGTGGCTGGACATGCACTGATCACGTGCCTGATCATGCACTGATCACGTGGCTGATCATGCACTGATCACGTGGCTGATCACACACGATCACGTGACTGATCATGCACTGATCACGTGGCTATCATGCACTGATCACGTGGCTATCATGCACTGATCACGTGGCTGATCATGCAATGATCACGTAGCTACCATGTACTGGTCACGTGACTGATCATGCACTGATCACGTAACTGATCATGCACTGATCACGTGGCTGATCATGCACTGATCACGTGGCTGATCATGCACTGATCACGTGACTGATCATGCACTGATCACGTGACTGATCATGCACTGATCACGTGGCTATCATGCACTGATCACGTGGCTGACATACACTGATCACGTGCCTGATCATGCACTGATCACGTGGCTGATCATGCACTGATCACGTGACTGATCATGCACTGATCACGTGCCTGATCATGCACTGATCACGTGGCTATCATGCACTGCTCACGTGGCTGATCATGCCATGATCACGCAGCTACCATGTACTGGTCACATGACTGATCATGCACTGATCACGTGACTGATCATGCAGTGATCACGTGGCTATCATGAACTACTCACGTGGCTGCTCATGCAATGATCATGTAGCTACCATGTACAGGTCACGTGAATGATCATACACCCATCAGGTGACTGATCATGCACTGATCACGTGGCTATCATGCACTGATCACGAGACTGATCATGCACTGATCACGTCTATATCATGCACTGATCACATGACTGCCCATGCACTGATCACGTGGATGATCATACACTAATCATGTGACAGATCATGCACTGATCACGTGGCTGATCATGCACTGATACCGTGACTGTGCATGGACTGATCACATGACTATCATGTAGTGATCACGTGACTTAATGGCGCAGATCATGTGACTGATCATGCGCTGATCATGTTTGCTATCATACACTGATCATGTGCCTCTGGAGGCAATAAACAAAGAGCTGAGTAGGCACGAATCAAACAGTCAGCAGGCAATAATCATGGAACTCAGCTGTGAGGAAGCATGCTGCTCAGCTGGCAATAATCAAGCAGCTGAGCAGGCAGGAATTACGCAGCACAGCTGGCAATTGTCAAGCAGATGACAGGCAGGAATCGTGCAGCTCAGCTGGCAATTGTCAAGCAGATGAGCAGACAGTAATCACGCAGCTCAGCAGGCCCAGATCACGTGACTGAGCATGCACTGTTCACGTGGCTGATCATACACTGATCACGTGATGATCATGCACTGATCACTTGGATATCATGCACTGATCACGTGGCTGATCATACACTGTTCACGTGTCTGACCATGCACTGATCACGTGGCTGATCATACACTGCTCACGTAACTGATCATGCACTGATCACGTGGCTATCATGCACTGATCACGTGGCTGAACATGCACTGTTCACGTGGCTGATCACACACCTGTCACGTGACATATCCTGCACTGATCACGTGGCACTCATGCACTGATCACGTGGCTGATCATACTCTGCTCACGTAACTCATGCACACATCACGTGGCTATCATGCACTGCTCACGTGGCTCGTCATGGAATGATCACGTAGCAACCATATACTGGTCACGTGACTGATCACGCACAGATCACGTAAATGATCATGCACTGTTCACGTGACTGATCATGTACTGATCACGTGACTGATCATGCACTGATCACGTGGCTATCATGCTCTGCTCACGTGGCTGATCATGCAACGATCACGTAGCAACCATGTACTGGTCACGTGACTGATCATGCACTGATCACGTAATTGATGCACTGATCACGTGGCTCATCATGCACTGATCACGTGGCTGATCACACATGTATCACGTGACTGATCATGCACTGATCACGTGGCTATCATGCACTGATCACGTGGCTGTCATGCACTGATCACGTGGATATCATGCACTGATCACGTGGCTGATCATGCACTGATCACGTGACTGATCATGCACTGATCACGTGGCTGATCATGCACTGATCACGTAACTGATCATGCACTGATCACGTGGCTATCATGCACTGATCACGTGGCTGATCATGCACTGATCACGTGGCTGATCACACACTGATCACGTGACTGATCATGCACTGATCACGTGGCTGATCATGCACTGATCACGTGGCTACCATGTACTGATCACGTGACTGATCATGCACTGATCACGTAACTGATCATGCACTGATCACGTGGCTGATCATGCACTGATCACGTGGCTATCATGCACTGATCACGTGGCTGATCATGCACTGATCACGTAGCTACCATGCACTGATCACGTGACTGATCATGCACTGATCACGGAATTGATCATGCACTGATCACGTGGCTGATCATGCACTGATCACGTGGCTGATCATGCACTGATCACGTAACTGATCATGCACTGATCACGTGACTGATCATGCACTGATCACGTGGCTATCATGCACTGATCACGTGGCTGGACATGCACTGATCACGTGCTGATCATGCACTGATCACGTGGCTGATCATGCACTGATCACGTGGCTGATCATGCACGATCACGTGACTGATCATGCACTGATCACGTGGCTGATCATGCACTGATCACGTGGCTATCATGCACTGATCACGTGGCTGATCATGCACTGATCACGTAGCTACCATGCACTGATCACGTGACTGATCATGCACTGATCACGTAATTGATCATGCACTGATCACGTGGCTGATCATGCACTGATCACGTGGCTGATCACACATGATCACGTGACTGATCATGCACTGATCACGTGGCTATCATGCACTGATCACGTGGCTGATCATGCACTGATCACGTGGCTATCATGCACTGATCACGTGGCTGATCACACACGTATCACATGACTGATCATGCACTGATCACGTGGCTATCATGCACTGATCACGTGGCTATCATGCACTGATCACGTGGCTGATCATGCACTGATCACGTAGCTACCATGTACTGGTCACGCACTGATCATGCACTGATCACGTAACTGATCATGCACTGATCACGTGGCTGATCATGCACTGATCACGTGGCTGATCATGCACTGATCACGTGGCTGATCATGCACTGATCACGTGCCTGATCATGCACTGATCACGTGGCTGATCATGCACTGATCACGTGACTGATCATGCACTGATCACGTGGCTGATCATGCACTGATCACGTGACTGATCATGCACTGATCACGTGACTGATCATGCACTGATCACGTGGCTATCATGCACTGCTCACGTGGCTGATCATGCATGATCACGCAGCTACCATGTACTGGTCACATGACTGATCATGCACTGATCACGTGACTGATCATGCAGTGATCACGTGGCTATCATGCACTACTCACGTGGCTGATCATGCAATGATCATGTAGCTACCATGTAGAGGTCACGTGAATGATCATACACCCATCAGGTGACTGATCATGCACTGATCACGTGGCTATCATGCACTGATCACGAGACTGATCATGCACTGATCACGTCTATATCATGCACTGATCACATGACTGCCCATGCACTGATCACGTGGATGATCATACACTAATCATGTGACAGATCATGCACTGATCACGTGGCTGATCATGCACTGATACCGTGACTGAGCATGGACTGATCACATGACTATCATGTAGTGATCACGTGACTTAATGGCGCTGATCATGTGACTGATCATGCGCTGATCATGTTTGCTATCATACACTGATCATGTGCCTCTGGAGGCAATAAACAAAGAGCTGAGTAGGCACGAATCAAACAGTCAGCAGGCAATAATCATGGAACTCAGGTGTGAGGAATCATGCTGCTCAGCTGGCAATAATCAAGCAGCTGAGCAGGCAGGAATTACGCAGCACAGCTGGCAATTGTCAAGCAGATGACAGGCAGGAATCGTGCAGCTCAGCTGGCAATTGTCAAGCAGATGAGCAGACAGTAATCACGCAGCTCAGCAGGCCCAGATCACGTGACTGAGCATGCACTGTTCACGTGGCTGATCATACACTGATCACGTGACTGATCATGCACTGATCACGTGGCTATCATGCACTGATCACGTGGCTGATCATGCACTGATCACGTGCAACCATGTACTGGTCACGTGACTGATCATGCACTGATCACGTAACTGATCATGCACTGATCACGTGGCTGATCATGCACTGATCACGTGGCTGATCACACATGTTCACGTGACTGATCATGCACTGATCACGTGGCTATCATGCACTGATCACGTGGCTGTCATGCACTGATCACGTGGCTATCATGCACTGATCACGTGGCTGATCACACACGTATCACGTGACTGATCATGCACTGATCACGTGGCTATCATGCACTGATCACGTGGCTATCATGCACTGATCACGTGGCTGATCATGCAATGATCACGTAGCTATCATGTACTGATCACGTGACTGATCATGCACTGATCACGTAATTGATCATGCACTGATCACGTGGCTGATCATGCACTGATCACGTGGCTGATCATGCACTGATCACGTAACTGATCATGCACTGATCACGTGACTGATCATGCACTGATCACGTGGCTATCATGCACTGATCAGTGGCTGACATACACTGATCACGTGCCTGATCATGCACTGATCACGTGGCTGATCATGCACTGATCACGTGACTGATCATGCACTGATCACGTGTCTGATCATGCACTGATCACGTGGCTATCATGCACTGCTCACGTGGCTGATCATGCCATGATCACGCAGCTACCATGTACTGGTCACATGACTGATCATGCACTGATCACGTGACTGATCATGCAGTGATCACGTGGCTATCATGCACTACTCACGTGGCTGATCATGCAATGATCATGTAGCTACCATGTACAAGTCACGTGAATGATCATACACCCATCAGGTGACTGATCATGCACTGATCACGTGGCTATCATGCACTGATCACGAGACTGATCATGCACTGATCACGTCTATATCATGCACTGATCACATGACTGCCCATGCACTGATCACGTGGATGATCATACACTAATCATGTGACAGATCATGCACTGATCACGTGGCTGATCATGCACTGATACCGTGACTGATCATGGACTGATCACATGACTATCATGTAGTGATCACGTGACTTAATGGCGCTGATCATGTGACTGATCATGCGCTGATCATGTTTGCTATCATACACTGATCATGTGCCTCTGGAGGCAATAAACAAAGAGCTGAGTAGGCACGAATCAAACAGTCAGCAGGCAATAATCATGGAACTCAGTGTGAGGAATCATGCTGCTCAGCTGGCAATAATCAAGCAGCTGAGCAGGCAGGAATTACGCAGCACAGCTGGCAATTGTCAAGCAGATGACAGGCAGGAATCGTGCAGCTCAGCTGGCAATTGTCAAGCAGATGAGCAGACAGTAATCACGCAGCTCAGCAGGCCCAGATCACGTGACTGAGCATGCACTGTTCACGTGGCTGATCATACACTGATCACGTGATGATCATGCACTGATCACTTGGATATCATGCACTGATCACGTGGCTGATCATACACTGTTCACGTGTCTGACCATGCACTGATCACGTGGCTGATCATACACTGCTCACGTAACTGATCATGCACTGATCACGTGGCTATCATGCACTGATCACGTAGCTGAACATGCACTGTTCACGTGGCTGATCACACACCTGTCACGTGACATATCCTGCACTGATCACGTGGCACTCATGCACTGATCACGTGGCTGATCATACTCTGCTCACGTAACTCATGCACACATCACGTGGCTATCATGCACTGCTCACGCGGCTGTTCATGCAATGATCACGTAGCTACCATGTACTGGTCACGTGACTGATCATGCACTGATCACGTAATTGATCATGCACTGATCACGTGACTGATCATGCACTGATCACGTGACTGATCATGCACTGATCACGTGACTGATCATGCACTGATCACGTGGCTATCATGCACTGCTCACGTGGCTGATCATGCACTGATCACGTAGCTACCATGTACTGGTCACGTGACTGATCATGCACTGATCACGTAATTGATCATGCACTGATCACGTGGCTGATCATGCACTGATCACGTGGCTGATCATGCACTGATCACGTGACTGATCATGCACTGATCACGTGACTGATCATGCACTGATCACGTGGCTATCATGCACTGATCACGTGGCTGATCATGCACTGATCACGTGGCTGATCATGCACTGATCACATGACTGATCATGCACTGATCACGTGACTGATCATGCACTGATCACGTGGCTATCATGCACTGATCACGTGGCTGATCATGCACTGATCACGTAGCTACCATGTACTGGTCACGTGACTGATCATGCACTGATCACGTGACTGATCATGCACTGATCACGTGGCTATCATGCACTGATCACGTGGCTGATCATGCACTGATCACGTAACTGATCATGCACTGATCACGTGGCTATCATGCACTGATCACGTGGCTGATCATGCACTGATCACGTGACTGATCATGCACTGATCACGTGGCTATCATGCACTGATCACGTGGCTGATCATGCACTGATCACGTGTGATCATGCACTGATCACGTGGCTGATCATGCACTGATCACGTGACTGATCATGCACTGATCACGTGGCTGATCATGCACTGATCACGTGGCTATCATGCACTGATCACGTGGCTGATCATGCACTGATCACGTGACTGATCATGCACTGATCACTGGCTATCATGCACTGATCACTGGCTATCATGCACTGATCACGTGGCTGATCATGCACTGATCACGTGACTGATCATGCACTGATCACGTCTATATCATGCACTGATCACGTGACTGATCATGCACTGATCACGTGGATGATCATACACTGATCATGTGACTGATCATGCACTGATCACGTGGCTATCATGCACTGATCACGTGGCTGATCATGCACTGATCACGTAGCTATCATGCACTGATCACGTGACTGATCATGCACTGATCACGTGGCTGATCATGCACTGATCACGTGACTATCATGCACTGATCACGTGACTGATCATGCACTGATCACGTGACTGATCATGCACTGATCACGTGGCTATCATGCACTACTCACGTGGCTGATCATGCAATGATCATGTAGCTACCATGTACTGGTCACGTGACTGATCATACACCCATCAGGTGACTGATCATGCACTGATCACGTGGCTATCATGCACTGATCACGTGGCTGATCATGCACTGATCACGTGCCTGATCATGCACTGATCACGTGACTGATCATGCACTGATCACGTGGCTGATCATGCACTGATCACGTGGCTGATCATGCACTGATCACGTGGCTGATCATGCACTGATACCGTGACTGAGCATGGACTGATCACATGACTATCATGTAGTGATCACGTGACTTAATGGCGCTGATCATGTGACTGATCATGCACTGATCATGTTTGCTATCATACACTGATCATGTGCCTCTGGAGGCAATAAACAAAGAGCTGAGTAGGCACGAATCAAACAGTCAGCAGGCAATAATCATGGAACTCAGGTGTGAGGAATCATGCTGCTCAGCTGGCAATAATCAAGCAGCTGAGCAGGCAGGAATTACGCAGCACAGCTGGCAATTGTCAAGCAGATGACAGGCAGGAATCGTGCAGCTCAGCTGGCAATTGTCAAGCAGATGAGCAGACAGTAATCACGCAGCTCAGCAGGCCCAGATCACGTGACTGAGCATGCACTGTTCACGTGGCTGATCATACACTGATCACGTGACTGATCATGCACTGATCACGTGGCTATCATGCACTGATCACGTGGCTGATCATACACTGTTCACGTGTCTGACCATGCACTGATCACGTGGCTGATCATACACTGCTCACGTAACTGATCATGCACTGATCACGTGGCTGATCATGCACTGATCACGTGGCTGATCATGCACTGATCACGTGGCTGATCATGCACTGATCACGTGACTGATCATGCACTGATCACTGGCTATCATGCACTGATCACTGGCTATCATGCACTGATCACGTGGCTGATCATGCACTGATCACGTGACTGATCATGCACTGATCACGTCTATATCATGCACTGATCACGTGACTGATCATGCACTGATCACGTGGATGATCATGCACTGATCACGTGACTGATCATGCACTGATCACGTGGCTATCATGCACTGATCACGTGGCTGATCATGCACTGATCACGTAGCTACCATGTACTGATCACGTGACTGATCATGCACTGATCACGTAATTGATCATGCACTGATCACGTGACTGATCATGCACTGATCACGTGACTGATCATGCACTGATCACGTGACTGATCATGCACTGATCACGTGGCTATCATGCACTGATCACGTGGCTGATCATGCACTGATCACGTAGCTACCATGTACTGATCACGTGACTGATCATGCACTGATCACGTGGCTGATCATGCACTGATCACGTGGCTGATCATGCACTGATCACGTGGCTGATCATGCACTGATCACGTGACTGATCATGCACTGATCACGTGGCTGATCATGCACTGATCACGTGGCTGATCATGCACTGATCACGTGCTGATCATGCACTGATCACATGACTGATCATGCACTGATCACGTGACTGATCATGCACTGATCACGTGGCTATCATGCACTACTCACGTGGCTGATCATGCAATGATCATGTAGCTACCATGTACTGGTCACGTGACTGATCATACACCCATCAGGTGACTGATCATGCACTGATCACGTGGCTATCATGCACTGATCACGTGGCTGATCATGCACTGATCACGTGCCTGATCATGCACTGATCACGTGACTGATCATGCACTGATCACGTGGCTGATCATGCACTGATCACGTGGCTGATCATGCACTGATCACGTGGCTGATCATGCACTGATACCGTGACTGAGCATGGACTGATCACATGACTATCATGTAGTGATCACGTGACTTAATGGCGCTGATCATGTGACTGATCATGCGCTGATCATGTTTGCTATCATACACTGATCATGTGCCTCTGGAGGCAATAAACAAAGAGCTGAGTAGGCACGAATCAAACAGTCAGCAGGCAATAATCATGGAACTCAGCTGTGAGGAATCATGCTGCTCAGCTGGCAATAATCAAGCAGCTGAGCAGGCAGGAATTACGCAGCACAGCTGGCAATTGTCAAGCAGATGACAGGCAGGAATCGTGCAGCTCAGCTGGCAATTGTCAAGCAGATGAGCAGACAGTAATCACGCAGCTCAGCAGGCCCTGATCACGTGACTGAGCATGCACTGTTCACGTGGCTGATCATACACTGATCACGTGATGATCATGCACTGATCACTTGGATATCATGCACTGATCACGTGGCTGATCATACACTGTTCACGTGTCTGACCATGCACTGATCACGTGGCTGATCATACACTGCTCACGTAACTGATCATGCACTGATCACGTGGCTATCATGCACTGATCACGTGGCTGAACATGCACTGTTCACGTGGCTGATCACACACCTGTCACGTGACATATCATGCACTGATCACGTGGCACTCATGCACTGATCACGTGGCTGATCATACTCTGCTCACGTAACATCATGCACACATCACGTGGCTATCATGCACTGCTCACGTGGCTCGTCATGGAATGATCACGTAGCTACCATATACTGGTCACGTGACTGATCATGCACTGATCACGTAAATGATCATGCACTGATCACGTGACTGATCATGCACTGATCACGTGACTGATCATGCACTGATCACGTGGCTATCATGCACTGATCACGTGGCTGATCATGCACTGATCACGTGCCTGATCATGCACTGATCACATGACTGATCATGCACTGATCACGTGACTGATCATGCACTGATCACGTGGCTATCATGCACTATCACGTGGCTGATCATGCAATGATCATGTAGCTACCATGTACAGGTCACGTGACTGATCATACACCCATCAGGTGACTGATCATGCACTGATCACGTGGCTATCATGCACTGATCACGTGACTGATCATGCACTGATCACGTCTATATCATGCACTGATCACATGACTGATCATGCACTGATCACGTGGATGATCATACACTGATCATGTGACTGATCATGCACTGATCACGTGGCTGATCATGCACTGATACCGTGACTGAGCATGGACTGATCACATGACTATCATGTAGTGATCACGTGACTTAATGGCGCTGATCATGTGACTGATCATGCGCTGATCATGTTTGCTATCATACACTGATCATGTGCCTCTGGAGGCAATAAACAAAGAGCTGAGTAGGCACGAATCAAACAGTCAGCAGGCAATAATCATGGAACTCAGGTGTGAGGAATCATGCTGCTCAGCTGGCAATAATCAAGCAGCTGAGCAGGCAGGAATTACGCAGCACAGCTGGCAATTGTCAAGCAGATGACAGGCAGGAATCGTGCAGCTCAGCTGGCAATTGTCAAGCAGATGAGCAGACAGTAATCACGCAGCTCAGCAGGCCCTGATCACGTGACTGAGCATGCACTGTTCACGTGGCTGATCATACACTGATCACGTGACTGATCATGCACTGATCACGTGGCTATCATGCACTGATCACGTGGCTGATCATACACTGTTCACGTGTCTGACCATGCACTGATCACGTGGCTGATCATACACTGCTCACGTAACTGATCATGCACTGATCACGTGGCTATCATGCACTGATCACGTGGCTGATCATGCACTGATCACGTGACTGATCATGCACTGATCACGTCTATATCATGCACTGATCACGTGACTATCATGCACTGATCACGTGGCTGATCATACACTGATCACGTGACTGATCATGCACTGATCACGTGGCTATCATGCACTGCTCACGTGGCTGATCATGCAATGATCACGTAGCTACCATGTACTGGTCACGTGACTGATCATGCACTGATCACGTAATTGATCATGCACTGATCACGTGACTGATCATGCACTGATCACGTGACTGATCATGCACTGATCACGTGACTGATCATGCACTGATCACGTGGCTATCATGCACTGCTCACGTGGCTGATCATGCACTGATCACGTAGCTACCATGCACTGGTCACGTGACTGATCATGCACTGATCACGTAATTGATCATGCACTGATCACGTGGCTGATCATGCACTGATCACGTGGCTGATCATGCACTGATCACGTGACTGATCATGCACTGATCACGTGGCTGATCATGCACTGATCACGTGACTGATCATGCACTGATCACGTGACTGATCATGCACTGATCACGTGGCTGATCATGCACTGATCACGTGACTGATCATGCACTGATCACGTGACTGATCATGCACTGATCACGTGACTGATCATGCACTGATCACGTGGCTATCATGCACTGATCACGTGGCTGATCATGCACTGATCACGTGGCTGATCATGCACTGATCACGTGACTATCATGCACTGATCACGTGGCATCATGCACTGATCACGTGGCTGATCATGCACTGATCACGTAACTGATCATGCACTGATCACGTGGCTATCATGCACTGATCACGTGGCTGTCATGCACTGATCACGTAGCTACATATACTGATCACGTGACTGATCATGCACTGATCACGTGGCTGATCATGCACTGATCACGTGACTGATCATGCACTGATCACGTGACTGATCATGCACTGATCACGTGGCTATCATGCACTGATCACGTGGCTGATCATGCACTGATCACGTGCCTGATCATGCACTGATCACATGACTGATCATGCACTGATCACGTGACTGATCATGCACTGATCACGTGGCTATCATGCACTACTCACGTGGCTGATCATGCAATGATCATGTAGCTACCATGTACAGGTCACGTGAATGATCATACACCCATCAGGTGACTGATCATGCACTGATCACGTGGCTATCATGCACTGATCACGAGACTGATCATGCACTGATCACGTCTATATCATGCACTGATCACATGACTGCCCATGCACTGATCACGTGGATGATCATACACTAATCATGTGACAGATCATGCACTGATCACGTGGCTGATCATGCACTGATACCGTGACTGAGCATGGACTGATCACATGACTATCATGTAGTGATCACGTGACTTAATGGCGCTGATCATGTGACTGATCATGCGCTGATCATGTTTGCTATCATACACTGATCATGTGCCTCTGGAGGCAATAAACAAAGAGCTGAGTAGGCACGAATCAAACAGTCAGCAGGCAATAATCATGGAACTCAGCTGTGAGGAATCATGCTGCTCAGCTGGCAATAATCAAGCAGCTGAGCAGGCAGGAATTACGCAGCACAGCTGGCAATTGTCAAGCAGATGACAGGCAGGAATCGTGCAGCTCAGCTGGCAATTGTCAAGCAGATGAGCAGACAGTAATCACGCAGCTCAGCAGGCCCAGATCACGTGACTGAGCATGCACTGTTCACGTGGCTGATCATACACTGATCACGTGACTGATCATGCACTGATCACGTGGCTATCATGCACTGATCACGTGGCTGATCATACACTGTTCACGTGTCTGACCATGCACTGATCACGTGGCTGATCATACACTGATCACGTGGCTGATCATGCACTGATCACGTGGCTGATCATGCACTGATCACGTGACTGATCATGCACTGATCACTGGCTATCATGCACTGATCACGTGGCTATCATGCACTGATCACGTGGCTGATCATGCACTGATCACGTGACTGATCATGCACTGATCACGTCTATATCATGCACTGATCACGTGACTGATCATGCACTGATCACGTGGATGATCATACACTGATCACGTGACTGATCATGCACTGATCACGTGGCTATCATGCACTGATCACGTGGCTGATCATGCACTGATCACGTAGCTATCATGCACTGATCACGTGACTGATCATGCACTGATCACGTGGCTGATCATGCACTGATCACGTGACTGATCATGCACTGATCACGTGACTGATCATGCACTGATCACGTGACTGATCATGCACTGATCACGTGGCTATCATGCACTGATCACGTGGCTGATCATGCACTGATCACGTAGCTACCATGTACTGATCACGTGACTGATCATGCACTGATCACGTAATTGATCATGCACTGATCACGTGGCTGATCATGCACTGATCACGTGGCTGATCATGCACTGATCACGTGACTGATCATGCACTGATCACGTGGCTATCATGCACTGATCACGTGGCTGATCATGCACTGATCACGTGCCTGATCATGCACTGATCACATGACTGATCATGCACTGATCACGTGACTGATCATGCACTGATCACGTGGCTATCATGCACTACTCACGTGGCTGATCATGCAATGATCATGTAGCTACCATGTACAGGTCACGTGACTGATCATACACCCATCAGGTGACTGATCATGCACTGATCACGTGGCTATCATGCACTGATCACGTGGCTGATCATGCACTGATCACGTGCCTGATCATGCACTGATCACGTGACTGATCATGCACTGATCACGTGGCTGATCATGCACTGATCACGTGGCTGATCATGCACTGATCACGTGGCTGATCATGCACTGATACCGTGACTGAGCATGGACTGATCACATGACTATCATGTAGTGATCACGTGACTTAATGGCGCTGATCATGTGACTGATCATGCGCTGATCATGTTTGCTATCATACACTGATCATGTGCCTCTGGAGGCAATAAACAAAGAGCTGAGTAGGCACGAATCAAACAGTCAGCAGGCAATAATCATGGAACTCAGCTGTGAGGAATCATGCTGCTCAGCTGGCAATAATCAAGCAGCTGAGCAGGCAGGAATTACGCAGCACAGCTGGCAATTGTCAAGCAGATGACAGGCAGGAATCGTGCAGCTCAGCTGGCAATTGTCAAGCAGATGAGCAGACAGTAATCACGCAGCTCAGCAGGCCCTGATCACGTGACTGAGCATGCACTGTTCACGTGGCTGATCATACACTGATCACGTGATGATCATGCACTGATCACTTGGATATCATGCACTGATCACGTGGCTGATCATACACTGTTCACGTGTCTGACCATGCACTGATCACGTGGCTGATCATACACTGCTCACGTAACTGATCATGCACTGATCACGTGGCTATCATGCACTGATCACGTGGCTGAACATGCACTGTTCACGTGGCTGATCACACACCTGTCACGTGACATATCATGCACTGATCACGTGGCACTCATGCACTGATCACGTGGCTGATCATACTCTGCTCACGTAACTCATCATGCACACATCACGTGGCTATCATGCACTGCTCACGTGGCTCGTCATGGAATGATCACGTAGCTACCATATACTGGTCACGTGACTGATCATGCACTGATCACGTAAATGATCATGCACTGTTCACGTGACTGATCATGTACTGATCACGTGACTGATCATGCACTGATCACGTGGCTATCATGCACTGATCACGTGGCTGATCATGCACTGATCACGTGCCTGATCATGCACTGATCACGTGACTGATCATGCACTGATCACGTGACTGATCATGCACTGATCACGTGGCTATCATGCACTGATCACGTGGCTGATCATGCACTGATCACGTAGCTACCATGTACTGGTCACGTGACTGATCATGCACTGATCACGTGACTGATCATGCACTGATCACGTGGCTATCATGCACTGATCACGTGACTGATCATGCACTGATCACGTCTATATCATGCACTGATCACGTGACTGATCATGCACTGATCACGTGGCTGATCATGCACTGATCACGTGACTGATCATGCACTGATCACGTGGCTGATCATGCACTGATCACGTGACTGATCATGCACTGATCACGTGACTGATCATGCACTGATCACGTGACTGATCATGCACTGATCACGTGGCTATCATGCACTACTCACGTGGCTGATCATGCAATGATCATGTAGCTACCATGTACTGGTCACGTGACTGATCATACACCCATCAGGTGACTGATCATGCACTGATCACGTGGCTATCATGCACTGATCACGTGGCTGATCATGCACTGATCACGTGCTTATCATGCACTGATCACGTGACTGATCATGCACTGATCACGTGGCTATCATGCACTGATCACGTGGCTGATCATGCACTGATCACGTGGCTGATCATGCACTGATACCGTGACTGAGCATGGACTGATCACATGACTATCATGTAGTGATCACGTGACTTAATGGCGCTGATCATGTGACTGATCATGCGCTGATCATGTTTGCTATCATACACTGATCATGTGCCTCTGGAGGCAATAAACAAAGAGCTGAGTAGGCACGAATCAAACAGTCAGCAGGCAATAATCATGGAACTCAGGTGTGAGGAATCATGCTGCTCAGCTGGCAATAATCAAGCAGCTGAGCAGGCAGGAATTACGCAGCACAGCTGGCAATTGTCAAGCAGATGACAGGCAGGAATCGTGCAGCTCAGCTGGCAATTGTCAAGCAGATGAGCAGACAGTAATCACGCAGCTCAGCAGGCCCAGATCACGTGACTGAGCATGCACTGTTCACGTGGCTGATCATACACTGATCACGTGACTGATCATGCACTGATCACGTGGCTATCATGCACTGATCACGTGGCTGATCATACACTGTTCACGTGTCTGACCATGCACTGATCACGTGGCTGATCATACACTGCTCACGTAACTGATCATGCACTGATCACGTGGCTGATCATGCACTGATCACGTGGCTATCATGCACTGATCACGTGGCTGATCATGCACTGATCACGTGACTGATCATGCACTGATCACTGGCTATCATGCACTCATCACTGGCTATCATGCACTGATCACGTGGCTGATCATGCACTGATCACGTGACTGATCATGCACTGATCACGTCTATATCATGCACTGATCACATGACTGATCATGCACTGATCACGGATGATCATGCACTGATCACGTGACTGATCATGCACTGATCACGTGGCTATCATGCACTGATCACGTGGCTGATCATGCAATGATCACGTAGCTACCATGTACTGGTCACGTGACTGATCATGCACTGATCACGTAATTGATCATGCACTGATCACGTGACTGATCATGCACTGATCACGTGACTGATCATGCACTGATCACGTGACTGATCATGCACTGATCACGTGGCTATCATGCACTGCTCACGTGGCTGATCATGCAATGATCACGTAGCTACCATGTACTGGTCACGTGACTGATCATGCACTGATCACGTGACTGATCATGCACTGATCACGTGGCTGATCATGCACTGATCACGTGGCTGATCATGCACTGATCACGTGACTGATCATGCACTGATCACGTGACTGATCATGCACTGATCACGTGACTGATCATGCACTGATCACGTGCCTGATCATGCACTGATCACGTGACTGATCATGCACTGATCACATAGCTATCATGCACTGATCACGTGGCTGATCATGCACTGATCACGTGGCTGATCATGCACTGATACCGTGACTGAGCATGGACTGATCACATGACTATCATGTAGTGATCACGTGACTTAATGGCGCTGATCATGTGACTGATCATGCACTGATCATGTTTGCTATCATACACTGATCATGTGCCTCTGGAGGCAATAAACAAAGAGCTGAGTAGGCACGAATCAAACAGTCAGCAGGCAATAATCATGGAACTCAGCTGTGAGGAATCATGCTGCTCAGCTGGCAATAATCAAGCAGCTGAGCAGGCAGGAATTACGCAGCACAGCTGGCAATTGTCAAGCAGATGACAGGCAGGAATCGTGCAGCTCAGCTGGCAATTGTCAAGCAGATGAGCAGACAGTAATCACGCAGCTCAGCAGGCCCTGATCACGTGACTGAGCATGCACTGTTCACGTGGCTGATCATACACTGATCACGTGATGATCATGCACTGATCACTTGGATATCATGCACTGATCACGTGGCTGATCATACACTGTTCACGTGTCTGACCATGCACTGATCACGTGGCTGATCATACACTGCTCACGTAACTGATCATGCACTGATCACGTGGCTATCATGCACTGATCACGTGGCTGAACATGCACTGTTCACGTGGCTGATCACACACCTGTCACGTGACATATCATGCACTGATCACGTGGCACTCATGCACTGATCACGTGGCTGATCATACTCTGCTCACGTAACTCATCATGCACACATCACGTGGCTATCATGCACTGCTCACGTGGCTCGTCATGCAATGATCACGTAGCTACCATATACTGGTCACGTGACTGATCATGCACAGATCACGTGAATGATCATGCACTGTTCACGTGACTGATCATGTACTGATCACGTGACTGATCATGCACTGATCACGTGGCTATCATGCTCTGCTCACGTGGCTGATCATGCAACGATCACGTAGCAACCATGTACTGGTCACGTGACTGATCATGCACTGATCACGTGAATGATCATGCACTGATCACGTGGCTGATCATGCACTGATCACGTGGCTGATCATGCACTGATCACGTGACTGATCATGCACTGATCACGTGGCTATCATGCACTGATCACGTGGCTGATCATGCACTGATCACGTGCCTGATCATGCACTGATCACGTGACTGATCATGCACTGATCACGTGACTGATCATGCACTGATCACGTGGCTATCATGCACTGATCACGTGGCTGATCATGCACTGATCACGTAGCTACCATGTACGTCACGTGACTGATCATGCACTGATCACGTGACTGATCATGCACTGATCACGTGGCTATCATGCACTGATCACGTGACTGATCATGCACTGATCACGTATATCATGCACTGATCACGTGACTGATCATGCACTGATCACGTGGCTGATCATGCACTGATCACGTGACTGATCATGCACTGATCACGTGGCTGATCATGCACTGATCACGTGACTGATCATGCACTGATCACGTGACTGATCATGCACTGATCACGTGACTGATCATGCACTGATCACGTGCCTGATCATGCACTGATCACGTGACTGATCATGCACTGATCACATGGCTATCATGCACTGATCACGTGGTGATCATGCACTGATCACGTGGCTGATCATGCACTGATACCGTGACTGAGCATGGACTGATCACATGACTATCATGTAGTGATCACGTGACTTAATGGCGCTGATCATGTGACTGATCATGCTGATCATGTTTGCTATCATACACTGATCATGTGCCTCTGGAGGCAATAAACAAAGAGCTGAGTAGGCACGAATCAAACAGTCAGCAGGCAATAATCATGGAACTCAGGTGTGAGGAATCATGCTGCTCAGCTGGCAATAATCAAGCAGCTGAGCAGGCAGGAATTACGCAGCACAGCTGGCAATTGTCAAGCAGATGACAGGCAGGAATCGTGCAGCTCAGCTGGCAATTGTCAAGCAGATGAGCAGACAGTAATCACGCAGCTCAGCAGGCCCTGATCACGTGACTGAGCATGCACTGTTCACGTGGCTGATCATACACTGATCACGTGACTGATCATGCACTGATCACGTGGCTATCATGCACTGATCACGTGGCTGATCATACACTGTTCACGTGTCTGACCATGCACTGATCACGTGGCTGATCATACACTGCTCACGTAACTGATCATGCACTGATCACGTGGCTATCATGCACTGATCACGTGGCTGATCATGCACTGATCACGTGACTGATCATGCACTGATCACGTCTATATCATGCACTGATCACGTGACTATCATGCACTGATCACGTGGCTGATCATACACTGATCATGTGACTGATCATGCACTGATCACGTGGCTATCATGCACTGCTCACGTGGCTGATCATGCAATGATCACGTAGCTACCATGTACTGGTCACGTGACTGATCATGCACTGATCACGTAATTGATCATGCACTGATCACGTGACTGATCATGCACTGATCACGTGACTGATCATGCACTGATCACGTGACTGATCATGCACTGATCACGTGGCTATCATGCACTGCTCACGTGGCTGATCATGCAATGATCACGTAGCTACCATGTACTGGTCACGTGACTGATCATGCACTGATCACGTAATTGATCATGCACTGATCACGTGGCTGATCATGCACTGATCACGTGGCTGATCATGCACTGATCACGTGACTGATCATGCACTGATCACGTGACTGATCATGCACTGATCACGTGACTGATCATGCACTGATCACGTGGCTGATCATGCACTGATCACGTGACTGATCATGCACTGATCACGTGACTGATCATGCACTGATCACGTGGCTATCATGCACTGATCACGTGGCTGATCATGCACTGATCACGTGGCTGATCACACACTGTCACGTGACTATCATGCACTGATCACGTGGCATCATGCACTGATCACGTGGCTGATCATACACTGATCATGTAACTGATCATGCACTGATCACGTGGCTATCATGCACTGATCACGTGGCTGTCATGCACTGATCACGTGGCTACATATACTGATCACGTGACTGATCATGCACTGATCACGTGGCTGATCATGCACTGATCACGTGACTGATCATGCACTGATCACGTGACTGATCATGCACTGATCACGTGGCTATCATGCACTGATCACGTGGCTGATCATGCACTGATCACGTGCCTGATCATGCACTGATCACATGACTGATCATGCACTGATCACGTGACTGATCATGCACTGATCACGTGGCTATCATGCACTACTCACGTGGCTGATCATGCAATGATCATGTAGCTACCATGTACAGGTCACGTGAATGATCATACACCCATCAGGTGACTGATCATGCACTGATCACGTGGCTATCATGCACTGATCACGAGACTGATCATGCACTGATCACGTCTATATCATGCACTGATCACATGACTGCCCATGCACTGATCACGTGGATGATCATACACTAATCATGTGACAGATCATGCACTGATCACGTGGCTGATCATGCACTGATACCGTGACTGAGCATGGACTGATCACATGACTATCATGTAGTGATCACGTGACTTAATGGCGCTGATCATGTGACTGATCATGCGCTGATCATGTTTGCTATCATACACTGATCATGTGCCTCTGGAGGCAATAAACAAAGAGCTGAGTAGGCACGAATCAAACAGTCAGCAGGCAATAATCATGGAACTCAGGTGTGAGGAATCATGCTGCTCAGCTGGCAATAATCAAGCAGCTGAGCAGGCAGGAATTACGCAGCACAGCTGGCAATTGTCAAGCAGATGACAGGCAGGAATCGTGCAGCTCAGCTGGCAATTGTCAAGCAGATGAGCAGACAGTAATCACGCAGCTCAGCAGGCCCAGATCACGTGACTGAGCATGCACTGTTCACGTGGCTGATCATACACTGATCACGTGACTGATCATGCACTGATCACGTGGCTATCATGCACTGATCACGTGGCTGATCATACACTGTTCACGTGTCTGACCATGCACTGATCACGTGGCTGATCATACACTGATCACGTGGCTGATCATGCACTGATCACGTGGCTGATCATGCACTGATCACGTGACTGATCATGCACTGATCACTGGCTATCATGCACTCATCACGTGGCTATCATGCACTGATCACGTGGCTGATCATGCACTGATCACGTGACTGATCATGCACTGATCACGCCTATATCATGCACTGATCACGTGACTGATCATGCACTGATCACGTGGATGATCATGCACTGATGCGTGACTGATCATGCACTGATCACGTGGCTATCATGCACTGATCACGTGGCTGATCATGCACTGATCACGTAGCTATCATGTACTGATCACGTGACTGATCATGCACTGATCACGTAATTGATCATGCACTGATCACGTGACTGATCATGCACTGATCACGTGACTGATCATGCACTGATCACGTGACTGATCATGCACTGATCACGTGGCTATCATGCACTGATCACGTGGCTGATCATGCACTGATCACGTAGCTACCATGCACTGGTCACGTGACTGATCATGCACTGATCACGTGACTGATCATGCACTGATCACGTGGCTGATCATGCACTGATCACGTGGCTGATCATGCACTGATCACGTGACTGATCATGCACTGATCACGTGACTGATCATGCACTGATCACGTGGCTATCATGCACTGATCACGTGGCTGATCATGCACTGATCACGTGCCTGATCATGCACTGATCACATGACTGATCATGCACTGATCACGTGACTGATCATGCACTGATCACGTGGCTATCATGCACTACTCACGTGGCTGATCATGCAATGATCATGTAGCTACCATGTACTGGTCACGTGACTGATCATACACCCATCAGGTGACTGATCATGCACTGATCACGTGGCTATCATGCACTGATCACGTGGCTGATCATGCACTGATCACGTGCCTGGTCATGCACTGATCACGTGACTGATCATGCACTGATCACGTGGCTGATCATGAACTGATCACGTGGCTGATCATGCACTGATCACGTGGCTGATCATGCACTGATACCGTGACTGAGCATGGACTGATCACATGACTATCATGTAGTGATCACGTGACTTAATGGCGCTGATCATGTGACTGATCATGCACTGATCATGTTTGCTATCATACACTGATCATGTGCCTCTGGAGGCAATAAACAAAGAGCTGAGTAGGCACGAATCAAACAGTCAGCAGGCAATAATCATGGAACTCAGCTGTGAGGAATCATGCTGCTCAGCTGGCAATAATCAAGCAGCTGAGCAGGCAGGAATTACGCAGCACAGCTGGCAATTGTCAAGCAGATGACAGGCAGGAATCGTGCAGCTCAGCTGGCAATTGTCAAGCAGATGAGCAGACAGTAATCACGCAGCTCAGCAGGCCCTGATCACGTGACTGAGCATGCACTGTTCACGTGGCTGATCATACACTGATCACGTGATGATCATGCACTGATCACTTGGATATCATGCACTGATCACGTGGCTGATCATACACTGTTCACGTGTCTGACCATGCACTGATCACGTGGCTGATCATACACTGCTCACGTAACTGATCATGCACTGATCACGTGGCTATCATGCACTGATCACGTGGCTGAACATGCACTGTTCACGTGGCTGATCACACACCTGTCACGTGACATATCATGCACTGATCACGTGGCACTCATGCACTGATCACGTGGCTGATCATACTCTGCTCACGTAACTCATCATGCACACATCACGTGGCTATCATGCACTGCTCACGTGGCTCGTCATGGAATGATCACGTAGCTACCATATACTGGTCACGTGACTGATCATGCACAGATCACGTAAATGATCATGCACTGTTCACGTGACTGATCATGTACTGATCACGTGACTGATCATGCACTGATCACGTGGCTGATCATGCACTGATCACGTGGCTGATCATGCACTGATCACGTGGCTGATCATGCACTGATCACGTGGCTGATCATGCACTGATCACGTGGCTGATCATGCACTGATCACGTGGCTGATCATGCACTGATCACGTGACTGATCATGCACTGATCACGTGACTAATCATGCACTGATCACGTGGCTATCATGCACTGATCACGTGGATATCATGCACTGATCACGTGGCTGATCACACACGTATCACGTGACTGATCATGCACTGATCACGTGGCTATCATGCACTGATCACGTGGATCATGCACTGATCACGTGGCTGATCATGCACTGATCACGTGACTGATCATGCACTGATCACGTGCTGATCATGCACTGATCACGTGGCTGATCATGCACTGATCACGTGGCTGATCATGCACTGATCACGTAACTGATCATGCACTGATCACGTGGCTATCATGCACTGATCACGTGGCTGATCATGCACTGATCACGTGGCTGATCATGACTGATCACGTGACTATCATGCACTGATCACGTGGTATCATGCACTGATCACGTGGCTGATCATGCACTGATCACGTGACTGATCATGCACTGATCACGTGGCTATCATGCACTGATCACGTGGCTGATCATGCAATGATCACGTAGCTACATGTACTGGTCACGTGACTGATCATGCACTGATCACGTGACTGATCATGCACTGATCACGTGACTGATCATGCACTGATCACGTGACTGATCATGCACTGATCACGTGGCTATCATGCACTGATCACGTGGCTGATCATGCACTGATCACGTAGCAACCATGTACTGGTCACGTGACTGATCATGCACTGATCACGTAATTGATCATGCACTGATCACGTGGCTGATCATGCACTGATCACGTGGCTGATCATGCACTGATCACGTGACTGATCATGCACTGATCACGTGACTGATCATGCACTGATCACGTGGCTATCATGCACTGATCACGTGGCTATCATGCACTGATCACGTGGCTGATCATGCACTGATCACGTGACTGATCATGCACTGATCACGTGACTGATCATGCACTGATCACGTGATGATCATGCACTGATCACGTGGCTATCATGCACTGATCACGTGGCTATCATGCACTGATCACGTGGCTGATCACACTGATCACGTGACTGATCATGCACTGATCACGTGGCTATCATGCACTGATCACGTGGCTGATCATGCACTGATCACGTGGCTGATCATGCACTGATCACGTGACTGATCATGCACTGATCACGTGGCTGATCATGCACTGATCACGTGACTGATCATGCACTGATCACGTGGCTGATCATGCACTGATCACGTAACTGATCATGCACTGATCACGTGGCTATCATGCACTGATCACGTGGCTGATCATGCACTGATCACGTGGCTGATCACACCTGTCACGTGATATCATGCACTGATCACGTGGCTCATGCACTGATCACGTGGCTGATCATACACTGATCACGTAACTGATCATGCACACATCACGTGGCTATCATGCACTGATCACGTGGCTGATCATGCAATGATCACGTAGCTACATATACTGGTCACGTGACTGATCATGCACTGATCACGTAAATGATCATGCACTGATCACGTGACTGATCATGCACTGATCACGTGACTGATCATGCACTGATCACGTGGCTATCATGCACTGCTCACGTGGCTGATCATGCAATGATCACGTAGCAACCATGTACTGGTCACGTGACTGATCATGCACTGATCACGTAATTGATCATGCACTGATCACGTGGCTCATCATGCACTGATCACGTGGCTGATCACACACGTATCACGTGACTGATCATGCACTGATCACGTGACTGATCATGCACTGATCACGTGGCTATCATGCACTGATCACGTGGATATCATGCACTGATCACGTGGCTGATCACACTGATCACGTGACTGATCATGCACTGATCACGTGGCTATCATGCACTGATCACGTGGCTGATCATGCACTGATCACGTGCTGATCATGCACTGATCACATGACTGATCATGCACTGATCACGTGACTGATCATGCACTGATCACGTGGCTGATCATGCACTGATCACGTGACTGATCATGCACTGATCACGTGACTGATCATGCACTGATCACGTGGCTATCATGCACTGATCACGTGGCTGATCATGCACTGATCACGTAGCTATCATGCACTGATCACGTGACTGATCATGCACTGATCACGTGACTGATCATGCACTGATCACGTGGCTATCATGCACTGATCACGTGACTGATCATGCACTGATCACGTCTATATCATGCACTGATCACGTGACTGATCATGCACTGATCACGTGGCTGATCATGCACTGATCACGTGACTGATCATGCACTGATCACGTGGCTGATCATGCACTGATCACGTGACTGATCATGCACTGATCACGTGACTGATCATGCACTGATCACGTGACTGATCATGCACTGATCACGTGGCTATCATGCACTACTCACGTGGCTGATCATGCAATGATCATGTAGCTACCATGTACTGGTCACGTGACTGATCATACACCCATCAGGTGACTGATCATGCACTGATCACGTGGCTATCATGCACTGATCACGTGGCTGATCATGCACTGATCACGTGCCTGATCATGCACTGATCACGTGACTGATCATGCACTGATCACGTGGCTATCATGCACTGATCACGTGGCTGATCATGCACTGATCACGTGGCTGATCATGCACTGATACCGTGACTGAGCATGGACTGATCACATGACTATCATGTAGTGATCACGTGACTTAATGGCGCTGATCATGTGACTGATCATGCACTGATCATGTTTGCTATCATACACTGATCATGTGCCTCTGGAGGCAATAAACAAAGAGCTGAGTAGGCACGAATCAAACAGTCAGCAGGCAATAATCATGGAACTCAGGTGTGAGGAATCATGCTGCTCAGCTGGCAATAATCAAGCAGCTGAGCAGGCAGGAATTACGCAGCACAGCTGGCAATTGTCAAGCAGATGACAGGCAGGAATCGTGCAGCTCAGCTGGCAATTGTCAAGCAGATGAGCAGACAGTAATCACGCAGCTCAGCAGGCCCTGATCACGTGACTGAGCATGCACTGTTCACGTGGCTGATCATACACTGATCACGTGACTGATCATGCACTGATCACGTGGCTATCATGCACTGATCACGTGGCTGATCATACACTGATCACGTGACTGATCATGCACTGATCACGTGGCTATCATGCACTGATCACGTGGCTGATCATGCACTGATCACGTGGCTGATCATGCACTGATCACGTGGCTGATCATGCACTGATCACGTGACTGATCATGCACTGATCACGTGGCTGATCATGCACTGATCACGTGGCTATCATGCACTGATCACGTGGCTGATCATGCACTGATCACGTGACTGATCATGCACTGATCACTGGCTATCATGCACTGATCACTGGCTATCATGCACTGATCACGTGGCTGATCATACACTGATCACGTGACTGATCATGCACTGATCACGTCTATATCATGCACTGATCACGTGACTGATCATGCACTGATCACGTGGATGATCATGCACTGATCATGTGACAGATCATGCACTGATCACGTGGCTGATCATGCACTGATCACGTAGCTACCATGTACTGGTCACGTGACTGATCATGCACTGATCACGTAATTGATCATGCACTGATCACGTGACTGATCATGCACTGATCACGTGACTGATCATGCACTGATCACGTGACTGATCATGCACTGATCACGTGGCTGTCATGCACTGATCACGTGGCTGATCATGCACTGATCACGTAGCTACCATGCACTGGTCACGTGACTGATCATGCACTGATCACGTGACTGATCATGCACTGATCACGTGGCTATCATGCACTGATCACGTGGCTGATCATGCACTGATCACGTGCCTGATCATGCACTGATCACGTGACTGATCATGCACTGATCACGTGGCTATCATGCACTGATCACGTGGCTGATCATGCACTGATCACGTGGCTGATCATGCACTGATCACGTGACTGATCATGCACTGATCACGTGACTGATCATGCACTGATCACGTGGCTATCATGCACTGATCACGTGGCTGATCATGCAATGATCACGTAGCTACCATGTACTGGTCACGTGACTGATCATGCACTGATCACGTGACTGATCATGCACTGATCACGTGGCTATCATGCACTGATCACGTGACTGATCATGCACTGATCACGTCTATATCATGCACTGATCACGTGACTGATCATGCACTGATCACGTGGATGATCATGCACTGATCATGTGACTGATCATGCACTGATCACGTGGCTGATCATGCACTGATCACGTGACTATCATGCACTGATCACGTGACTGATCATGCACTGATCACGTGACTGATCATGCACTGATCACGTGGCTATCATGCACTACTCACGTGGCTGATCATGCAATGATCATGTAGCTACCATGTACTGGTCACGTGACTGATCATACACCCATCAGGTGACTGATCATGCACTGATCACGTGGCTATCATGCACTGATCACGTGGCTGATCATGCACTGATCACCTGCCTGGTCATGCACTGATCACGTGACTGATCATGCACTGATCACGCTATCTGCATGAACTGATCACGTGGCTGATCATGCACTGATCACGTGGCTGATCATGCACTGATACCGTGACTGAGCATGGACTGATCACATGACTATCATGTAGTGATCACGTGACTTAATGGCGCTGATCATGTGACTGATCATGCGCTGATCATGTTTGCTATCATACACTGATCATGTGCCTCTGGAGGCAATAAACAAAGAGCTGAGTAGGCACGAATCAAACAGTCAGCAGGCAATAATCATGGAACTCAGGTGTGAGGAATCATGCTGCTCAGCTGGCAATAATCAAGCAGCTGAGCAGGCAGGAATTACGCAGCACAGCTGGCAATTGTCAAGCAGATGACAGGCAGGAATCGTGC
Source organism: Bos javanicus (assembly GCF_032452875.1). NCBI lineage: Eukaryota > Metazoa > Chordata > Mammalia > Artiodactyla > Bovidae > Bos > Bos javanicus. The sequence continues at coordinate 397,127 of NW_026893646.1, read as the reverse complement.
AGCTCAGCTGGCAATTGTCAAGCAGATGAGCAGACAGTAATCACGCAGCTCAGCAGGCCCAGATCACGTGACTGAGCATGCACTGTTCACGTGGCTGATCATACACTGATCACGTGACTGATCATGCACTGATCACGTGGCTATCATGCACTGATCACGTGGCTGATCATACACTGCTCACGTAACTGATCATGCACTGATCACGTGGCTATCATGCACTGATCACGTGGCTGATCATGCACTGATCACGTGGCTGATCATGCACTGATCACGTGGCTGATCATGCACTGATCACGTGACTGATCATGCACTGATCACGTGGCTGATCATGCACTGATCACGTGGCTATCATGCACTGATCACGTGGCTGATCATGCACTGATCACGTGACTGATCATGCACTGATCATCTGGCTATCATGCACTCATCACTGGCTATCATGCACTGATCACGTGGCTGATCATGCACTGATCACGTGACTGATCATGCACTGATCACGTCTATATCATGCACTGATCACATGACTGCCCATGCACTGATCACGTGGATGATCATACACTGATCATGTGACTGATCATGCACTGATCACGTGGCTATCATGCACTGATCACGTGGCTGATCATGCACTGATCACGTAGCTACCATGCACTGATCACGTGACTGATCATGCACTGATCACGTGGCTGATCATGCACTGATCACGTGACTTATCATGCACTGATCACGTGACTGATCATGCACTGATCACGTGACTGATCATGCACTGATCACGTGGCTATCATGCACTACTCACGTGGCTGATCATGCAATGATCATGTAGCTACCATGTACTGGTCACGTGACTGATCATACACCCATCAGGTGACTGATCATGCACTGATCACGTGGCTATCATGCACTGATCACGTGGCTGATCATGCACTGATCACGTGCCTGATCATGCACTGATCACGTGACTGATCATGCACTGATCACGTGGCTGATCATGAACTGATCACGTGGCTGATCATGCACTGATCACGTGGCTGATCATGCACTGATACCGTGACTGAGCATGGACTGATCACATGACTATCATGTAGTGATCACGTGACTTAATGGCGCTGATCATGTGACTGATCATGCGCTGATCATGTTTGCTATCATACACTGATCATGTGCCTCTGGAGGCAATAAACAAAGAGCTGAGTAGGCACGAATCAAACAGTCAGCAGGCAATAATCATGGAACTCAGCTGTGAGGAATCATGCTGCTCAGCTGGCAATAATCAAGCAGCTGAGCAGGCAGGAATTACGCAGCACAGCTGGCAATTGTCAAGCAGATGACAGGCAGGAATCGTGCAGCTCAGCTGGCAATTGTCAAGCAGATGAGCAGACAGTAATCACGCAGCTCAGCAGGCCCAGATCACGTGACTGAGCATGCACTGTTCACGTGGCTGATCATACACTGATCACGTGACTGATCATGCACTGATCACGTGGCTATCATGCACTGATCACGTGGCTGATCATACACTGTTCACGTGTCTGACCATGCACTGATCACGTGGCTGATCATACACTGCTCACGTAACTGATCATGCACTGATCACGTGGCTGATCATGCACTGATCACGTGGCTGATCATGCACTGATCACGTGGCTGATCATACACTGATCACGTGACTGATCATGCACTGATCACTGGCTATCATGCACTGATCACTGGCTATCATGCACTGATCACGTGGCTGATCATGCACTGATCACGACTGATCATGCACTGATCACGTCTATATCATGCACTGATCACATGACTGATCATGCACTGATCACGTGGATGATCATGCACTGATCACGTGACTGATCATGCACTGATCACGTGGCTATCATGCACTGCTCACGTGGCTGATCATGCACTGATCACGTAGCTACCATGTACTGGTCACGTGACTGATCATGCACTGATCACGTAATTGATCATGCACTGATCACGTGACTGATCATGCACTGATCACGTGACTGATCATGCACTGATCACGTGACTGATCATGCACTGATCACGTGGCTATCATGCACTGATCACGTGGCTGATCATGCACTGATCACGTAGCTACCATGTACTGATCACGTGACTGATCATGCACTGATCACGTGATTGATCATGCACTGATCACGTGGCTGATCATGCACTGATCACGTGGCTGATCATGCACTGATCACGTGACTGATCATGCACTGATCACGTGACTGATCATGCACTGATCACGTGATGATCATGCACTGATCACGTGGCTATCATGCACTGATCACGTGGCTGATCATGCACTGATCACGTGACTGATCATGCACTGATCACGTGGCTGATCATGCACTGATCACGTGACTGATCATGCACTGATCACGTGGCTATCATGCACTGATCACGTGGCTGATCATGCACTGATCACGTGGCTGATCATGCACTGTCACGTGACTATCATGCACTGATCACGTGACATCATGCACTGATCACGTGGCTGATCATGCACTGATCACGTGACTGATCATGCACTGATCACGTGGCTATCATGCACTGATCACGTGGCTGTCATGCACTGATCACGTAGCTACCATATACTGATCACGTGACTGATCATGCACTGATCACGTGGCTGATCATGCACTGATCACGTGACTGATCATGCACTGATCACGTGACTGATCATGCACTGATCACGTGGCTGATCATGCACTGATCACGTGACTGATCATGCACTGATCACGTGGCTGATCATGCACTGATCACGTGGCTGATCATGCACTGATCACGTGACTATCATGCACTGATCACGTGACTGATCATGCACTGATCACGTGGCTATCATGCACTGATCACGTGGCTGATCATGCACTGATCACGTGACTGATCATGCACTGATCACGTGACTGATCATGCACTGATCACGTGAATGATCATGCACTGATCACGTGGCTATCATGCACTGATCACGTGATATCATGCACTGATCACGTGGCTGATCACACACGATCACGTGACTGATCATGCACTGATCACGTGGCTGATCATGCACTGATCACGTGGCTGATCATGCACTGATCACGTGGCTGATCATGCACTGATCACGTGGCTGATCATGCACTGATCACGTGGCTGATCATACACTGATCACGTGCTGATCATGCACTGATCACGTGGCTGATCATACACTGATCACGTAACTGATCATGCACTGATCACGTGGCTATCATGCACTGATCACGTGGCTGATCATGCACTGTTCACGTGGCTGATCACACACCTGTCACGTGACATATCATGCACTGATCACGTGGTACTCATGCACTGATCACGTGGCTGATCATACTGATCACGTAACTCATCATGCACACATCACGTGGCTATCATGCACTGCTCACGTGGCTCGTCATGGAATGATCACGTAGCTACCATATACTGGTCACGTGACTGATCATGCACTGATCACGTAAATGATCATGCACTGATCACGTGACTGATCATGCACTGATCACGTGACTGATCATGCACTGATCACGTGGCTATCATGCACTGCTCACGTGGCTGATCATGCAATGATCACGTAGCAACCATGTACTGGTCACGTGACTGATCATGCACTGATCACGTAATTGATCATGCACTGATCACGTGGCTCATCATGCACTGATCACGTGGCTGATCACACGTATCACGTGACTGATCATGCACTGATCACGTGACTAATCATGCACTGATCACGTGGCTATCATGCACTGATCACGTGGCTATCATGCACTGATCACGTGGCTGATCATGCACTGATCACGTGACTGATCATGCACTGATCACGTGACTGATCATGCACTGATCACGTGACTGATCATGCACTGATCACGTGGCTATCATGCACTGATCACGTGATATCATGCACTGATCACGTGGCTGATCACACTGATCACGTGACTGATCATGCACTGATCACGTGGCTGATCATGCACTGATCACGTGGCTGATCATGCACTGATCACGTGGCTGATCATGCACTGATCACGTGACTGATCATGCACTGATCACGTGGCTGATCATGCACTGATCACGTGACTGATCATGCACTGATCACGTGGCTGATCATGCACTGATCACGTGACTGATCATGCACTGATCACGTGGCTATCATGCACTGATCACGTGGCTGATCATGCACTGATCACGTGGCTGATCACACACTGTCACGTGACTATCATGCACTGATCACGTGGTACTCATGCACTGATCACGTGGCTGATCATACACTGATCACGTAACTGATCATGCACATCACGTGGCTATCATGCACTGATCACGTGGCTGTCATGGAATGATCACGTAGCTACATATACTGGTCACGTGACTGATCATGCACTGATCACGTAAATGATCATGCACTGATCACGTGACTGATCATGCACTGATCACGTGACTGATCATGCACTGATCACGTGGCTATCATGCACTGCTCACGTGGCTGATCATGCACTGATCACGTAGCAACCATGTACTGGTCACGTGACTGATCATGCACTGATCACGTAATTGATCATGCACTGATCACGTGGCTCATCATGCACTGATCACGTGGCTGATCACACACGTATCACGTGACTGATCATGCACTGATCACGTGACTGATCATGCACTGATCACGTGGCTATCATGCACTGATCACGTGGATATCATGCACTGATCACGTGGCTGATCACACACTATCACGTGACTGATCATGCACTGATCACGTGGCTATCATGCACTGATCACGTGGCTGATCATGCACTGATCACGTGGCTGATCATGCACTGATCACATGACTGATCATGCACTGATCACGTGACTGATCATGCACTGATCACGTGGCTGATCATGCACTGATCACGTGACTGATCATGCACTGATCACGTGACTGATCATGCACTGATCACGTGGCTATCATGCACTGATCACGTGGCTGATCATGCACTGATCACGTAGCTACCATGTACTGATCACGTGACTGATCATGCACTGATCACGTGACTGATCATGCACTGATCACGTGGCTATCATGCACTGATCACGTGACTGATCATGCACTGATCACGTCTATATCATGCACTGATCACGTGACTGATCATGCACTGATCACGTGGCTGATCATGCACTGATCACGTGACTGATCATGCACTGATCACGTGGCTGATCATGCACTGATCACGTGACTGATCATGCACTGATCACGTGACTGATCATGCACTGATCACGTGACTGATCATGCACTGATCACGTGGCTATCATGCACTACTCACGTGGCTGATCATGCAATGATCATGTAGCTACCATGTACAGGTCACGTGACTGATCATACACCCATCAGGTGACTGATCATGCACTGATCACGTGGCTATCATGCACTGATCACGTGGCTGATCATGCACTGATCACCGCCTGATCATGCACTGATCACGTGACTGATCATGCACTGATCACGTGGCTGATCATGAACTGATCACGTGGCTGATCATGCACTGATCACGTGGCTGATCATGCACTGATACCGTGACTGAGCATGGACTGATCACATGACTATCATGTAGTGATCACGTGACTTAATGGCGCTGATCATGTGACTGATCATGCACTGATCATGTTTGCTATCATACACTGATCATGTGCCTCTGGAGGCAATAAACAAAGAGCTGAGTAGGCACGAATCAAACAGTCAGCAGGCAATAATCATGGAACTCAGGTGTGAGGAATCATGCTGCTCAGCTGGCAATAATCAAGCAGCTGAGCAGGCAGGAATTACGCAGCACAGCTGGCAATTGTCAAGCAGATGACAGGCAGGAATCGTGCAGCTCAGCTGGCAATTGTCAAGCAGATGAGCAGACAGTAATCACGCAGCTCAGCAGGCCCAGATCACGTGACTGAGCATGCACTGTTCACGTGGCTGATCATACACTGATCACGTGACTGATCATGCACTGATCACGTGGCTATCATGCACTGATCACGTGGCTGATCATACACTGTTCACGTGACTGATCATGCACTGATCACGTGGCTATCATGCACTGATCACGTGGCTGATCATGCACTGATCACGTGGCTGATCATGCACTGATCACGTGGCTGATCATGCACTGATCACGTGACTGATCATGCACTGATCACGTGGCTGATCATGCACTGATCACGTGGCTATCATGCACTGATCACGTGGCTGATCATGCACTGATCACGTGACTGATCATGCACTGATCACTGGCTATCATGCACTGATCACTGGCTATCATGCACTGATCACGTGGCTGATCATACACTGATCACGTGACTGATCATGCACTGATCACGTCTATATCATGCACTGATCACGTGACTGATCATGCACTGATCACGTGGATGATCATGCACTGATCACGTGACTGATCATGCACTGATCACGTGGCTGATCATGCACTGATCACGTAGCTACCATGTACTGGTCACGTGACTGATCATGCACTGATCACGTAATTGATCATGCACTGATCACGTGACTGATCATGCACTGATCACGTGACTGATCATGCACTGATCACGTGACTGATCATGCACTGATCACGTGGCTATCATGCACTGATCACGTGGCTGTGTCACTGATCATGCACTGATCACGTGACTGATCATGCACTGATCACGTGGCTGATGCACTGATCACGTGGCTGATCATGCACTGATCACGTGCTGATCATGCACTGATCACGTGACTGATCATGCACTGATCACGTAGCTATCATGCACTGATCACGTGGCTGATCATGCACTGATCACGTGGCTGATCATGCACTGATCACGTGACTGATCATGCACTGATCACGTGACTGATCATGCACTGATCACGTGGCTATCATGCACTGATCACGTGGCTGATCATGCACTGATCATGTAGCTACCATGTACTGGTCACGTGACTGATCATGCACTGATCACGTGACTGATCATGCACTGATCACGTGGCTATCATGCACTGATCACGTGACTGATCATGCACTGATCACGTCTATATCATGCACTGATCACGTGACTGATCATGCACTGATCACGTGGATGATCATGCACTGATCACGTGACTGATCATGCACTGATCACGTGGCTGATCATGCACTGATCACGTGACTGATCATGCACTGATCACGTGACTGATCATGCACTGATCACGTGACTGATCATGCACTGATCACGTGGCTATCATGCACTACTCACGTGGCTGATCATGCAATGATCATGTAGCTACCATGTACGGTCACGTGACTGATCATACACCCATCAGGTGACTGATCATGCACTGATCACGTGGCTATCATGCACTGATCACGTGGCTGATCATGCACTGATCACGTGCCTGGTCATGCACTGATCACGTGACTGATCATGCACTGATCACGTGGCTATCATGCACTGATCACGTGGCTGATCATGCACTGATCACGTGGCTGATCATGCACTGATACCGTGACTGAGCATGGACTGATCACATGACTATCATGTAGTGATCACGTGACTTAATGGCGCTGATCATGTGACTGATCATGCGCTGATCATGTTTGCTATCATACACTGATCATGTGCCTCTGGAGGCAATAAACAAAGAGCTGAGTAGGCACGAATCAAACAGTCAGCAGGCAATAATCATGGAACTCAGGTGTGAGGAATCATGCTGCTCAGCTGGCAATAATCAAGCAGCTGAGCAGGCAGGAATTACGCAGCACAGCTGGCAATTGTCAAGCAGATGACAGGCAGGAATCATGCAGCTCAGCTGGCAATTGTTAAGCAGATGAGCAGACAGTAATCACGCAGCTCAGCAGGCCCAGATCACGTGACTGAGCATGCACTGTTCACGTGGCTGATCATACACTGATCACGTGTCTGATCATGCACTGATCACGTGGCTATCATGCACTGATCACGTGGCTGATCATACACTGCTCACGTAACTGATCATGCACTGATCACGTGGCTATCATGCACTGATCACGTGGCTGATCATGCACTGATCACGTGGCTGATCATGCACTGATCACGTGGCTGATCATGCACTGATCACGTGACTGATCATGCACTGATCACGTGGCTGATCATGCACTGATCACGTGGCTATCATGCACTGATCACGTGGCTGATCATGCACTGATCACGTGACTGATCATGCACTGATCACTGGCTATCATGCACTCATCACTGGCTATCATGCACTGATCACGTGGCTGATCATGCACTGATCACGTGACTGATCATGCACTGATCACGTCTATATCATGCACTGATCACGTGACTGATCATGCACTGATCACCGGATGATCATGCACTGATCATCACGACTGATCATGCACTGATCACGTGGCTATCATGCACTGATCACGTGGCTGATCATGCACTGATCACGTAGCTACCACTGATCACGTGACTGATCATGCACTGATCACGTAATTGATCATGCACTGATCACGTGACTTATCATGCACTGATCACGTGACTGATCATGCACTGATCACGTGACTGATCATGCACTGATCACGTGGCTATCATGCACTACTCACGTGGCTGATCATGCAATGATCATGTAGCTACCATGTACTGGTCACGTGACTGATCATACACCCATCAGGTGACTGATCATGCACTGATCACGTGGCTATCATGCACTGATCACGTGGCTGATCATGCACTGATCACTGCCTGATCATGCACTGATCACGTGACTGATCATGCACTGATCACGTGGCTATCATGAACTGATCACGTGGCTGATCATGCACTGATCACGTGGCTGATCATGCACTGATACCGTGACTGAGCATGGACTGATCACATGACTATCATGTAGTGATCACGTGACTTAATGGCGCTGATCATGTGACTGATCATGCGCTGATCATGTTTGCTATCATACACTGATCATGTGCCTCTGGAGGCAATAAACAAAGAGCTGAGTAGGCACGAATCAAACAGTCAGCAGGCAATAATCATGGAACTCAGCTGTGAGGAATCATGCTGCTCAGCTGGCAATAATCAAGCAGCTGAGCAGGCAGGAATTACGCAGCACAGCTGGCAATTGTCAAGCAGATGACAGGCAGGAATCGTGCAGCTCAGCTGGCAATTGTCAAGCAGATGAGCAGACAGTAATCACGCAGCTCAGCAGGCCCAGATCACGTGACTGAGCATGCACTGTTCACGTGGCTGATCATACACTGATCACGTGACTGATCATGCACTGATCACGTGGCTATCATGCACTGATCACGTGGCTGATCATACACTGTTCACGTGTCTGACCATGCACTGATCACGTGGCTGATCATACACTGCTCACGTAACTGATCATGCACTGATCACGTGGCTGATCATGCACTGATCACGTGGCTGATCATGCACTGATCACGTGGCTGATCATACACTGATCACGTGACTGATCATGCACTGATCACTGGCTATCATGCACTCATCACTGGCTATCATGCACTGATCACGTGGCTGATCATGCACTGATCACGTGACTGATCATGCACTGATCACGTCTATATCATGCACTGATCACGTGACTGATCATGCACTGATCACGTGGATGATCATGCACTGATCACGTGACTGATCATGCACTGATCACGTGGCTATCATGCACTGCTCACGTGGCTGATCATGCAATGATCACGTAGCTACCATGTACTGGTCACGTGACTGATCATGCACTGATCACGTAATTGATCATGCACTGATCACGTGACTGATCATGCACTGATCACGTGACTGATCATGCACTGATCACGTGACTGATCATGCACTGATCACGTGGCTATCATGCACTGCTCACGTGGCTGATCATGCAATGATCACGTAGCTACCATGTACTGGTCACGTGACTGATCATGCACTGATCACGTGACTGATCATGCACTGATCACGTGGCTGATCATGCACTGATCACGTGGCTGATCATGCACTGATCACGTGACTGATCATGCACTGATCACGTGACTGATCATGCACTGATCACGTGGCTGATCATGCACTGATCACGTGACTGATCATGCACTGATCACCTGCCTGATCATGCACTGATCACGTGACTGATCATGCACTGATCACATGGCTATCATGAACTGATCACGTGGCTGATCATGCACTGATCACGTGGCTGATCATGCACTGATACCGTGACTGAGCATGGACTGATCACATGACTATCATGTAGTGATCACGTGACTTAATGGCGCTGATCATGTGACTGATCATGCACTGATCATGTTTGCTATCATACACTGATCATGTGCCTCTGGAGGCAATAAACAAAGAGCTGAGTAGGCACGAATCAAACAGTCAGCAGGCAATAATCATGGAACTCAGCTGTGAGGAATCATGCTGCTCAGCTGGCAATAATCAAGCAGCTGAGCAGGCAGGAATTACGCAGCACAGCTGGCAATTGTCAAGCAGATGACAGGCAGGAATCGTGCAGCTCAGCTGGCAATTGTCAAGCAGATGAGCAGACAGTAATCACGCAGCTCAGCAGGCCCTGATCACGTGACTGAGCATGCACTGTTCACGTGGCTGATCATACACTGATCACGTGATGATCATGCACTGATCACTTGGATATCATGCACTGATCACGTGGCTGATCATACACTGTTCACGTGTCTGACCATGCACTGATCACGTGGCTGATCATACACTGCTCACGTAACTGATCATGCACTGATCACGTGGCTATCATGCACTGATCACGTGGCTGAACATGCACTGTTCACGTGGCTGATCACACACCTGTCACGTGACATATCATGCACTGATCACGTGGCACTCATGCACTGATCACGTGGCTGATCATACTCTGCTCACGTAACTCATCATGCACACATCACGTGGCTATCATGCACTGCTCACGTGGCTGATCATGGAATGATCACGTAGCTACCATATACTGGTCACGTGACTGATCATGCACTGATCACGTAAATGATCATGCACTGATCACGTGACTGATCATGCACTGATCACGTGACTGATCATGCACTGATCACGTGGCTATCATGCACTGATCACGTGGCTGATCATGCACTGATCACGTGTCTGATCATGCACTGATCACGTGGCTGATCATGCACTGATCACGTGGCTATCATGCACTGATCACGTGGCTGATCATGCACTGATCACGTGGCTGATCATGCACTGATCACATGACTGATCATGCACTGATCACGTGACTGATCATGCACTGATCACGTGGCTATCATGCACTACTCACGTGGCTGATCATGCAATGATCATGTAGCTACCATGTACTGGTCACGTGACTGATCATACACCCATCAGGTGACTGATCATGCACTGATCACGTGGCTATCATGCACTGATCACGTGGCTGATCATGCACTGATCACTGCCTGATCATGCACTGATCACGTGACTGATCATGCACTGATCACATGGCTATCATGAACTGATCACGTGGCTGATCATGCACTGATCACGTGGCTGATCATGCACTGATACCGTGACTGAGCATGGACTGATCACATGACTATCATGTAGTGATCACGTGACTTAATGGCGCTGATCATGTGACTGATCATGCACTGATCATGTTTGCTATCATACACTGATCATGTGCCTCTGGAGGCAATAAACAAAGAGCTGAGTAGGCACGAATCAAACAGTCAGCAGGCAATAATCATGGAACTCAGCTGTGAGGAATCATGCTGCTCAGCTGGCAATAATCAAGCAGCTGAGCAGGCAGGAATTACGCAGCACAGCTGGCAATTGTCAAGCAGATGACAGGCAGGAATCGTGCAGCTCAGCTGGCAATTGTCAAGCAGATGAGCAGACAGTAATCACGCAGCTCAGCAGGCCCTGATCACGTGACTGAGCATGCACTGTTCACGTGGCTGATCATACACTGATCACGTGATGATCATGCACTGATCACTTGGATATCATGCACTGATCACGTGGCTGATCATACACTGTTCACGTGTCTGACCATGCACTGATCACGTGGCTATCATGCACTGATCACGTGGCTGATCATGCACTGATCACGTGGCTGATCATGCACTGTCACGTGACTATCATGCACTGATCACGTGGCACTCATGCACTGATCACGTGGCTGATCATACTCTGATCACGTAACTCATCATGCACACATCACGTGGCTATCATGCACTGCTCACGTGGCTCGTCATGGAATGATCACGTAGCTACCATATACTGGTCACGTGACTGATCATGCACTGATCACGTAAATGATCATGCACTGATCACGTGACTGATCATGCACTGATCACGTGACTGATCATGCACTGATCACGTGGCTGATCATGCACTGATCACGTGACTGATCATGCACTGATCACGTGGCTGATCATGCACTGATCACGTGGCTGATCATGCACTGATCACGTGACTGATCATGCACTGATCACGTGACTGATCATGCACTGATCACGTGGCTATCATGCACTGATCACGTGGCTGATCATGCACTGATCACGTGACTGATCATGCACTGATCACGTGACTGATCATGCACTGATCACGTGACTGATCATGCACTGATCACGTGGCTATCATGCACTGATCACGTGGATATCATGCACTGATCACGTGGCTGATCACACACTGATCACGTGACTGATCATGCACTGATCACGTGGCTATCATGCACTGATCACGTGGCTGATCATGCACTGATCACGTGGCTGATCATGCACTGATCACGTGACTGATCATGCACTGATCACGTGGCTGATCATGCACTGATCACGTGACTGATCATGCACTGATCACGTGGCTGATCATGCACTGATCACGTAACTGATCATGCACTGATCACGTGGCTATCATGCACTGATCACGTGGCTGATCATGCACTGATCACGTGGCTGATCACACACTGTCACGTGACTATCATGCACTGATCACGTGGTATCATGCACTGATCACGTGGCTGATCATACACTGATCACGTAACTGATCATGCACTGATCACGTGGCTATCATGCACTGATCACGTGGCTGTCATGCAATGATCACGTAGCTACATATACTGGTCACGTGACTGATCATGCACTGATCACGTAAATGATCATGCACTGATCACGTGACTGATCATGCACTGATCACGTGACTGATCATGCACTGATCACGTGGCTATCATGCACTGATCACGTGGCTGATCATGCACTGATCACGTAGCAACCATGTACTGGTCACGTGACTGATCATGCACTGATCACGTAATTGATCATGCACTGATCACGTGGCTCATCATGCACTGATCACGTGGCTGATCACACACGATCACGTGACTGATCATGCACTGATCACGTGACTGATCATGCACTGATCACGTGGCTATCATGCACTGATCACGTGGCTATCATGCACTGATCACGTGGCTGATCACACACTGATCACGTGACTGATCATGCACTGATCACGTGGCTATCATGCACTGATCACGTGGCTGATCATGCACTGATCACGTGGCTGATCATGCACTGATCACGTGACTGATCATGCACTGATCACGTGACTGATCATGCACTGATCACGTGGCTGATCATGCACTGATCACGTGACTGATCATGCACTGATCACGTGACTGATCATGCACTGATCACGTGGCTATCATGCACTGATCACGTGGCTGATCATGCACACTGATCTACATGCTGATCACGTGACTGATCATGCACTGATCACGTGACTGATCATGCACTGATCACGTGGCTATCATGCACTGATCACGTGACTGATCATGCACTGATCACGTCTATATCATGCACTGATCACGTGACTGATCATGCACTGATCACGTGGCTGATCATGCACTGATCACGTGACTGATCATGCACTGATCACGTGGCTGATCATGCACTGATCACGTGACTATCATGCACTGATCACGTGACTGATCATGCACTGATCACGTGACTGATCATGCACTGATCACGTGGCTATCATGCACTACTCACGTGGCTGATCATGCAATGATCATGTAGCTACCATGTACTGGTCACGTGACTGATCATACACCCATCAGGTGACTGATCATGCACTGATCACGTGGCTATCATGCACTGATCACGTGGCTGATCATGCACTGATCACGTGCCTGGTCATGCACTGATCACGTGACTGATCATGCACTGATCACGTGGCTATCATGAACTGATCACGTGGCTGATCATGCACTGATCACGTGGCTGATCATGCACTGATACCGTGACTGAGCATGGACTGATCACATGACTATCATGTAGTGATCACGTGACTTAATGGCGCTGATCATGTGACTGATCATGCACTGATCATGTTTGCTATCATACACTGATCATGTGCCTCTGGAGGCAATAAACAAAGAGCTGAGTAGGCACGAATCAAACAGTCAGCAGGCAATAATCATGGAACTCAGGTGTGAGGAATCATGCTGCTCAGCTGGCAATAATCAAGCAGCTGAGCAGGCAGGAATTACGCAGCACAGCTGGCAATTGTCAAGCAGATGACAGGCAGGAATCGTGCAGCTCAGCTGGCAATTGTCAAGCAGATGAGCAGACAGTAATCACGCAGCTCAGCAGGCCCAGATCACGTGACTGAGCATGCACTGTTCACGTGGCTGATCATACACTGATCACGTGACTGATCATGCACTGATCACGTGGCTATCATGCACTGATCACGTGGCTGATCATACACTGATCACGTGACTGATCATGCACTGATCACGTGGCTGATCATGCACTGATCACGTGGCTGATCATGCACTGATCACGTGGCTGATCATGCACTGATCACGTGGCTGATCATGCACTGATCACGTGACTGATCATGCACTGATCACGTGGCTGATCATGCACTGATCACGTGGCTATCATGCACTGATCACGTGGCTGATCATACACTGATCACGTGACTGATCATGCACTGATCACTGGCTATCATGCACTCATCACTGGCTATCATGCACTGATCACGTGGCTGATCATGCACTGATCACGTGACTGATCATGCACTGATCACGTCTATATCATGCACTGATCACGTGACTGATCATGCACTGATCACGTGGATGATCATGCACTGATCATGTGACTGATCATGCACTGATCACGTGGCTGATCATGCACTGATCACGTAGCTACCATGTACTGGTCACGTGACTGATCATGCACTGATCACGTAATTGATCATGCACTGATCACGTGACTGATCATGCACTGATCACGTGACTGATCATGCACTGATCACGTGACTGATCATGCACTGATCACGTGGCTATCATGCACTGATCACGTGGCTGATCATGCACTGATCACGTAGCTATCATGTACTGGTCACGTGACTGATCATGCACTGATCACGTGATGATCATGCACTGATCACGTGGCTATCATGCACTGATCACGTGGCTGATCATGCACTGATCACGTGACTGATCATGCACTGATCACGTGACTGATCATGCACTGATCACGTGGCTATCATGCACTGATCACGTGGCTGATCATGCACTGATCACGTGGCTGATCATGCACTGATCACGTGACTGATCATGCACTGATCACGTGACTGATCATGCACTGATCACGTGGCTATCATGCACTGATCACGTGGCTGATCATGCACTGATCATGTAGCTACCATGTACTGGTCACGTGACTGATCATGCACTGATCACGTGACTGATCATGCACTGATCACGTGGCTATCATGCACTGATCACGTGACTGATCATGCACTGATCACGTCTATATCATGCACTGATCACGTGACTGATCATGCACTGATCACGTGGATGATCATGCACTGATCACGTGACTGATCATGCACTGATCACGTGGCTGATCATGCACTGATCACGTGACTGATCATGCACTGTTCACGTGACTGATCATGCACTGATCACGTGACTGATCATGCACTGATCACGTGGCTATCATGCACTACTCACGTGGCTGATCATGCAATGATCATGTAGCTACCATGTACTGGTCACGTGACTGATCATACACCCATCAGGTGACTGATCATGCACTGATCACGTGGCTATCATGCACTGATCACGTGGCTGATCATGCACTGATCACGTGCCTGGTCATGCACTGATCACGTGACTGATCATGCACTGATCACGTGGCTATCATGAACTGATCACGTGGCTGATCATGCACTGATCACGTGGCTGATCATGCACTGATACCGTGACTGAGCATGGACTGATCACATGACTATCATGTAGTGATCACGTGACTTAATGGCGCTGATCATGTGACTGATCATGCGCTGATCATGTTTGCTATCATACACTGATCATGTGCCTCTGGAGGCAATAAACAAAGAGCTGAGTAGGCACGAATCAAACAGTCAGCAGGCAATAATCATGGAACTCAGGTGTGAGGAATCATGCTGCTCAGCTGGCAATAATCAAGCAGCTGAGCAGGCAGGAATTACGCAGCACAGCTGGCAATTGTCAAGCAGATGACAGGCAGGAATCGTGCAGCTCAGCTGGCAATTGTCAAGCAGATGAGCAGACAGTAATCACGCAGCTCAGCAGGCCCAG
Source organism: Bos javanicus (assembly GCF_032452875.1). Classification (NCBI taxonomy): domain Eukaryota; kingdom Metazoa; phylum Chordata; class Mammalia; order Artiodactyla; family Bovidae; genus Bos; species Bos javanicus. The sequence goes on along the minus strand of NW_026893646.1, from coordinate 380,536 downwards.
ATCACGTGACTGAGCATGCACTGTTCACGTGGCTGATCATACACTGATCACGTGACTGATCATGCACTGATCACGTGGCTATCATGCACTGATCACGTGGCTGATCATACACTGCTCACGTAACTGATCATGCACTGATCACGTGGCTATCATGCACTGATCACGTGGCTGATCATGCACTGATCACGTGGCTGATCATGCACTGATCACGTGGCTGATCATGCACTGATCACGTGACTGATCATGCACTGATCACGTGGCTGATCATGCACTGATCACGTGGCTATCATGCACTGATCACGTGGCTGATCATGCACTGATCACGTGACTGATCATGCACTGATCACTGGCTATCATGCACTCATTCACTGGCTATCATGCACTGATCACGTGGCTGATCATGCACTGATCACGTGACTGATCATGCACTGATCACGTCTATATCATGCACTGATCACGTGACTGATCATGCACTGATCACCCGGATGATCATGCACTGATCATGTGACTGATCATGCACTGATCACGTGGCTATCATGCACTGATCACGTGGCTGATCATGCACTGATCACGTAGCTATCATGCACTGATCACGTGACTGATCATGCACTGATCACGTGGCTGATCATGCACTGATCACGTGACTTATCATGCACTGTTCACGTGACTGATCATGCACTGATCACGTGACTGATCATGCACTGATCACGTGGCTATCATGCACTACTCACGTGGCTGATCATGCAATGATCATGTAGCTACCATGTACTGGTCACGTGACTGATCATACACCCATCAGGTGACTGATCATGCACTGATCACGTGGCTATCATGCACTGATCACGTGGCTGATCATGCACTGATCACCTGCCTGGTCATGCACTGATCACGTGACTGATCATGCACTGATCACGTGGCTATCATGAACTGATCACGTGGCTGATCATGCACTGATCACGTGGCTGATCATGCACTGATACCGTGACTGAGCATGGACTGATCACATGACTATCATGTAGTGATCACGTGACTTAATGGCGCTGATCATGTGACTGATCATGCGCTGATCATGTTTGCTATCATACACTGATCATGTGCCTCTGGAGGCAATAAACAAAGAGCTGAGTAGGCACGAATCAAACAGTCAGCAGGCAATAATCATGGAACTCAGCTGTGAGGAATCATGCTGCTCAGCTGGCAATAATCAAGCAGCTGAGCAGGCAGGAATTACGCAGCACAGCTGGCAATTGTCAAGCAGATGACAGGCAGGAATCGTGCAGCTCAGCTGGCAATTGTCAAGCAGATGAGCAGACAGTAATCACGCAGCTCAGCAGGCCCAGATCACGTGACTGAGCATGCACTGTTCACGTGGCTGATCATACACTGATCACGTGACTGATCATGCACTGATCACGTGGCTATCATGCACTGATCACGTGGCTGATCATACACTGTTCACGTGTCTGACCATGCACTGATCACGTGGCTGATCATACACTGCTCACGTAACTGATCATGCACTGATCACGTGGCTGATCATGCACTGATCAGTGGCTATCATGCACTGATCACGTGGCTGATCATACACTGATCACGTGACTGATCATGCACTGATCATCTGGCTATCATGCACTCATCACTGGCTATCATGCACTGATCACGTGGCTGATCATGCACTGATCACGTGACTGATCATGCACTGATCACGTCTATATCATGCACTGATCACGTGACTGATCATGCACTGATCACGTGGATGATCATGCACTGATCATGTGACTGATCATGCACTGATCACGTGGCTATCATGCACTGCTCACGTGGCTGATCATGCAATGATCACGTAGCTACCATGTACTGGTCACGTGACTGATCATGCACTGATCACGTAATTGATCATGCACTGATCACGTGACTGATCATGCACTGATCACGTGACTGATCATGCACTGATCACGTGACTGATCATGCACTGATCACGTGGCTATCATGCACTGATCACGTGGCTGATCATGCATGATCACGTAGCTACCATATACTGGTCACGTGACTGATCATGCACTGATCACGTGATTGATCATGCACTGATCACGTGGCTGATCATGCACTGATCACGTGGCTGATCATGCACTGATCACGTGACTGATCATGCACTGATCACGTGACTGATCATGCACTGATCACGTGACTGATCATGCACTGATCACGTGACTGATCATGCACTGATCACCTGCCTGATCATGCACTGATCACGTGACAAATCATGCACTGATCACATAGCTATCATGAACTGATCACCTGGCTGATCATGCACTGATCACGTGGCTGATCATGCACTGATACCGTGACTGAGCATGGACTGATCACATGACTATCATGTAGTGATCACGTGACTTAATGGCGCTGATCATGTGACTGATCATGCACTGATCATGTTTGCTATCATACACTGATCATGTGCCTCTGGAGGCAATAAACAAAGAGCTGAGTAGGCACGAATCATACAGTCAGCAGGCAATAATCATGGAACTCAGCTGTGAGGAATCATGCTGCTCAGCTGGCAATAATCAAGCAGCTGAGCAGGCAGGAATTACGCAGCACAGCTGGCAATTGTCAAGCAGATGACAGGCAGGAATCGTGCAGCTCAGCTGGCAATTGTCAAGCAGATGAGCAGACAGTAATCACGCAGCTCAGCAGGCCCTGATCACGTGACTGAGCATGCACTGTTCACGTGGCTGATCATACACTGATCACGTGATGATCATGCACTGATCACTTGGATATCATGCACTGATCACGTGGCTGATCATACACTGTTCACGTGTCTGACCATGCACTGATCACGTGGCTGATCATACACTGCTCACGTAACTGATCATGCACTGATCACGTGGCTATCATGCACTGATCACGTGGCTGAACATGCACTGTTCACGTGGCTGATCACACACCTGTCACGTGACATATCATGCACTGATCACGTGGCACTCATGCACTGATCACGTGGCTGATCATACTCTGCTCACGTAACTCATCATGCACACATCACGTGGCTATCATGCACTGCTCACGTGGCTCGTCATGGAATGATCACGTAGCTACCATATACTGGTCACGTGACTGATCATGCACAGATCACGTAAATGATCATGCACTGTTCACGTGACTGATCATGTACTGATCACGTGACTGATCATGCACTGATCACGTGGCTATCATGCTCTGCTCACGTGGCTGATCATGCAACGATCACGTAGCAACCATGTACTGGTCACGTGACTGATCATGCACTGATCACGTAATTGATCCTGCACTGATCACGTGGCTCATCATGCACTGATCACGTGGCTGATCACACATGTATCACGTGACTGATCATGCACTGATCACGTGGCTATCATGCACTGATCACGTGGCTATCATGCACTGATCACGTGGCTGATCACACACGATCACATGACTGATCATGCACTGATCACGTGGCTATCATGCACTGATCACGTGGCTATCATGCACTGATCACGTGGCTGATCATGCAATGATCACGTAGCTACCATGTACTGGTCACGTGACTGATCATGCACTGATCACGTAATTGATCATGCACTGATCACGTGACTGATCATGCACTGATCACGTGACTGATCATGCACTGATCACGTGACTGATCATGCACTGATCACGTGGCTATCATGCACTGATCACGTGGCTGATCATGCACTGATCACGTAGCTACCATGCACTGATCACGTGACTGATCATGCACTGATCACGTAATTGATCATGCACTGATCACGTGGCTGATCATGCACTGATCACGTGGCTGATCATGCACTGATCACGTGACTGATCATGCACTGATCACGTGACTGATCATGCACTGATCACGTGGCTATCATGCACTGATCACGTGGCTGATCATGCACTGATCACGTGCCTGATCATGCACTGATCACATGACTGATCATGCACTGATCACGTGACTGATCATGCACTGATCACGTGGCTATCATGCACTATCACGTGGCTGATCATGCAATGATCATGTAGCTACCATGATCAGTGACTGATCATACACTGATCAGGACTGATCATGCACTGATCACGTGGCTATCATGCACTGATCACGTGGCTGATCATACACTGATCACGTGCCTGATCATGCACTGATCACGTGACTGATCATGCACTGATCACGTAGCTATCATGCACTGATCACGTGGCTGATCATGCACTGATCACGTGGCTGATCATGCACTGATCACGTGACTGATCATGCACTGATCACGTGACTATCATGCACTGATCACGTGGCTATCATGCACTGATCACGTGGCTGATCATGCACTGATCATGTAGCTACCATGCACTGATCACGTGACTGATCATACACTGATCACGTGACTGATCATGCACTGATCACGTGGCTATCATGCACTGATCACGTGACTGATCATGCACTGATCACGTCTATATCATGCACTGATCACGTGACTGATCATGCACTGATCACGTGGCTGATCATGCACTGATCACGTGACTGATCATGCACTGATCACGTGGCTGATCATGCACTGATCACGTGACTGATCATGCACTGTTCACGTGACTGATCATGCACTGATCACGTGACTGATCATGCACTGATCACGTGGCTATCATGCACTACTCACGTGGCTGATCATGCAATGATCATGTAGCTACCATGTACTGGTCACGTGACTGATCATACACCCATCAGGTGACTGATCATGCACTGATCACGTGGCTATCATGCACTGATCACGTGGCTGATCATGCACTGATCACCTGCCTGATCATGCACTGATCACGTGACTGATCATGCACTGATCACGTAGCTATCATGCACTGATCACGTGGCTGATCATGCACTGATCACGTGGCTGATCATGCACTGATACCGTGACTGAGCATGGACTGATCACATGACTATCATGTAGTGATCACGTGACTTAATGGCGCTGATCATGTGACTGATCATGCACTGATCATGTTTGCTATCATACACTGATCATGTGCCTCTGGAGGCAATAAACAAAGAGCTGAGTAGGCACGAATCAAACAGTCAGCAGGCAATAATCATGGAACTCAGGTGTGAGGAATCATGCTGCTCAGCTGGCAATAATCAAGCAGCTGAGCAGGCAGGAATTACGCAGCACAGCTGATAATTGTCAAGCAGATGACAGGCAGGAATCGTGCAGCTCAGCTGGCAATTGTCAAGCAGATGAGCAGACGGTAATCACGCAGCTCAGCAGGCCCTGATCACGTGACTGAGCATGCACTGATCACGTGGCTGATCATACACTGATCACGTGACTGATCATGCACTGATCACGTGGCTATCATGCACTGATCACGTGGCTGATCATACACTGATCACGTGACTGATCATGCACTGATCACGTGGCTATCATGCACTGATCACGTGGCTGATCATGCACTGATCACGTGCCTGATCATGCACTGATCACGTGACTGATCATGCACTGATCACGTGGCTGATCATGCACTGATCACGTGGCTGATCATGCACTGATCACGTGGCTGATCATGCACTGATACCGTGACTGAGCATGGACTGATCACATGACTATCATGTAGTGATCACGTGACTTAATGGCTGATCATGTGACTGATCATGCACTGATCATGTTTGCTATCATACACTGATCATGTGCCTCTGGAGGCAATAAACAAAGAGCTGAGTAGGCACGAATCATACAGTCAGCAGGCAATAATCATGGAACTCAGCTGTGAGGAATCATGCTGCTCAGCTGGCAATAATCAAGCAGCTGAGCAGGCAGGAATTACGCAGCACAGCTGGCAATTGTCAAGCAGATGACAGGCAGGAATCGTGCAGCTCAGCTGGCAATTGTCAAGCAGATGAGCAGACAGTAATCACGCAGCTCAGCAGGCCATGATCACGTGACTGAGCATGCACTGTTCACGTGGCTGATCATACACTGATCACGTGATGATCATGCACTGATCACTTGGATATCATGCACTGATCACGTGGCTGATCATACACTGTTCACGTGTCTGATCATGCACTGATCACGTGGCTATCATGCACTGATCACGTGGCTGATCATGCACTGTTCACGTGGCTGATCACACACCTGTCACGTGACATATCATGCACTGATCACGTGGCACTCATGCACTGATCACGTGGCTGATCATACTCTGCTCACGTAACTCATCATGCACACATCACGTGGCTATCATGCACTGCTCACGTGGCTCGTCATGGAATGATCACGTAGCTACCATATACTGGTCACGTGACTGATCATGCACAGATCACGTAAATGATCATGCACTGTTCACGTGACTGATCATGTACTGATCACGTGACTGATCATGCACTGATCACGTGGCTATCATGCTCTGCTCACGTGGCTGATCATGCAACGATCACGTAGCAACCATGTACTGGTCACGTGACTGATCATGCACTGATCACGTAATTGATCATGCACTGATCACGTGGCTCATCATGCACTGATCACGTGGCTGATCACACATGTATCACGTGACTGATCATGCACTGATCACGTGGCTATCATGCACTGATCACGTGGCTATCATGCACTGATCACGTGGCTGATCATGCACTGATCACGTGGCTATCATGCACTGATCACGTGACTGATCATGCACTGATCACGTGGCTGATCATGCACTGATCACGTGACTGATCATGCACTGATCACGTGACTGATCATGCACTGATCACGTGACTGATCATGCACTGATCACGTGGCTATCATGCACTGATCACGTGGCTGATCATGCAATGATCACGTAGCTACCATACTGGTCACGTGACTGATCATGCACTGATCACGTGACTGATCATGCACTGATCACGTGGCTGATCATGCACTGATCACGTGGCTGATCATGCACTGATCACGTGACTGATCATGCACTGATCACGTGACTGATCATGCACTGATCACGTGGCTATCATGCACTGATCACGTGGCTGATCATGCACTGATCACGTGCCTGATCATGCACTGATCACATGACTGATCATGCACTGATCACGTGACTGATCATGCACTGATCACGTGGCTATCATGCACTACTCACGTGGCTGATCATGCAATGATCATGTAGCTACCATGTACTGGTCACGTGACTGATCATACACCCATCAGGTGACTGATCATGCACTGATCACGTGGCTATCATGCACTGATCACGTGGCTGATCATGCACTGATCACCTGCCTGGTCATGCACTGATCACGTGACAAATCATGCACTGATCACGTAGCTATCATGAACTGATCACCTGGCTGATCATGCACTGATCACGTGGCTGATCATGCACTGATACCGTGACTGAGCATGGACTGATCACATGACTATCATGTAGTGATCACGTGACTTAATGGCGCTGATCATGTGACTGATCATGCGCTGATCATGTTTGCTATCATACACTGATCATGTGCCTCTGGAGGCAATAAACAAAGAGCTGAGTAGGCACGAATCAAACAGTCAGCAGGCAATAATCATGGAACTCAGGTGTGAGGAATCATGCTGCTCAGCTGGCAATAATCAAGCAGCTGAGCAGGCAGGAATTACGCAGCACAGCTGGCAATTGTCAAGCAGATGACAGGCAGGAATCGTGCAGCTCAGCTGGCAATTGTCAAGCAGATGAGCAGACAGTAATCACGCAGCTCAGCAGGCCCAGATCACGTGACTGAGCATGCACTGTTCACGTGGCTGATCATACACTGATCACGTGACTGATCATGCACTGATCACGTGGCTATCATGCACTGATCACGTGGCTGATCATACACTGTTCACGTGTCTGACCATGCACTGATCACGTGGCTGATCATACACTGCTCACGTAACTGATCATGCACTGATCACGTGGCTGATCATGCACTGATCACGTGGCTATCATGCACTGATCACGTGGCTGATCATGCACTGATCACGTGACTGATCATGCACTGATCATCTGGCTATCATGCACTGATCACTGGCTATCATGCACTGATCACGTGGCTGATCATGCACTGATCACGTGACTGATCATGCACTGATCACGTCTATATCATGCACTGATCACATGATCATGCACTGATCACGTGATCATGCACTGATCATGTGACTGATCATGCACTGATCACGTGGCTATCATGCACTGCTCACGTGGCTGATCATGCAATGATCACGTAGCTACCATGTACTGGTCACGTGACTGATCATGCACTGATCACGTAATTGATCATGCACTGATCACGTGACTGATCATGCACTGATCACGTGACTGATCATGCACTGATCACGTGACTGATCATGCACTGATCACGTGGCTGATCATGCACTGATCACGTGGCTGATCATGCACTGATCACGTGACTGATCATGCACTGATCACGTGACTGATCATGCACTGATCACGTGACTGATCATGCACTGATCACCTGCCTGATCATGCACTGATCACGTGACTGATCATGCACTGATCACATAGCTATCATGAACTGATCACCTGGCTGATCATGCACTGATCACGTGGCTGATCATGCACTGATACCGTGACTGAGCATGGACTGATCACATGACTATCATGTAGTGATCACGTGACTTAATGGCGCTGATCATGTGACTGATCATGCACTGATCATGTTTGCTATCATACACTGATCATGTGCCTCTGGAGGCAATAAACAAAGAGCTGAGTAGGCACGAATCATACAGTCAGCAGGCAATAATCATGGAACTCAGCTGTGAGGAATCATGCTGCTCAGCTGGCAATAATCAAGCAGCTGAGCAGGCAGGAATTACGCAGCACAGCTGGCAATTGTCAAGCAGATGACAGGCAGGAATCGTGCAGCTCAGCTGGCAATTGTCAAGCAGATGAGCAGACAGTAATCACGCAGCTCAGCAGGCCCTGATCACGTGACTGAGCATGCACTGTTCACGTGGCTGATCATACACTGATCACGTGATGATCATGCACTGATCACTTGGATATCATGCACTGATCACGTGGCTGATCATACACTGTTCACGTGTCTGACCATGCACTGATCACGTGGCTGATCATACACTGCTCACGTAACTGATCATGCACTGATCACGTGGCTATCATGCACTGATCACGTGGCTGATCATGCACTGATCACGTGGCTGATCACACACTGTCACGTGACATATCATGCACTGATCACGTGGCTATCATGCACTGATCACGTGGCTGTCATGGAATGATCACGTAGCTACCATATACTGGTCACGTGACTGATCATGCACTGATCACGTAAATGATCATGCACTGATCACGTGACTGATCATGTACTGATCACGTGACTGATCATGCACTGATCACGTGGCTATCATGCACTGCTCACGTGGCTGATCATGCAACGATCACGTAGCAACCATGTACTGGTCACGTGACTGATCATGCACTGATCACGTAATTGATCATGCACTGATCACGTGGCTCATCATGCACTGATCACGTGGCTGATCACACATGTATCACGTGACTGATCATGCACTGATCACGTGGCTATCATGCACTGATCACGTGGCTATCATGCACTGATCACGTGGCTGATCACACACGATCACGTGACTGATCATGCACTGATCACGTGGCTATCATGCACTGATCACGTGGCTGATCATGCACTGATCACGTGGCTGATCATGCACTGATCACGTGGCTATCATGCACTGATCACGTGGCTGATCATGCAATGATCACGTAGCTACCATGCACTGGTCACGTGACTGATCATGCACTGATCACGTAATTGATCATGCACTGATCACGTGGCTGATCATGCACTGATCACGTGGCTGATCATGCACTGATCACGTGACTGATCATGCACTGATCACGTGACTGATCATGCACTGATCACGTGGCTATCATGCACTGATCACGTGGCTGATCATGCACTGATCACGTGCCTGATCATGCACTGATCACATGACTGATCATGCACTGATCACGTGACTGATCATGCACTGATCACGTGGCTATCATGCACTGATCACGTGGCTGATCATGCAATGATCACGTAGCTACCATGTACTGGTCAGTGACTGATCATGCACTGATCACGTGACTGATCATGCACTGATCACGTGGCTATCATGCACTGATCACGTGGCTGATCATGATCATGACTGATCATGCACTGATCACGTGACTGATCATGCACTGATCACGTGGCTATCATGCACTGATCACGTGGCTGATCATGCACTGATCACGTGGCTGATCATGCACTGATCACGTGACTGATCATGCACTGATCACGTGACTATCATGCACTGATCACGTGGCTATCATGCACTGATCACGTGGCTGATCATGCACTGATCATGTAGCTACCATGCACTGATCACGTGACTGATCATGCACTGATCACGTGACTGATCATGCACTGATCACGTGGCTATCATGCACTGATCACGTGACTGATCATGCACTGATCACGTCTATATCATGCACTGATCACGTGACTGATCATGCACTGATCACGTGGCTGATCATGCACTGATCACGTGACTGATCATGCACTGATCACGTGGCTGATCATGCACTGATCACGTGACTGATCATGCACTGATCACGTGACTGATCATGCACTGATCACGTGACTGATCATGCACTGATCACGTGGCTATCATGCACTACTCACGTGGCTGATCATGCAATGATCATGTAGCTACCATGTACTGGTCACGTGACTGATCATACACCCATCAGGTGACTGATCATGCACTGATCACGTGGCTATCATGCACTGATCACGTGGCTGATCATGCACTGATCACGTGCCTGATCATGCACTGATCACGTGACTGATCATGCACTGATCACGTGGCTATCATGCACTGATCACGTGGCTGATCATGCACTGATCACGTGGCTGATCATGCACTGATACCGTGACTGAGCATGGACTGATCACATGACTATCATGTAGTGATCACGTGACTTAATGGCGCTGATCATGTGACTGATCATGCGCTGATCATGTTTGCTATCATACACTGATCATGTGCCTCTGGAGGCAATAAACAAAGAGCTGAGTAGGCACGAATCAAACAGTCAGCAGGCAATAATCATGGAACTCAGGTGTGAGGAATCATGCTGCTCAGCTGGCAATAATCAAGCAGCTGAGCAGGCAGGAATTACGCAGCACAGCTGATAATTGTCAAGCAGATGACAGGCAGGAATCGTGCAGCTCAGCTGGCAATTGTCAAGCAGATGAGCAGACAGTAATCACGCAGCTCAGCAGGCCCAGATCACGTGACTGAGCATGCACTGTTCACGTGGCTGATCATACACTGATCACGTGACTGATCATGCACTGATCACGTGGCTATCATGCACTGATCACGTGGCTGATCATACACTGCTCACGTAACTGATCATGCACTGATCACGTGGCTATCATGCACTGATCACGTGGCTGATCATGCACTGATCACGTGGCTGATCATGCACTGATCACGTGGCTGATCATGCACTGATCACGTGACTGATCATGCACTGATCACGTGGCTGATCATGCACTGATCACGTGGCTATCATGCACTGATCACGTGGCTGATCATGCACTGATCACGTGACTGATCATGCACTGATCACTGGCTATCATGCACTCATCAACTGGCTATCATGCACTGATCACGTGGCTGATCATGCACTGATCACGTGACTGATCATGCACTGATCACGTCTATATCATGCACTGATCACGTGACTGATCATGCACTGATCACGTGGATGATCATACACTGATCATGTGACTGATCATGCACTGATCACGTGGCTATCATGCACTGATCACGTGGCTGATCATGCACTGATCACGTAGCTACCATGCACTGATCACGTGACTGATCATGCACTGATCACGTGGCTGATCATGCACTGATCACGTGACTTATCATGCACTGTTCACGTGACTGATCATGCACTGATCACGTGACTGATCATGCACTGATCACGTGGCTATCATGCACTACTCACGTGGCTGATCATGCAATGATCATGTAGCTACCATGTACTGGTCACGTGACTGATCATACACCCATCAGGTGACTGATCATGCACTGATCACGTGGCTATCATGCACTGATCACGTGGCTGATCATGCACTGATCACCTGCCTGGTCATGCACTGATCACGTGACTGATCATGCACTGATCACGTGGCTGATCATGAACTGATCACGTGGCTGATCATGCACTGATCACGTGGCTGATCATGCACTGATACCGTGACTGAGCATGGACTGATCACATGACTATCATGTAGTGATCACGTGACTTAATGGCGCTGATCATGTGACTGATCATGCGCTGATCATGTTTGCTATCATACACTGATCATGTGCCTCTGGAGGCAATAAACAAAGAGCTGAGTAGGCACGAATCAAACAGTCAGCAGGCAATAATCATGGAACTCAGCTGTGAGGAATCATGCTGCTCAGCTGGCAATAATCAAGCAGCTGAGCAGGCAGGAATTACGCAGCACAGCTGGCAATTGTCAAGCAGATGACAGGCAGGAATCGTGCAGCTCAGCTGGCAATTGTCAAGCAGATGAGCAGACAGTAATCACGCAGCTCAGCAGGCCCTGATCACGTGACTGAGCATGCACTGTTCACGTGGCTGATCATACACTGATCACGTGATGATCATGCACTGATCACTTGGATATCATGCACTGATCACGTGGCTGATCATACACTGTTCACGTGTCTGACCATGCACTGATCACGTGGCTGATCATACACTGCTCACGTAACTGATCATGCACTGATCACGTGGCTATCATGCACTGATCACGTGGCTGAACATGCACTGTTCACGTGGCTGATCACACACCTGTCACGTGACATATCATGCACTGATCACGTGGCACTCATGCACTGATCACGTGGCTGATCATACTCTGCTCACGTAACTCATCATGCACACATCACGTGGCTATCATGCACTGCTCACGTGGCTCGTCATGGAATGATCACGTAGCTACCATATACTGGTCACGTGACTGATCATGCACTGATCACGTAAATGATCATGCACTGTTCACGTGACTGATCATGTACTGATCACGTGACTGATCATGCACTGATCACGTGGCTATCATGCACTGATCACGTGGCTGATCATGCACTGATCACGTGCCTGATCATGCACTGATCACATGACTGATCATGCACTGATCACGTGACTGATCATGCACTGATCACGTGGCTATCATGCACTGATCACGTGACTGATCATGCACTGATCACGTCTATATCATGCACTGATCACGTGACTGATCATGCACTGATCACGTGGCTGATCATGCACTGATCACGTGACTGATCATGCACTGATCACGTGGCTGATCATGCACTGATCACGTGACTGATCATGCACTGATCACGTGACTGATCATGCACTGATCACGTGACTGATCATGCACTGATCACGTGGCTATCATGCACTACTCACGTGGCTGATCATGCAATGATCATGTAGCTACCATGTACTGGTCACGTGACTGATCATACACCCATCAGGTGACTGATCATGCACTGATCACGTGGCTATCATGCACTGATCACGTGGCTGATCATGCACTGATCACGTGCCTGATCATGCACTGATCACGTGACTGATCATGCACTGATCACGTGGCTATCATGAACTGATCACGTGGCTGATCATGCACTGATCACGTGGCTGATCATGCACTGATACCGTGACTGAGCATGGACTGATCACATGACTATCATGTAGTGATCACGTGACTTAATGGCGCTGATCATGTGACTGATCATGCGCTGATCATGTTTGCTATCATACACTGATCATGTGCCTCTGGAGGCAATAAACAAAGAGCTGAGTAGGCACGAATCAAACAGTCAGCAGGCAATAATCATGGAACTCAGGTGTGAGGAATCATGCTGCTCAGCTGGCAATAATCAAGCAGCTGAGCAGGCAGGAATTACGCAGCACAGCTGGCAATTGTCAAGCAGATGACAGGCAGGAATCGTGCAGCTCAGCTGGCAATTGTCAAGCAGATGAGCAGACAGTAATCACGCAGCTCAGCAGGCCCAGATCACGTGACTGAGCATGCACTGTTCACGTGGCTGATCATACACTGATCACGTGACTGATCATGCACTGATCACGTGGCTATCATGCACTGATCACGTGGCTGATCATACACTGATCACGTGACTGATCATGCACTGATCACGTGGCTATCATGCACTGATCACGTGGCTGATCATGCACTGATCACGTGGCTGATCATGCACTGATCACGTGGCTGATCATGCACTGATCACGTGGCTATCATGCACTGATCACGTGGCTGATCATGCACTGATCACGTGACTGATCATGCACTGATCACTGGCTATCATGCACTCATCACTGGCTATCATGCACTGATCACGTGGCTGATCATGCACTGATCACGTGACTGATCATGCACTGATCACGTCTATATCATGCACTGATCACATGACTGATCATGCACTGATCACGTGGATGATCATACACTGATCATGTGACTGATCATGCACTGATCACGTGGCTATCATGCACTGATCACGTGGCTGATCATGCACTGATCACGTAGCTACCATGTACTGATCACGTGACTGATCATGCACTGATCACGTAATTGATCATGCACTGATCACGTGACTTATCATGCACTGATCACGTGACTGATCATGCACTGATCACGTGACTGATCATGCACTGATCACGTGGCTATCATGCACTACTCACGTGGCTGATCATGCAATGATCATGTAGCTACCATGTACTGGTCACGTGACTGATCATACACCCATCAGGTGATGATCATGCACTGATCACGTGGCTATCATGCACTGATCACGTGGCTGATCATGCACTGATCACCTGCCTGGTCATGCACTGATCACGTGACTGATCATGCACTGATCACGTGGCTATCATGAACTGATCACGTGGCTGATCATGCACTGATCACGTGGCTGATCATGCACTGATACCGTGACTGAGCATGGACTGATCACATGACTATCATGTAGTGATCACGTGACTTAATGGCGCTGATCATGTGACTGATCATGCACTGATCATGTTTGCTATCATACACTGATCATGTGCCTCTGGAGGCAATAAACAAAGAGCTGAGTAGGCACGAATCAAACAGTCAGCAGGCAATAATCATGGAACTCAGCTGTGAGGAATCATGCTGCTCAGCTGGCAATAATCAAGCAGCTGAGCAGGCAGGAATTACGCAGCACAGCTGATAATTGTCAAGCAGATGACAGGCAGGAATCGTGCAGCTCAGCTGGCAATTGTCAAGCAGATGAGCAGACAGTAATCACGCAGCTCAGCAGGCCCAGATCACGTGACTGAGCATGCACTGTTCACGTGGCTGATCATACACTGATCACGTGACTGATCATGCACTGATCACGTGGCTATCATGCACTGATCACGTGGCTGATCATACACTGTTCACGTGTCTGACCATGCACTGATCACGTGGCTGATCATACACTGCTCACGTAACTGATCATGCACTGATCACGTGGCTGATCATGCACTGATCAGTGGCTGATCATGCACTGATCACGTGGCTGATCATACACTGATCACGTGACTGATCATGCACTGATCACTGGCTATCATGCACTGATCACTGGCTATCATGCACTGATCACGTGGCTGATCATGCACTGATCACGTGACTGATCATGCACTGATCACGTCTATATCATGCACTGATCACATGACTGATCATGCACTGATCACGTGGATGATCATGCACTGATCATGTGACTGATCATGCACTGATCACGTGGCTGATCATGCACTGATCACGTAGCTACCATGCACTGATCACGTGACTGATCATGCACTGATCACGTAATTGATCATGCACTGATCACGTGACTGATCATGCACTGATCACGTGACTGATCATGCACTGATCACGTGACTGATCATGCACTGATCACGTGGCTATCATGCACTGATCACGTGGCTGATCATGCAATGATCACGTAGCTACCATGTACTGATCACGTGACTGATCATGCACTGATCACGTAATTGATCATGCACTGATCACGTGGCTGATCATGCACTGATCACGTGGCTGATCATGCACTGATCACGTGACTGATCATGCACTGATCACGTGACTGATCATGCACTGATCACGTGGCTGATCATGCACTGATCACGTGCCTGATCATGCACTGATCACATGACTGATCATGCACTGATCACGTGACTGATCATGCACTGATCACGTGGCTATCATGCACTACTCACGTGGCTGATCATGCAATGATCATGTAGCTACCATGTACTGGTCACGTGACTGATCATACACCCATCAGGTGACTGATCATGCACTGATCACGTGGCTATCATGCACTGATCACGTGGCTGATCATGCACTGATCACGTGCCTGGTCATGCACTGATCACGTGACTGATCATGCACTGATCACGTGGCTATCATGAACTGATCACGTGGCTGATCATGCACTGATCACGTGGCTGATCATGCACTGATACCGTGACTGAGCATGGACTGATCACATGACTATCATGTAGTGATCACGTGACTTAATGGCGCTGATCATGTGACTGATCATGCACTGATCATGTTTGCTATCATACACTGATCATGTGCCTCTGGAGGCAATAAACAAAGAGCTGAGTAGGCACGAATCAAACAGTCAGCAGGCAATAATCATGGAACTCAGCTGTGAGGAATCATGCTGCTCAGCTGGCAATAATCAAGCAGCTGAGCAGGCAGGAATTACGCAGCACAGCTGGCAATTGTCAAGCAGATGACAGGCAGGAATCGTGCAGCTCAGCTGGCAATTGTCAAGCAGATGAGCAGACAGTAATCACGCAGCTCAGCAGGCCCTGATCACGTGACTGAGCATGCACTGTTCACGTGGCTGATCATACACTGATCACGTGATGATCATGCACTGATCACTTGGATATCATGCACTGATCACGTGGCTGATCATACACTGTTCACGTGTCTGACCATGCACTGATCACGTGGCTGATCATACACTGCTCACGTAACTGATCATGCACTGATCACGTGGCTATCATGCACTGATCACGTGGCTGAACATGCACTGTTCACGTGGCTGATCACACACCTGTCACGTGACATATCATGCACTGATCACGTGGCACTCATGCACTGATCACGTGGCTGATCATACTCTGCTCACGTAACTCATCATGCACACATCACGTGGCTATCATGCACTGCTCACGTGGCTCGTCATGGAATGATCACATAGCTACATATACTGGTCACGTGACTGATCATGCACTGATCACGTAAATGATCATGCACTGATCACGTGACTGATCATGCACTGATCACGTGACTGATCATGCACTGATCACGTGGCTATCATGCACTGATCACGTGGCTGATCATGCACTGATCACGTGCCTGATCATGCACTGATCACATGACTGATCATGCACTGATCACGTGACTGATCATGCACTGATCACGTGGCTATCATGCACTACTCACGTGGCTGATCATGCAATGATCATGTAGCTACCATGTACAGGTCACGTGACTGATCATACACCCATCAGGTGACTGATCATGCACTGATCACGTGGCTATCATGCACTGATCACGTGACTGATCATGCACTGATCACGTCTATATCATGCACTGATCACATGACTGCCCATGCACTGATCACGTGGATGATCATACACTGATCATGTGACTGATCATGCACTGATCACGTGGCTGATCATGCACTGATACCGTGACTGAGCATGGACTGATCACATGACTATCATGTAGTGATCACGTGACTTAATGGCGCTGATCATGTGACTGATCATGCGCTGATCATGTTTGCTATCATACACTGATCATGTGCCTCTGGAGGCAATAAACAAAGAGCTGAGTAGGCACGAATCAAACAGTCAGCAGGCAATAATCATGGAACTCAGGTGTGAGGAATCATGCTGCTCAGCTGGCAATAATCAAGCAGCTGAGCAGGCAGGAATTACGCAGCACAGCTGGCAATTGTCAAGCAGATGACAGGCAGGAATCATGCAGCTCAGCTGGCAATTGTCAAGCAGATGAGCAGACAGTAATCACGCAGCTCAGCAGGCCCTGATCACGTGACTGAGCATGCACTGTTCACGTGGCTGATCATACACTGATCACGTGACTGATCATGCACTGATCACGTGGCTATCATGCACTGATCACGTGGCTGATCATACACTGTTCACGTGTCTGACCATGCACTGATCACGTGGCTGATCATACACTGCTCACGTAACTGATCATGCACTGATCACGTGGCTATCATGCACTGATCACGTGGCTGATCATGCACTGATCACGTGACTGATCATGCACTGATCACGTCTATATCATGCACTGATCACGTGACTATCATGCACTGATCACGTGGCTGATCATACACTGATCACGTGACTGATCATGCACTGATCACGTGGCTATCATGCACTGCTCACGTGGCTGATCATGCAATGATCACGTAGCTACCATGTACTGGTCACGTGACTGATCATGCACTGATCACGTAATTGATCATGCACTGATCACGTGACTGATCATGCACTGATCACGTGACTGATCATGCACTGATCACGTGACTGATCATGCACTGATCACGTGGCTATCATGCACTGCTCACGTGGCTGATCATGCATGATCACGTAGCTACCATGTACTGGTCACGTGACTGATCATGCACTGATCACGTAATTGATCATGCACTGATCACGTGGCTGATCATGCACTGATCACGTGGCTGATCATGCACTGATCACGTGACTGATCATGCACTGATCACGTGACTGATCATGCACTGATCACGTGACTGATCATGCACTGATCACGTGGCTGATCATGCACTGATCACGTGACTGATCATGCACTGATCACGTGACTGATCATGCACTGATCACGTGGCTATCATGCACTGATCACGTGGCTGATCATGCACTGATCACGTGGCTGATCATGCACTGAT
Source organism: Bos javanicus (assembly GCF_032452875.1). Classification (NCBI taxonomy): domain Eukaryota; kingdom Metazoa; phylum Chordata; class Mammalia; order Artiodactyla; family Bovidae; genus Bos; species Bos javanicus. Next base: position 361,412 of record NW_026893646.1, on the reverse strand, counting down.
CACGTGACTATCATGCACTGATCACGTGGCATCATGCACTGATCACGTGGCTGATCATACACTGATCATGTAACTGATCATGCACTGATCACGTGGCTATCATGCACTGATCACGTGGCTGTCATGCACTGATCACGTGGCTACATGCACTGATCACGTGACTGATCATGCACTGATCACGTGGCTGATCATGCACTGATCACGTGACTGATCATGCACTGATCACGTGACTGATCATGCACTGATCACGTGGCTATCATGCACTGATCACGTGGCTGATCATGCACTGATCACGTGACTGATCATGCACTGATCACGTGACTGATCATGCACTGATCACGTGGCTATCATGCACTACTCACGTGGCTGATCATGCAATGATCATGTAGCTACCATGTACAGGTCACGTGAATGATCATACACCCATCAGGTGACTGATCATGCACTGATCACGTGGCTATCATGCACTGATCACGAGACTGATCATGCACTGATCACGTCTATATCATGCACTGATCACATGACTGCCCATGCACTGATCACGTGGATGATCATACACTAATCATGTGACAGATCATGCACTGATCACGTGGCTGATCATGCACTGATACCGTGACTGAGCATGGACTGATCACATGACTATCATGTAGTGATCACGTGACTTAATGGCGCTGATCATGTGACTGATCATGCGCTGATCATGTTTGCTATCATACACTGATCATGTGCCTCTGGAGGCAATAAACAAAGAGCTGAGTAGGCACGAATCAAACAGTCAGCAGGCAATAATCATGGAACTCAGCTGTGAGGAATCATGCTGCTCAGCTGGCAATAATCAAGCAGCTGAGCAGGCAGGAATTACGCAGCACAGCTGGCAATTGTCAAGCAGATGACAGGCAGGAATCGTGCAGCTCAGCTGGCAATTGTCAAGCAGATGAGCAGACAGTAATCACGCAGCTCAGCAGGCCCTGATCACGTGACTGAGCATGCACTGTTCACGTGGCTGATCATACACTGATCACGTGATGATCATGCACTGATCACTTGGATATCATGCACTGATCACGTGGCTGATCATACACTGTTCACGTGTCTGACCATGCACTGATCACGTGGCTGATCATACACTGCTCACGTAACTGATCATGCACTGATCACGTGGCTATCATGCACTGATCACGTGGCTGAACATGCACTGTTCACGTGGCTGATCACACACCTGTCACGTGACATATCATGCACTGATCACGTGGCACTCATGCACTGATCACGTGGCTGATCATACTCTGCTCACGTAACTGATCATGCACACATCACGTGGCTATCATGCACTGCTCACGTGGCTCGTCATGGAATGATCACGTAGCTACCATATACTGGTCACGTGACTGATCATGATCACGTAAATGATCATGCACTGTTCACGTGACTGATCATGTACTGATCACGTGACTGATCATGCACTGATCACGTGGCTATCATGCACTGATCACGTGGCTGATCATGCACTGATCACGTGCCTGATCATGCACTGATCACGTGACTGATCATGCACTGATCACGTGACTGATCATGCACTGATCACGTGGCTATCATGCACTGATCACGTGGCTGATCATGCACTGATCACGTAGCTACCATGTACTGGTCACGTGACTGATCATGCACTGATCACGTGACTGATCATGCACTGATCACGTGGCTATCATGCACTGATCACGTGACTGATCATGCACTGATCACGTCTATATCATGCACTGATCACGTGACTGATCATGCACTGATCACGTGGCTGATCATGCACTGATCACGTGACTGATCATGCACTGATCACGTGGCTGATCATGCACTGATCACGTGACTGATCATGCACTGATCACGTGACTGATCATGCACTGATCACGTGACTGATCATGCACTGATCACGTGGCTATCATGCACTACTCACGTGGCTGATCATGCAATGATCATGTAGCTACCATGTACTGGTCACGTGACTGATCATACACCCATCAGGTGACTGATCATGCACTGATCACGTGGCTATCATGCACTGATCACGTGGCTGATCATGCACTGATCACGTGCTGATCATGCACTGATCACGTGACTGATCATGCACTGATCACGTGGCTGATCATGAACTGATCACGTGGCTGATCATGCACTGATCACGTGGCTGATCATGCACTGATACCGTGACTGAGCATGGACTGATCACATGACTATCATGTAGTGATCACGTGACTTAATGGCGCTGATCATGTGACTGATCATGCGCTGATCATGTTTGCTATCATACACTGATCATGTGCCTCTGGAGGCAATAAACAAAGAGCTGAGTAGGCACGAATCAAACAGTCAGCAGGCAATAATCATGGAACTCAGGTGTGAGGAATCATGCTGCTCAGCTGGCAATAATCAAGCAGCTGAGCAGGCAGGAATTACGCAGCACAGCTGGCAATTGTCAAGCAGATGACAGGCAGGAATCGTGCAGCTCAGCTGGCAATTGTCAAGCAGATGAGCAGACAGTAATCACGCAGCTCAGCAGGCCCAGATCACGTGACTGAGCATGCACTGTTCACGTGGCTGATCATACACTGATCACGTGACTGATCATGCACTGATCACGTGGCTATCATGCACTGATCACGTGGCTGATCATACACTGTTCACGTGTCTGACCATGCACTGATCACGTGGCTGATCATACACTGCTCACGTAACTGATCATGCACTGATCACGTGGCTGATCATGCACTGATCACGTGGCTGATCATGCACTGATCACGTGGCTGATCATACACTGATCACGTGACTGATCATGCACTGATCACTGGCTATCATGCACTGATCACTGGCTATCATGCACTGATCACGTGGCTGATCATGCACTGATCACGTGACTGATCATGCACTGATCACGTCTATATCATGCACTGATCACGTGACTGATCATGCACTGATCACGTGGATGATCATGCACTGATCACGTGACTGATCATGCACTGATCACGTGGCTATCATGCACTGCTCACGTGGCTGATCATGCAATGATCACGTAGCTACCATGTACTGGTCACGTGACTGATCATGCACTGATCACGTAATTGATCATGCACTGATCACGTGACTGATCATGCACTGATCACGTGACTGATCATGCACTGATCACGTGACTGATCATGCACTGATCACGTGGCTATCATGCACTGATCACGTGGCTGATCATGCACTGATCACGTGGCTATCATGCACTGATCACGTGACTGATCATGCACTGATCACGTGGCTATCATGCACTGATCACGTGGCTGATCATGCACTGATCACGTGGCTGATCATGCACTGATCACGTGACTGATCATGCACTGATCACGTGACTGATCATGCACTGATCACGTGGCTATCATGCACTGATCACGTGGCTGATCATGCACTGATCACGTAGCTACCATGTACTGGTCACGTGACTGATCATGCACTGATCACGTGACTGATCATGCACTGATCACGTGGCTATCATGCACTGATCACGTGACTGATCATGCACTGATCACTATATCATGCACTGATCACATGACTGATCATGCACTGATCACGTGGCTGATCATGCACTGATCATGTGACTGATCATGCACTGATCACGTGGCTGATCATGCACTGATCACGTGACTGATCATGCACTGATCACGTGACTGATCATGCACTGATCACGTGACTGATCATGCACTGATCACGTGCCTGATCATGCACTGATCACGTGACAAATCATGCACTGATCACATAGCTATCATGAACTGATCACCTGGGTGATCATGCACTGATCACGTGGCTGATCATGCACTGATACCGTGACTGAGCATGGACTGATCACATGACTATCATGTAGTGATCACGTGACTTAATGGCGCTGATCATGTGACTGATCATGCGCTCATCATGTTTGCTCTCATACACTGATCATGTGCCTCTGGAGGCAATAAACAAAGAGCTGAGTAGGCACGAATCAAACAGTCAGCAGGCAATAATCATGGAACTCAGGTGTGAGGAATCATGCTGCTCAGCTGGCAATAATCAAGCAGCTGAGCAGGTAGGAATTACGCAGCACAGCTGGCAATTGTCAAGCAGATGACAGGCAGGAATCATGCAGCTCAGCTGGAAATTGTCAAGCAGATGAGCAGACAGTAATCACGCAGCTCAGCAGGCCCAGATCACGTGACTGAGCATGCACTGTTCACGTGGCTGATCATACACTGATCATGCGACAGATCATGCACTGATCACGTGGCTATCATGCACTGATCACGTGGCTGATCATACACTGATCACGTGACTGATCATGCACTAATCACGTCTATATCATGCACTGATCACGTGACTGATCATGCACTGATCACGTGGCTGATCATGCACTGATCACGTGACTGATCATGCACTGATCACGTGGCTATCATGCACTGATCACGTGGCTGATCATGCACTGATCACGTGGCTACCATGCACTGATCACGTGACTGATCATGCACTGATCACGTAACTGATCATGCACTGATCACGTGACTGATCATGCACTGATCACGTGACTGATCATGCACTGATCACGTGACTGATCATGCACTGATCACGTGGCTATCATGCACTGCTCACGTGGCTGATCATGCAATGATCACGTAGCTACCATGTACTGGTCACGTGACTGATCATGCACTGATCACGTAATTGATCATGCACTGATCACGTGGCTGATCATGCACTGATCACGTGGCTGATCATGCACTGATCACGTGACTGATCATGCACTGATCACGTGACTGATCATGCACTGATCACGTGGCTGATCATGCACTGATCACGTGGCTGATCATGCACTGATCACGTGACTGATCATGCACTGATCACGTGACTGATCATGCACTGATCACGTGGCTATCATGCACTGATCACGTGGCTGATCATGCACTGATCACGTGGCTGATCACACACTGATCACGTGACTGATCATGCACTGATCACGTGGCATCATGCACTGATCACGTGGCTGATCATGCACTGATCACGTAGCTATCATGCACTGATCACGTGACTGATCATGCACTGATCACGTGACTGATCATGCACTGATCACGTGACTGATCATGCACTGATCACGTGACTGATCATGCACTGATCACGTGGCTATCATGCACTGATCACGTGGCTGATCATGCACTGATCACGTAGCTATCATGCACTGATCACGTGACTGATCATGCACTGATCACGTGGCTGATCATGCACTGATCACGTGACTGATCATGCACTGATCACGTGACTGATCATGCACTGATCACGTGACTGATCATGCACTGATCACGTGGCTATCATGCACTGATCACGTGGCTGATCATGCACTGATCACGTAGCTACCATGTACTGATCACGTGACTGATCATGCACTGATCACGTGACTGATCATGCACTGATCACGTGGCTATCATGCACTGATCACGTGACTGATCATGCACTGATCACGTATATCATGCACTGATCACATGACTGATCATGCACTGATCACGTGGCTGATCATGCACTGATCACGTGACTGATCATGCACTGATCACGTGGCTGATCATGCACTGATCACGTGACTGATCATGCACTGATCACGTGACTGATCATGCACTGATCACGTGACTGATCATGCACTGATCACGTGCCTGATCATGCACTGATCACGTGACTGATCATGCACTGATCACGTGGCTATCATGCACTGATCACGTGGTGATCATGCACTGATCACGTGGCTGATCATGCACTGATACCGTGACTGAGCATGGACTGATCACATGACTATCATGTAGTGATCACGTGACTTAATGGCGCTGATCATGTGACTGATCATGCGCTGATCATGTTTGCTATCATACACTGATCATGTGCCTCTGGAGGCAATAAACAAAGAGCTGAGTAGGCACGAATCAAACAGTCAGCAGGCAATAATCATGGAACTCAGCTGTGAGGAATCATGCTGCTCAGCTGGCAATAATCAAGCAGCTGAGCAGGCAGGAATTACGCAGCACAGCTGGCAATTGTCAAGCAGATGACAGGCAGGAATCATGCAGCTCAGCTGGCAATTGTCAAGCAGATGAGCAGACAGTAATCACGCAGCTCAGCAGGCCCAGATCACGTGACTGAGCATGCACTGTTCACGTGGCTGATCATACACTGATCACGTGACTGATCATGCACTGATCACGTGGCTATCATGCACTGATCACGTGGCTGATCATACACTGTTCACGTGTCTGACCATGCACTGATCACGTGGCTGATCATACACTGCTCACGTAACTGATCATGCACTGATCACGTGGCTATCATGCACTGATCACGTGGCTGATCATGCACTGATCACGTGACTGATCATGCACTGATCACGTCTATATCATGCACTGATCACGTGACTATCATGCACTGATCACGTGGCTGATCATACACTGATCATGTGACTGATCATGCACTGATCACGTGGCTATCATGCACTGCTCACGCTGATCATGCAATGATCACGTAGCTACCATGTACTGGTCACGTGACTGATCATGCACTGATCACGTAATTGATCATGCACTGATCACGTGACTGATCATGCACTGATCACGTGACTGATCATGCACTGATCACGTGACTGATCATGCACTGATCACGTGGCTATCATGCACTGCTCACGTGGCTGATCATGCACTGATCACGTAGCTACCATGCACTGGTCACGTGACTGATCATGCACTGATCACGTAATTGATCATGCACTGATCACGTGGCTGATCATGCACTGATCACGTGGCTGATCATGCACTGATCACGTGACTGATCATGCACTGATCACGTGGCTGATCATGCACTGATCACGTGACTGATCATGCACTGATCACGTGGCTGATCATGCACTGATCACGTGACTGATCATGCACTGATCACGTGACTGATCATGCACTGATCACGTGGCTGATCATGCACTGATCACGTGGCTGATCATGCACTGATCACGTGACTATCATGCACTGATCACGTGGCATCATGCACTGATCACGTGGCTGATCATACACTGATCACGTAACTGATCATGCACTGATCACGTGGCTATCATGCACTGATCACGTGGCTGTCATGCACTGATCACGTGGCTACATATACTGATCACGTGACTGATCATGCACTGATCACGTGGCTGATCATGCACTGATCACGTGACTGATCATGCACTGATCACGTGACTGATCATGCACTGATCACGTGGCTATCATGCACTGATCACGTGGCTGATCATGCACTGATCACGTGCCTGATCATGCACTGATCACATGACTGATCATGCACTGATCACGTGACTGATCATGCACTGATCACGTGGCTATCATGCACTACTCACGTGGCTGATCATGCAATGATCATGTAGCTACCATGTACAGGTCACGTGAATGATCATACACCCATCAGGTGACTGATCATGCACTGATCACGTGGCTATCATGCACTGATCACGAGACTGATCATGCACTGATCACGTCTATATCATGCACTGATCACATGACTGCCCATGCACTGATCACGTGGATGATCATACACTAATCATGTGACAGATCATGCACTGATCACGTGGCTGATCATGCACTGATACCGTGACTGAGCATGGACTGATCACATGACTATCATGTAGTGATCACGTGACTTAATGGCGCTGATCATGTGACTGATCATGCGCTGATCATGTTTGCTATCATACACTGATCATGTGCCTCTGGAGGCAATAAACAAAGAGCTGAGTAGGCACGAATCAAACAGTCAGCAGGCAATAATCATGGAACTCAGGTGTGAGGAATCATGCTGCTCAGCTGGCAATAATCAAGCAGCTGAGCAGGCAGGAATTACGCAGCACAGCTGGCAATTGTCAAGCAGATGACAGGCAGGAATCGTGCAGCTCAGCTGGCAATTGTCAAGCAGATGAGCAGACAGTAATCACGCAGCTCAGCAGGCCCAGATCACGTGACTGAGCATGCACTGTTCACGTGGCTGATCATACACTGATCACGTGACTGATCATGCACTGATCACGTGGCTATCATGCACTGATCACGTGGCTGATCATACACTGTTCACGTGTCTGACCATGCACTGATCACGTGGCTGATCATACACTGATCACGTGGCTGATCATGCACTGATCACGTGGCTGATCATGCACTGATCACGTGACTGATCATGCACTGATCACGTGGCTATCATGCACTCATCACGTGGCTATCATGCACTGATCACGTGGCTGATCATGCACTGATCACGTGACTGATCATGCACTGATCACGCCTATATCATGCACTGATCACGTGACTGATCATGCACTGATCACGTGGATGATCATGCACTGATCATGTGACTGATCATGCACTGATCACGTGGCTATCATGCACTGATCACGTGGCTGATCATGCACTGATCACGTAGCTATCATGTACTGATCACGTGACTGATCATGCACTGATCACGTAATTGATCATGCACTGATCACGTGACTGATCATGCACTGATCACGTGACTGATCATGCACTGATCACGTGACTGATCATGCACTGATCACGTGGCTATCATGCACTGATCACGTGGCTGATCATGCACTGATCACGTAGCTACCATGCACTGGTCACGTGACTGATCATGCACTGATCACGTGATTGATCATGCACTGATCACGTGGCTGATCATGCACTGATCACGTGGCTGATCATGCACTGATCACGTGACTGATCATGCACTGATCACGTGACTGATCATGCACTGATCACGTGGCTATCATGCACTGATCACGTGGCTGATCATGCACTGATCACGTGCCTGATCATGCACTGATCACATGACTGATCATGCACTGATCACGTGACTGATCATGCACTGATCACGTGGCTATCATGCACTACTCACGTGGCTGATCATGCAATGATCATGTAGCTACCATGTACTGGTCACGTGACTGATCATACACCCATCAGGTGACTGATCATGCACTGATCACGTGGCTATCATGCACTGATCACGTGGCTGATCATGCACTGATCACGTGCCTGATCATGCACTGATCACGTGACTGATCATGCACTGATCACGTGGCTATCATGAACTGATCACGTGGCTGATCATGCACTGATCACGTGGCTGATCATGCACTGATACCGTGACTGAGCATGGACTGATCACATGACTATCATGTAGTGATCACGTGACTTAATGGCGCTGATCATGTGACTGATCATGCACTGATCATGTTTGCTATCATACACTGATCATGTGCCTCTGGAGGCAATAAACAAAGAGCTGAGTAGGCACGAATCAAACAGTCAGCAGGCAATAATCATGGAACTCAGGTGTGAGGAATCATGCTGCTCAGCTGGCAATAATCAAGCAGCTGAGCAGGCAGGAATTACGCAGCACAGCTGGCAATTGTCAAGCAGATGACAGGCAGGAATCGTGCAGCTCAGCTGGCAATTGTCAAGCAGATGAGCAGACAGTAATCACGCAGCTCAGCAGGCCCTGATCACGTGACTGAGCATGCACTGTTCACGTGGCTGATCATACACTGATCACGTGATGATCATGCACTGATCACTTGGATATCATGCACTGATCACGTGGCTGATCATACACTGTTCACGTGTCTGACCATGCACTGATCACGTGGCTGATCATACACTGCTCACGTAACTGATCATGCACTGATCACGTGGCTATCATGCACTGATCACGTGGCTGAACATGCACTGTTCACGTGGCTGATCACACACCTGTCACGTGACATATCATGCACTGATCACGTGGCACTCATGCACTGATCACGTGGCTGATCATACTCTGCTCACGTAACTCATCATGCACACATCACGTGGCTATCATGCACTGCTCACGTGGCTCGTCATGGAATGATCACGTAGCTACCATATACTGGTCACGTGACTGATCATGCACTGATCACGTAAATGATCATGCACTGTTCACGTGACTGATCATGCACTGATCACGTGACTGATCATGCACTGATCACGTGGCTATCATGCACTGATCACGTGGCTGATCATGCACTGATCACGTGCCTGATCATGCACTGATCACATGACTGATCATGCACTGATCACGTGACTGATCATGCACTGATCACGTGGCTATCATGCACTATCACGTGGCTGATCATGCAATGATCATGTAGCTACCATGTACAGGTCACGTGAATGATCATACACCCATCAGGTGACTGATCATGCACTGATCACGTGGCTATCATGCACTGATCACGTGACTGATCATGCACTGATCACGTCTATATCATGCACTGATCACATGACTGCCCATGCACTGATCACGTGGATGATCATACACTGATCATGTGACTGATCATGCACTGATCACGTGGCTGATCATGCACTGATACCGTGACTGAGCATGGACTGATCACATGACTATCATGTAGTGATCACGTGACTTAATGGCGCTGATCATGTGACTGATCATGCGCTGATCATGTTTGCTATCATACACTGATCATGTGCCTCTGGAGGCAATAAACAAAGAGCTGAGTAGGCACGAATCAAACAGTCAGCAGGCAATAATCATGGAACTCAGGTGTGAGGAATCATGCTGCTCAGCTGGCAATAATCAAGCAGCTGAGCAGGCAGGAATTACGCAGCACAGCTGGCAATTGTCAAGCAGATGACAGGCAGGAATCGTGCAGCTCAGCTGGCAATTGTCAAGCAGATGAGCAGACAGTAATCACGCAGCTCAGCAGCCCTGATCACGTGACTGAGCATGCACTGTTCACGTGGCTGATCATACACTGATCACGTGACTGATCATGCACTGATCACGTGGCTATCATGCACTGATCACGTGGCTGATCATACACTGATCACGTGTCTGATCATGCACTGATCACGTGGCTGATCATGCACTGATCACGTGGCTATCATGCACTGATCACGTGGCTGATCATGCACTGATCACGTGGCTGATCATGCACTGATCACATGACTGATCATGCACTGATCACGTGACTGATCATGCACTGATCACGTGGCTATCATGCACTATCACGTGGCTGATCATGCAATGATCATGTAGCTACCATGTACTGGTCACGTGACTGATCATACACCCATCAGGTGACTGATCATGCACTGATCACGTGGCTATCATGCACTGATCACGTGGCTGATCATGCACTGATCACGTGCCTGATCATGCACTGATCACGTGACTGATCATGCACTGATCACGTGGCTGATCATGCACTGATCACGTGGCTGATCATGCACTGATCACGTGGCTGATCATGCACTGATACCGTGACTGAGCATGGACTGATCACATGACTATCATGTAGTGATCACGTGACTTAATGGCACTGATCATGTGACTGATCATGCACTGATCATGTTTGCTATCATACACTGATCATGTGCCTCTGGAGGCAATAAACAAAGAGCTGAGTAGGCACGAATCAAACAGTCAGCAGGCAATAATCATGGAACTCAGCTGTGAGGAATCATGCTGCTCAGCTGGCAATAATCAAGCAGCTGAGCAGGCAGGAATTACGCAGCACAGCTGGCAATTGTCAAGCAGATGACAGGCAGGAATCGTGCAGCTCAGCTGGCAATTGTCAAGCAGATGAGCAGACAGTAATCACGCAGCTCAGCAGGCCCTGATCACGTGACTGAGCATGCACTGTTCACGTGGCTGATCATACACTGATCACGTGATGATCATGCACTGATCACTTGGATATCATGCACTGATCACGTGGCTGATCATACACTGTTCACGTGTCTGACCATGCACTGATCACGTGGCTGATCATACACTGCTCACGTAACTGATCATGCACTGATCACGTGGCTATCATGCACTGATCACGTGGCTGATCATGCACTGATCACGTGGCTGATCATACACTGTCACGTGACATATCATGCACTGATCACGTGGCACTCATGCACTGATCACGTGGCTGATCATACACTGATCACGTAACTGATCATGCACACATCACGTGGCTATCATGCACTGCTCACGTGGCTGTCATGGAATGATCACGTAGCTACCATATACTGGTCACGTGACTGATCATGCACTGATCACGTAAATGATCATGCACTGATCACGTGACTGATCATGCACTGATCACGTGACTGATCATGCACTGATCACGTGGCTGATCATGCACTGATCACGTGGCTGATCATGCACTGATCACGTGGCTGATCATGCACTGATCACGTGACTGATCATGCACTGATCACGTGACTGATCATGCACTGATCACGTGGCTATCATGCACTGATCACGTGGCTGATCATGCACTGATCACGTGACTGATCATGCACTGATCACGTGACTGATCATGCACTGATCACGTGAATGATCATGCACTGATCACGTGGCTATCATGCACTGATCACGTGGATATCATGCACTGATCACGTGGCTGATCACACACTATCACGTGACTGATCATGCACTGATCACGTGGCTATCATGCACTGATCACGTGGCTGATCATGCACTGATCACGTGGCTGATCATGCACTGATCACGTGACTGATCATGCACTGATCACGTGGCTGATCATGCACTGATCACGTGCTGATCATGCACTGATCACGTGGCTGATCATACACTGATCACGTAACTGATCATGCACTGATCACGTGGCTATCATGCACTGATCACGTGGCTGATCATGCACTGATCACGTGGCTGATCACACACCTGTCACGTGACATATCATGCACTGATCACGTGGTACTCATGCACTGATCACGTGGCTGATCATACACTGATCACGTAACTCATCATGCACATCACGTGGCTATCATGCACTGCTCACGTGGTCATGGAATGATCACGAAGCTACATATACTGGTCACGTGACTGATCATGCACTGATCACGTAAATGATCATGCACTGTTCACGTGACTGATCATGCACTGATCACGTGACTGATCATGCACTGATCACGTGGCTATCATGCACTGCTCACGTGGCTGATCATGCAATGATCACGTAGCAACCATGTACTGGTCACGTGACTGATCATGCACTGATCACGTAATTGATCATGCACTGATCACGTGGCTCATCATGCACTGATCACGTGGCTGATCACACACGATCACGTGACTGATCATGCACTGATCACGTGACTGATCATGCACTGATCACGTGGCTATCATGCACTGATCACGTGGATATCATGCACTGATCACGTGGCTGATCACACACGATCACGTGACTGATCATGCACTGATCACGTGGCTATCATGCACTGATCACGTGGCTGATCATGCACTGATCACGTGGCTGATCATGCACTGATCATGACTGATCATGCACTGATCACGTGACTGATCATGCACTGATCACGTGGCTATCATGCACTGATCACGTGGCTGATCATGCACTGATCACGTAGCTACATGCACTGATCACGTGACTGATCATGCACTGATCACGTGACTGATCATGCACTGATCACGTGGCTATCATGCACTGATCACGTGGCTGATCATGCACTGATACCATGACTGATCATGGACTGATCACATGACTATCATGCACTGATCACGTGACTTAATGGCACTGATCATGTGACTGATCATGCACTGATCATGTTTGCTATCATACACTGATCACGTGCCTCTGGAGGCAATGAAAAAGAGCTGAGTAGGCACGAATCAGTGAGTCAGCAGGCAATAATCATGGAACTCAGGTGTGAGGAATCATGCTGCTCAGCTGGCAATAATCAAGCAGCTGAGCAGGCAGGAATTACGCAGCACAGCTGGCAATTGTCAAGCAGATGAGCAGACAGTAATCACGCAGCTCAGCAGGCCCTGATCACGTGACTGAGCATGCACTGTTCACGTGGCTGATCATACACTGATCACGTGATGATCATGCACTGATCACGTGGATATCATGCACTGATCACGTGGCTGATCATGCACTGATCACGTGTCTGACCATGCACTGATCACGTGGCTGATCATACACTGATCACGTGACTGATCATGCACTGATCACGTGGCTGATCATGCACTGATACCGTGACTGAGCATGGACTGATCACATGACTATCATGTAGTGATCACGTGACTTAATGGCACTGATCATGTGACTGATCATGCGCTGATCATGTTTGCTATCATACACTGATCATGTGCCTCTGGAGGCAATAAACAAAGAGCTGAGTAGGCACGAATCAAACAGTCAGCAGGCAATAATCATGGAACTCAGGTGTGAGGAATCATGCTGCTCAGCTGGCAATAATCAAGCAGCTGAGCAGGCAGGAATTACGCAGCACAGCTGGCAATTGTCAAGCAGATGACAGGCAGGAATCGTGCAGCTCAGCTGGCAATTGTCAAGCAGATGAGCAGACAGTAATCACGCAGCTCAGCAGGCCCTGATCACGTGACTGAGCATGCACTGTTCACGTGGCTGATCATGCACTGATCACGTGGCTGATCATGCACTGATCACGTGGCTGATCATGCACTGATCACGTGGCTGATCATGCACTGATCACGTGACTGATCATGCACTGATCACGTGGCTATCATGCACTGATCACGTGGCTGATCATGCACTGATCACGTGACTGATCATGCACTGATCACGTGGCTGATCATGCACTGATCACGTGACTGATCATGCACTGATCACGTGGCTGATCATGCACTGATCACGTGGCTATCATGCACTGATCACGTGGCTGATCATGCACTGATCACGTAGCTATCATGCACTGATCACGTGACTGATCATGCACTGATCACGTGGCTATCATGCACTGATCACGTGGCTGATCATGCACTGATCACGTGACTGATCATGCACTGATCACGTGGCTGATCATGCACTGATCACGTGACTGATCATGCACTGATCACGTGACTGATCATGCACTGATCACGTGGCTATCATGCACTGATCACGTGGCTGATCATGCATGATCACGCAGCTACCATGTACTGGTCACGTGACTGATCATGCACTGATCACGTGACTGATCATGCACTGATCACGTGGCTATCATGCACTGATCACGTGGCTGATCATGCACTGATCACGTAGCTATCATGTACTGATCACGTGACTGATCATGCACTGATCACGTGACTGATCATGCACTGATCACGTGGCTGATCATGCACTGATCACGTGGCTGATCATGCACTGATCACGTGGCTGATCATGCACTGATCACGTGACTGATCATGCACTGATCACGTGACTGATCATGCACTGATCACGTGGCTATCATGCACTGATCACGTGGCTGATCATGCACTGATCACGTGCCTGATCATGCACTGATCACATGACTGATCATGCACTGATCACGTGACTGATCATGCACTGATCACGTGGCTATCATGCACTGATCACGTGGCTGATCATGCACTGATCACGTAGCTACCATGCACTGGTCACGTGACTGATCATGCACTGATCACGTGACTGATCATGCACTGATCACGTGGCTGATCATGCACTGATCACGTGGCTGATCATGCACTGATCACGTGACTGATCATGCACTGATCACGTGGTATCATGCACTGATCACGTGGCTGATCATGCACTGATCACGTGACTGATCATGCACTGATCACGTGGCTGATCATGCACTGATCACGTGGCTGATCATGCACTGATCACGTGGCTATCATGCACTGATCACGTGGCTGATCATGCACTGATCACGTAGCTATCATGCACTGATCACGTGGCTGATCATGCACTGATCACGTGGCTGATCATGCACTGATCACGTGACTGATCATGCACTGATCACGTGGCTATCATGCACTGATCACGTGGCTGATCATGCACTGATCACGCAGCTATCATGCACTGTCACGTGACTGATCATGCACTGATCACGTGACTGATCATGCACTGATCACGTGGCTATCATGCACTGATCACGTGGCTGATCATGCACTGATCACGTGCTGATCATGCACTGATCACGTGACTGATCATGCACTGATCACGTGACTGATCATGCACTGATCACGTGGCTATCATGCACTGATCACGTGGCTGATCATGCACTGATCACGTGCTATCATGCACTGATCACGTGACTGATCATGCACTGATCACGTACTGATCATGCACTGATCACGTGGATGATCATGCACTGATCACGTGGCTATCATGCACTGATCACGTGGCTATCATGCACTGATCACGTGGCTGATCATGCACTGATACGTGACTGAGCATGGACTGATCACATGACTATCATGTAGTGATCACGTGACTTAATGGCGCTGATCATGTGACTGATCATGCGCTGATCATGTTTGCTATCATACACTGATCATGTGCCTCTGGAGGCAATAAACAAAGAGCTGAGTAGGCACGAATCAAACAGTCAGCAGGCAATAATCATGGAACTCAGCTGTGAGGAATCATGCTGCTCAGCTGGCAATAATCAAGCAGCTGAGCAGGCAGGAATTACACAGCACAGCTGGCAATTGTCAAGCAGATGACAGGCAGGAATCGTGCAGCTCAGCTGGCAATTGTCAAGCAGATGAGCAGACAGTAATCACGCAGCTCAGCAGGCCCTGATCACGTGACTGAGCATGCACTGTTCACGTGGCTGATCATACACTGATCACGTGACTGATCATGCACTGATCACGTGGCTATCATGCACTGATCACGTGACTGATCATGCACTGATCACGTGATTGTCATGCACTGATCACGTGGCTATCATGCACTGATCACGTGGCTGATCATGCACTGATCACGTGACTGATCATGCACTGATCACGTGGCTATCATGCACTGATCACGTGGCTGATCATACATCATCATGGACTGATCATGCACTGATCACGGGCTATCATGCACTGACTACATGACTGACATGCACTGATCACGTGCTGATCATGCACTGATCACGTGACTGATCATGCACTGATCACGTGACTGATCATGCACTGATCACGTGGCTATCATGCACTGATCACGTGGCTGATCATGCACTGATCACGTGACTGATCATGCACTGATCACGTGGCTGATCATGCACTGCTCACGTGGCTGATCATGCAATGATCACGTAGCTACCATATACTGGTCACGTGACTGATCATGCACTGATCACGTAAATGATCATGCACTGATCACGTGACTGATCATGCACTGATCACGTGACTGATCATGCACTGATCACGTGGCTATCATGCACTGATCACGTGGCTGATCATGCAATGATCACGTAGCAACCATGTACTGGTCACGTGACTGATCATGCACTGATCACGTAATTGATCATGCACTGATCACGTGGCTGATCATGCACTGATCACGTGACTGATCATGCACTGATCACGTGACTGATCATGCACTGATCACGTGACTATCATGCACTGATCACGTGGCTGATCATGCACTGATCACGTGGCTGATCATGCACTGATCACGTGACTATCATGCACTGATCACGTGGCTATCATGCACTGATCACGTGGCTGATCATGCACTGATCACGTGACTGATCATGCACTGATCACGTGACTGATCATGCACTGATCACGTGGCTATCATGCACTGATCACGTGGATATCATGCACTGATCACGTGGCTGATCATGCACTGATCACGTGACTGATCATGCACTGATCACGTGGTATCATGCACTGATCACGTGGCTGATCATGCACTGATCACGTGGCTGATCATGCACTGATCACGTGGCTGATCATGCACTGATCACGTGGCTGATCATGCACTGATCACGTGGCTATCATGCACTGATCACGTGGCTGATCATGCACTGATCACGTAGCTGATCATGCACTGATCACGTGGCTGATCATGCACTGATCACGTGGCTGATCATGCACTGATCACGTGACTGATCATGCACTGATCACGTGGCTATCATGCACTGATCACGTGGCTGATCATGCACTGATCACGCAGCTACCATGCACTGTCACGTGACTGATCATGCACTGATCACGTGACTGATCATGCACTGATCACGTGGCTATCATGCACTGATCACGTGGCTGATCATGCACTGATCACGTGCCTGATCATGCACTGATCACGTGACTGATCATGCACTGATCACGTGACTGATCATGCACTGATCACGTGGCTATCATGCACTGATCACGTGGCTGATCATGCACTGATCACGTGCTATCATGCACTGATCACGTGACTGATCATGCACTGATCACGTACTGATCATGCACTGATCACGTGGATGATCATGCACTGATCACGTGGCTGATCATGCACTGATCACGTGGCTATCATGCACTGATCACGTGGCTGATCATGCACTGATACTGTGACTGAGCATGGACTGATCACATGACTATCATGTAGTGATCACGT
Source organism: Bos javanicus (assembly GCF_032452875.1). Taxonomy (NCBI): domain Eukaryota; kingdom Metazoa; phylum Chordata; class Mammalia; order Artiodactyla; family Bovidae; genus Bos; species Bos javanicus. The sequence continues at coordinate 342,955 of NW_026893646.1, read as the reverse complement.
GACTTAATGGCGCTGATCATGTGACTGATCATGCGCTGATCATGTTTGCTATCATACACTGATCATGTGCCTCTGGAGGCAATAAACAAAGAGCTGAGTAGGCACGAATCAAACAGTCAGCAGGCAATAATCATGGAACTCAGCTGTGAGGAATCATGCTGCTCAGCTGGCAATAATCAAGCAGCTGAGCAGGCAGGAATTACGCAGCACAGCTGGCAATTGTCAAGCAGATGACAGGCAGGAATCGTGCAGCTCAGCTGGCAATTGTCAAGCAGATGAGCAGACAGTAATCACGCAGCTCAGCAGGCCCTGATCACGTGACTGAGCATGCACTGTTCACGTGGCTGATCATACACTGATCACGTGATTGATCATGCACTGATCACTTGGATATCATGCACTGATCACGTGGCTGATCATACACTGTTCACGTGTCTGACCATGCACTGATCACGTGGCTGATCATACACTGCTCACGTAACTGATCATGCACTGATCACGTGGCTGATCATGCACTGATCACGTGGCTGATCATGCACTGATCACGTGGCTATCATGCACTGTCACGTGACTGATCATGCACTGATCACGTAACTGATCATGCACTGATCACGTGGCTGATCATGCACTGATCACGTGACTGATCATGCACTGATCACGTGACTGATCATGCACTGATCACGTGGCTATCATGCACTGATCACGTGACTGATCACACTGATCACGTGACTGATCATGCACTGATCACGTGGCATCATGCACTGATCACGTGGCTGATCATGCACTGATCACGTGACTGATCATGCACTGATCACGTGGCTATCATGCACTGCTCACGTGGCTGATCATGCAATGATCACGTAGCTACCATGTACTGGTCACGTGACTGATCATGCACTGATCACGTAATGATCATGCACTGATCACGTGGCTGATCATGCACTGATCACGTGGCTGATCATGCACTGATCACGTGACTATCATGTACTGATCACGTGACTGATCATGCACTGATCACGTAATTGATCATGCACTGATCACGTGGCTGATCATGCACTGATCACGTGCTGATCACACATGATCACGTGACTGATCATGCACTGATCACGTGGCTATCATGCACTGATCACGTGGCTGATCATGCAATGATCACGTAGCTACCATGTACTGGTCACGTGACTGATCATGCACTGATCACGTGACTGATCATGCACTGATCACGTGGCTGATCATGCACTGATCACGTGGCTGATCACACGATCACGTGACTGATCATGCACAGATCACGTGAATGATCATGCACTGATCACGTGGCTGATCATGCACTGATCACGTGGCTATCATGCACTGATCACGTGGCTGATCATGCACTGATCACGTGACTGATCATGCACTGATCACGTGGCTATCATGCACTGATCACGTGGCTATCATGCACTGATCACGTGGCTGATCATGCACTGATCACGCAGCTATCATACTGGTCACATGACTGATCATGCACTGATCACGTGACTGATCATGCACTGATCACGTGGCTTATCATGCACTGATCATGTGACTGATCATGTGCTGATCATGTTTGGTGTCATACACTGATCATGTGCCTCTGGAGGCAATGAACAAAGAGCTGAGTAGGCAGGAATCAGTCAGCAGGCAATAATCATGGAACTCAGCTGTGAGAAATCATGCTGCTCAGCTGGCAATAATCAAGCAGCTGAGCAGGCAGGAATTATGCAGCACAGCTGGCAATTGTCAAGCAGATGACAGGCAGGAATCGTGCAGCTCAGCTGGCAATTGTCAAGCAGATGAGCAGACAGTAATCACGCAGCTCAGCAGGCCCTGATCACGTGACTGAGCATGCACTGTTCACGTGGCTGATCATACACTGATCACGTGACTGATCATGCACTGATCACGTGATGTCATGCACTGATCACGTGGCTGATCATGCACTGATCACGTGGCTGATCATGCACTGATCACGTGGCTGATCATGCACTGATCACGTAGCTATCATGCACTGATCACGTGGCTGATCATGCACTGATCACGGGACTGATCATGCACTGATCACGGGCTATCATGCACTGACACATGACTGATCATGCACTGATCACGTGATGATCATGCACTGATCACGTGACTGATCATGCACTGATCACGTGACTGATCATGCACTGATCACGTGGCTGATCATGCACTGATCACGTGGCTGATCATGCACTGATCACGTGGCACTCATGCACTGATCACGTGGCTGATCATGCACTGATCACGTAACTGATCATGCACTGATCACGTGGCTATCATGCACTGATCACGTGGCTGATCATGCACTGATCACGTAGCTATCATGCACTGGTCACGTGACTGATCATGCACTGATCACGTGAATGATCATGCACTGATCACGTGACTGATCATGCACTGATCACGTGACTGATCATGCACTGATCACGCTATCATGCACTGATCACGTGACTGATCATGCACTGATCACGTGATTGATCATGCACTGATCACGTGGCTGATCATGCACTGATCACGTGCTGATCACACTGATCACGTGACTGATCATGCACTGATCACGTGGCTGATCATGCACTGATCACGTGGCTGATCATGCACTGATCACGTGGCTATCATGCACTGATCACGTGGCTGATCATGCACTGATCACGTAGCTACCATGTACTGGTCACGTGACTGATCATGCACTGATCACGTGACTGATCATGCACTGATCACGTGGCTGATCATGCACTGATCACGTGGCTGATCATGCACGATCACGTGACTGATCATGTACAGATCACGTGAATGATCATGCACTGATCACGTGGCTGATCATGCACTGATCACGTGGCTATCATGCACTGATCACGTGGCTGATCATGCACTGATCACGTGACTGATCATGCACTGATCACGTGGCTATCATGCACTGATCACGTGGCTATCATGCACTGATCACGTGGCTGATCATGCACTGATCACGTGGCTATCATGCACTGGTCACATGACTGATCATGCACTGATCACGTGACTGATCATGCACTGATCACGTGGCTTATCATGCACTGATCATGTGACTGATCATGCTGATCATGTTTGCTATCATACACTGATCATGTGCCTCTGGAGGCAATGAACAAAGAGCTGAGTAGGCACGAATCAGTCAGCAGGCAATAATCATGGAACTCAGCTGTGAGGAATCATGCTGCTCAGCTGGCAATAATCAAGCAGCTGAGCAGGCAGGAATTATGCAGCACAGCTGGCAATTGTCAAGCAGATGACAGGCAGGAATCGTGCAGCTCAGCTGGCAATTGTCAAGCAGATGAGCAGACAGTAATCACGCAGCTCAGCAGGCCCTGATCACGTGACTGAGCATGCACTGTTCACGTGGCTGATCATACACTGATCACGTGACTGATCATGCACTGATCACGTGATTGTCATGCACTGATCACGTGGCTGATCATGCACTGATCACGTGGCTGATCATGCACTGATCACGTGGCTGATCATGCACTGATCACGTAGCTATCATGCACTGATCACGTGGCTGATCATGCACTGATCACGGGACTGATCATGCACTGATCACGGGCTATCATGCACTGACACATGACTGACATGCACTGATCACGTGATGATCATGCACTGATCACGTGACTGATCATGCACTGATCACGTGACTGATCATGCACTGATCACGTGGCTGATCATGCACTGATCACGTGGCTGATCATGCACTGATCACGTGGCACTCATGCACTGATCACGTGGCTGATCATGCACTGATCACGTAACTGATCATGCACTGATCACGTGGCTATCATGCACTGATCACGTGGCTGATCATGCACTGATCACGTAGCTATCATGCACTGGTCACGTGACTGATCATGCACTGATCACGTGAATGATCATGCACTGATCACGTGACTGATCATGCACTGATCACGTGACTGATCATGCACTGATCACGTGGCTATCATGCACTGATCACGTGACTGATCATGCACTGATCACGTGACTGATCATGCACTGATCACGTGGCTGATCATGCACTGATCACGTGCTGATCACACATGATCACGTGACTGATCATGCACTGATCACGTGGCTGATCATGCACTGATCACGTGGCTGATCATGCACTGATCACGTGGCTATCATGCACTGATCACGTGGCTGATCATGCAATGATCACGTAGCTACCATGTACTGGTCACGTGACTGATCATGCACTGATCACGTGACTGATCATGCACTGATCACGTGGCTGATCATGCACTGATCACGTGGCTGATCACACACGATCACGTGACTGATCATGCACAGATCACGTGAATGATCATGCACTGATCACGTGGCTATCATGCACTGATCACGTGGCTATCATGCACTGATCACGTGGCTGATCATGCACTGATCACGTGACTGATCATGCACTGATCACGTGGCTATCATGCACTGATCACGTGGCTATCATGCACTGATCACGTGGCTGATCATGCACTGATCACGCAGCTATCATGCACTGGTCACATGACTGATCATGCACTGATCACGTGACTGATCATGCACTGATCACGTGGCTTATCATGCACTGATCATGTGACTGATCATGTGCTGATCATGTTTGCTATCATACACTGATCATGTGCCTCTGGAGGCAATGAACAAAGAGCTGAGTAGGCACGAATCAGTCAGCAGGCAATAATCATGGAACTCAGCTCTGAGAAATCATGCTGCTCAGCTGGCAATAATCAAGCAGCTGAGCAGGCAGGAATTATGCAGCACAGCTGGCAATTGTCAAGCAGATGACAGGCAGGAATCGTGCAGCTCAGCTGGCAATTGTCAAGCAGATGAGCAGACAGTAATCACGCAGCTCAGCAGGCCCTGATCACGTGACTGAGCATGCACTGTTCACGTGGCTGATCATACACTGATCACGTGACTGATCATGCACTGATCACGTGATTGTCATGCACTGATCACGTGGCTGATCATGCACTGATCACGTGGCTGATCATGCACTGATCACGTGACTGATCATGCACTGATCACGTAGCTATCATGCACTGATCACGTGGCTGATCATGCACTGATCACGGGACTGATCATGCACTGATCACGGGCTATCATGCACTGACTACATGACTGACATGCACTGATCACGTGATGATCATGCACTGATCACGTGACTGATCATGCACTGATCACGTGGCTGATCATGCACTGATCACGTGGCTGATCATGCACTGATCACGTGGCTGATCATGCACTGATCACGTGGCACTCATGCACTGATCACGTGGCTGATCATACACTGATCACGTGACTGATCATGCACTGATCACGTGGCTATCATGCACTGATCACGTGGCTGATCATGCAATGATCACGTAGCTACCATGTACTGGTCACGTGACTGATCATGCACTGATCACGTGAATGATCATGCACTGATCACGTGACTGATCATGCACTGATCACGTGGCTGATCATGCACTGATCACGTGACTATCATGCACTGATCACGTGACTGATCATGCACTGATCACGTAATTGATCATGCACTGATCACGTGGCTGATCATGCACTGATCACGTGCTGATCACACATGATCACGTGACTGATCATGCACTGATCACGTGGCTATCATGCACTGATCACGTGGCTGATCATGCACTGATCACGTGGCTATCATGCACTGATCACGTGGCTGATCATGCATGATCACGTAGCTATCATGCACTGATCACGTGACTGATCATGCACTGATCACGTGGCTGATCATGCACTGATCACGTGGCTGATCATGCACTGATCACGTGGCTGATCATGCACTGATCACGTGACTGATCATGCACTGATCACGTGGCTATCATGCACTGATCACGTGGCTATCATGCACTGATATCATGCACTGATCACGTGGCTGATCACACACTGATCACGTGACTGATCATGCACTGATCACGTGGCTGATCATGCACTGATCACGTGGCTGATCATGCACTGATCACGTGGCTATCATGCACTGATCACGTGGCTGTCATGCAATGATCACGTAGCTACCATGCACTGATCACGTGACTGATCATGCACTGATCACGTGACTGATCATGCACTGATCACGTGGCTGATCATGCACTGATCACGTGGCTGATCATGCACGATCACGTGACTGATCATGCACTGATCACGTGGCTATCATGCACTGATCACGTGGCTATCATGCACTGATATCATGCACTGATCACGTGGCTGATCACACTGATCACGTGACTGATCATGCACTGATCACGTGGCTATCATGCACTATCACGTGGCTGATCATGCAATGATCACGTAGCTACCATGCACTGTCACGTGACTGATCATGCACTGATCACGTGGCTGATCATGCACTGATCACGTGACTGATCATGCACTGATCACGTGGCTGATCATGCACTGATCACGCAGCTATCATGCACTGATCACGTGACTGATCATGCACTGATCACGTGGCTGATCATGCACTGATCACGTGACTGATCATGCACTGATCACGTGGCTTATCATGCACTGATCATGTGACTGATCATGTGCTGATCATGTTTGGTGTCATACACTGATCATGTGCCTCTGGAGGCAATGAACAAAGAGCTGAGTAGGCAGGAATCAGTAGGCAATAATCATGGAACTCAGCTCTGAGAAATCATGCTGCTCAGCTGGCAATAATCAAGTGGATGAGCAGGCAGGAATTATGCAGCACAGGTGGCAATTGTCAAGCAGATGACAGGCAGGAATCGTGCAGCTCAGCTGGCAATTGTCAAGCAGATGAGCAGACAGTAATCACGCAGCTCAGCAGGCCCTGATCACGTGACTGAGCATGCACTGTTCACGTGGCTGATCACACACTGATCACGTGACTGATCATGCACTGATCACGTGGCTATCATGCACTGATCACGTGACTGATCATGCACTGATCACGTGACTGTCATGCACTGATCACGTGGCTATCATGCACTGATCACGTGGCTGATCATGCACTGATCACGTGACTGATCATGCACTGATCACGTGGCTATCATGCACTGATCACGTGGCTGATCATGCACTGATCACGCAGCTATCATGCACTGATCACGTGACTGATCATGCACTGATCACGTGGCTGATCATGCACTGATCACGTGACTGATCATGCACTGATCACGTGACTGATCATGCACTGATCACGTGGCTATCATGCACTGATCACGTGGCTGATCATGCACTGATCACGCAGCTATCATGCACTGTCACGTGACTGATCATGCACTGATCACGTGGCTGATCATGCACTGATCACGTGACTGATCATGCACTGATCACGTGACTGATCATGCACTGATCACGTGGCTATCATGCACTGATCACGTGGCTGATCATGCACTGATCACGTGCCTGATCATGCACTGATCACGTGACTGATCATGCACTGATCACGTGACTGATCATGCACTGATCACGTGGCTATCATGCACTATCACGTGGCTGATCATGCACTGATCACGTGACTGATCATGCACTGATCACGTGACTGATCATGCACTGATCACGTGGCAATCATGCACTGATCACGTGGCTGATCATGCACTGATCACGTGGCTGATCATGCACTGATCACGTGGCTATCATGCACTGATCACGTGGCTGATCATGCACTGATACCGTGACTGAGCATGGACTGATCACATGACTATCATGTAGTGATCACGTGACTTAATGGCGCTGATCATGTGACTGATCATGCGCTGATCATGTTTGCTATCATACACTGATCATGTGCCTCTGGAGGCAATAAACAAAGAGCTGAGTAGGCACGAATCAAACAGTCAGCAGGCAATAATCATGGAACTCAGCTGTGAGGAATCATGCTGCTCAGCTGGCAATAATCAAGCAGCTGAGCAGGCAGGAATTACACAGCACAGCTGGCAATTGTCAAGCAGATGACAGGCAGGAATCATGCAGCTCAGCTGGCAATTGTCAAGCAGATGAGCAGACAGTAATCACGCAGCTCAGCAGGCCCTGATCACGTGACTGAGCATGCACTGTTCACGTGGCTGATCATACACTGATCACGTGATTGATCATGCACTGATCACTTGGATATCATGCACTGATCACGTGGCTGATCATACACTGTTCACGTGTCTGACCATGCACTGATCACGTGGCTGATCATACACTGCTCACGTAACTGATCATGCACTGATCACGTGGCTGATCATGCACTGATCACGTGGCTGATCATGCACTGATCACGTAGCTACCATGTACTGGTCACGTGACTGATCATGCACTGATCACGTGACTGATCATGCACTGATCACGTGGCTGATCATGCACTGATCACGTGACTGATCATGCACTGATCACGTGACTGATCATGCACTGATCACGTGGCTATCATGCACTGATCACGTGGCTGATCATGCACTGATCACGCAGCTACCATGTACTGGTCACGTGACTGATCATGCACTGATCACGTAATTGATCATGCACTGATCACGTGGCTTATCATGCACTGATCATGTGACTGATCATGTGCTGATCATGTTTGGTGTCATACACTGATCATGTGCATCTGGAGGCAATGAACAAAGAGCTGAGTAGGCAGGAATCAGTCAGCAGGCTATAATCATGGAACTCAGCTCTGAGAAATCATGCTGCTCAGCTGGCAATAATCAAGTAGATGAGCAGGCAGGAATTATGCAGCACAGGTGGCAATTGTCAAGCAGATGACAGGCAGGAATCGTGCAGCTCAGCTGGCAATTGTCAAGCAGATGAGCAGACAGTAATCACGCAGCTCAGCAGGCCCTGATCACGTGACTGAGCATGCACTGTTCACGTGGCTGATCATACACTGATCACGTGACTGATCATGCACTGATCACGTGACTGATCATGCACTGATCACGTGGCTGATCATGCACTGATCACGTGGCTGATCATGCACTGATCACGTGACTGATCATGCACTGATCACGTGGCTATCATGCACTGATCACGTGGCTGATCATACTGATCACGTGGCTGATCATGCACTGATCACGTGGCTGATCATGCACTGATCACGTGGCTATCATGCACTGATCACGTGGCTGATCATACTGATCACGTGACTGATCATGCACTGATCACGTGGCTGATCATGCACTGATCACGTGACTGATCATGCACTGATCACGTGGCTATCATGCACTGATCACGTGGCTATCATGCACTGATCACGTGGCTGATCATGCACTGATCACGTAGCTACATGTACTGATCACGTGACTGATCATGCACTGATCACGTGACTGATCATGCACTGATCACGTGGCTGATCATGCACTGATCACGTGACTGATCATGCACTGATCACGTGACTGATCATGCACTGATCACGTGGCTATCATGCACTGATCACGTGGCTGATCATGCACTGATCACGTGACTGATCATGCACTGATCACGTGGCTATCATGCACTGATCACGTGGCTGATCATGCACTGATCACGCAGCTATCATGCACTGATCACGTGACTGATCATGCACTGATCACGTGGCTGATCATGCACTGATCACGTGACTGATCATGCACTGATCACGTGACTGATCATGCACTGATCACGTGGCTATCATGCACTGATCACGTGGCTGATCATGCACTGATCACGTGCCTGATCATGCACTGATCACGTGACTGATCATGCACTGATCACGTGACTGATCATGCACTGATCACGTGGCTATCATGCACTGATCACGTGGCTGATCATGCACTGATCACGTGCCTGATCATGCACTGATCACGTGACTGATCATGCACTGATCACGTAGCAATCATGCACTGATCACGTGGCTGATCATGCACTGATCACGTGGCTGATCATGCACTGATCACGTGGCTATCATGCACTGATCACGTGGCTGATCATGCACTGATACCGTGACTGAGCATGGACTGATCACATGACTATCATGTAGTGATCACGTGACTTAATGGCGCTGATCATGTGACTGATCATGCGCTGATCATGTTTGCTATCATACACTGATCATGTGCCTCTGGAGGCAATAAACAAAGAGCTGAGTAGGCACGAATCAAACAGTCAGCAGGCAATAATCATGGAACTCAGCTGTGAGGAATCATGCTGCTCAGCTGGCAATAATCAAGCAGCTGAGCAGGCAGGAATTACACAGCACAGCTGGCAATTGTCAAGCAGATGACAGGCAGGAATCATGCAGCTCAGCTGGCAATTGTCAAGCAGATGAGCAGACAGTAATCACGCAGCTCAGCAGGCCCTGATCACGTGACTGAGCATGCACTGTTCACGTGGCTGATCATACACTGATCACGTGACTGATCATGCACTGATCACGTGGATATCATGCACTGATCACGTGGCTGATCATACACTGATCACGTGTCTGACCATGCACTGATCACGTGGCTGATCATGCACTGATCACGTGACTGATCATGCACTGATCACGTGGCTGATCATGCACTGATCACGTGGCTGATCATGCACTGATCACGTAGCTACCATGTACTGGTCACGTGACTGATCATGCACTGATCACGTGACTGATCATGCACTGATCACGTGGCTGATCATGCACTGATCACGTGACTGATCATGCACTGATCACGTGACTGATCATGCACTGATCACGTGGCTATCATGCACTGATCACGTGGCTGATCATGCACTGATCACGCAGCTACCATGTACTGGTCACGTGACTGATCATGCACTGATCACGTGACTGATCATGCACTGATCACGTGGCTTATCATGCACTGATCATGTGACTGATCATGTGCTGATCATGTTTGGTGTCATACACTGATCATGTGCATCTGGAGGCAATGAACAAAGAGCTGAGTAGGCAGGAATCAGTCAGCAGGCTATAATCATGGAACTCAGCTCTGAGAAATCATGCTGCTCAGCTGGCAATAATCAAGTAGATGAGCAGGCAGGAATTATGCAGCACAGGTGGCAATTGTCAAGCAGATGACAGGCAGGAATCGTGCAGCTCAGCTGGCAATTGTCAAGCAGATGAGCAGACAGTAATCACGCAGCTCAGCAGGCCCTGATCACGTGACTGAGCATGCACTGTTCACGTGGCTGATCACACACTGATCACGTGACTGATCATGCACTGATCACGTGATGATCATGCACTGATCACGTGGCTGATCATGCACTGATCACGTGGCTGATCATGCACTGATCACGTGACTGATCATGCACTGATCACGTGGCTATCATGCACTGATCACGTGGCTGATCATACTGATCACGTGCTGATCATGCACTGATCACGTGGCTGATCATGCACTGATCACGTGGCTATCATGCACTGATCACGTGGCTGATCATACTGATCACGTGCCTGTCATGCACTGATCACGTGGCTGATCATGCACTGATCACGTGACTGATCATGCACTGATCACGTGGCTGATCATGCACTGATCACGTGGCTATCATGCACTGATCACGTGGCTGATCATGCAATGATCACGTAGCTACATATACTGATCACGTGACTGATCATGCACTGATCACGTAATTGATCATGCACTGATCACGTGGCTGATCATGCACTGATCACGTGACTGATCATGCACTGATCACGTGACTGATCATGCACTGATCACGTGGCTATCATGCACTGATCACGTGGCTGATCATGCACTGATCACGTGACTGATCATGCACTGATCACGTGGCTGATCATGCACTGATCACGTGGCTATCATGCACTGATCACGTGGCTGATCATGCAATGATCACGTAGCTACCATGTACTGGTCACGTGACTGATCATGCACTGATCACGTAACTGATCATGCACTGATCACGTGGCTGATCATGCACTGATCACGTGGCTGATCATGCACTGATCACGTGACTGATCATGCACTGATCACGTGACTGATCATGCACTGATCACGTGGCTATCATGCACTGATCACGTGGCTGATCATGCACTGATCACGTGCCTGATCATGCACTGATCACGTGGCTGATCATGCACTGATCACGTGACTGATCATGCACTGATCACGTGGCTATCATGCACTGCTCACGTGGCTGATCATGCATGATCACGCAGCTACCATGTACTGGTCACATGACTGATCATGCACTGATCACGTGACTGATCATGCAGTGATCACGTGGCTATCATGCACTACTCACGTGGCTGATCATGCAATGATCATGTAGCTACCATGTACAGGTCACGTGAATGATCATACACCCATCAGGTGACTGATCATGCACTGATCACGTGGCTATCATGCACTGATCACGAGACTGATCATGCACTGATCACGTCTATATCATGCACTGATCACATGACTGCCCATGCACTGATCACGTGGATGATCATACACTAATCATGTGACAGATCATGCACTGATCACGTGGCTGATCATGCACTGATACCGTGACTGAGCATGGACTGATCACATGACTATCATGTAGTGATCACGTGACTTAATGGCGCTGATCATGTGACTGATCATGCGCTGATCATGTTTGCTATCATACACTGATCATGTGCCTCTGGAGGCAATAAACAAAGAGCTGAGTAGGCACGAATCAAACAGTCAGCAGGCAATAATCATGGAACTCAGGTGTGAGGAATCATGCTGCTCAGCTGGCAATAATCAAGCAGCTGAGCAGGCAGGAATTACGCAGCACAGCTGGCAATTGTCAAGCAGATGACAGGCAGGAATCGTGCAGCTCAGCTGGCAATTGTCAAGCAGATGAGCAGACAGTAATCACGCAGCTCAGCAGGCCCAGATCACGTGACTGAGCATGCACTGTTCACGTGGCTGATCATACACTGATCACGTGATTGATCATGCACTGATCACTTGGATATCATGCACTGATCACGTGGCTGATCATACACTGTTCACGTGGCTGATCATGCACTGATCACGTGACTATCATGCACTGATCACGTGGCATCATGCACTGATCACGTGGCTGATCATACACTGATCACGTAACTGATCATGCACTGATCACGTGGCTATCATGCACTGATCACGTGGCTGTCATGCAATGATCACGTAGCTACCATATACTGATCACGTGACTGATCATGCACTGATCACGTAAATGATCATGCACTGATCACGTGACTGATCATGCACTGATCACGTGACTGATCATGCACTGATCACGTGGCTATCATGCACTGCTCACGTGGCTGATCATGCAACGATCACGTAGCAACCATGTACTGGTCACGTGACTGATCATGCACTGATCACGTAATGATCATGCACTGATCACGTGGCTGATCATGCACTGATCACGTGGCTGATCATGCACTGATCACGTGGCTATCATGCACTGATCACGTGGCTATCATGCACTGATCACGTGGCTGATCACATGATCACGTGACTGATCATGCACTGATCACGTGGCTGATCATGCACTGATCACGTGGCTATCATGCACTGATCACGTGGCTGATCATGCAATGATCACGTAGCTACCATGTACTGATCACGTGACTGATCATGCACTGATCACGTAATTGATCATGCACTGATCACGTGGCTGATCATGCACTGATCACGTGGCTGATCACACACGATCACGTGACTGATCATGCACTGATCACGTGACTGATCATGCACTGATCACGTGGCTATCATGCACTGATCACGTGGCTATCATGCACTGATCACGTGGCTGATCATGCACTGATCACGTGACTGATCATGCACTGATCACGTGACTGATCATGCACTGATCACGTGGCTGATCATGCACTGATCACGTAGCTACCATGCACTGGTCACGTGACTGATCATGCACTGATCACGTGACTGATCATGCACTGATCACGTGGCTGATCATGCACTGATCACGTGACTGATCATGCACTGATCACGTGACTGATCATGCACTGATCACGTGACTGATCATGCACTGATCACGTGGCTGATCATGCACTGATCATGGAGCTACCATGCACTGATCACGTGACTGATCATGCACTGATCACGTGACTGATCATGCACTGATCACGTGGCTATCATGCACTGATCACGTGACTGATCATGCACTGATCACGTCTATATCATGCACTGATCACATGACTGATCATGCACTGATCACGTGGATGATCATGCACTGATCATGTGACTGATCATGCACTGATCACGTGGCTGATCATGCACTGATCACGTGACTGATCATGCACTGATCACGTGGCTATCATGCACTGATCACGTGGCTGATCATGCACTGATCACGTGACTGATCATGCACTGATCAATGACTGATCATGCACTGATCACGTGACTGATCATGCACTGATCACGTGACTGATCATGCACTGATCACGTAGCTATCATGCACTGATCACGTGACTGATCATACACTGATCACGTGACTGATCATGCACTGATCACGTGGCTATCATGCACTGATCACGTGGCTGATCATACACTGATCACGTGTCTGACCATGCACTGATCACGTGGCTGATCATGCACTGATCACGTAACTGATCATGCACTGATCACGTGGCTATCATGCACTGATCACGTGGCTGATCATGCACTGTTCACGTGGCTGATCACATACCTGTCACGTGACATATCATGCACTGATCACGTGGCACTCATGCACTGATCACGTGGCTGATCATACACTGCTCACGTAACTGATCATGCACACATCACGTGGCTATCATGCACTGCTCACGTGGCTGTCATGGAATGATCACGTAGCTACCATATACTGGTCACGTGACTGATCATGCACTGATCACGTAAATGATCATGCACTGTTCACGTGACTGATCATGCACTGATCACGTGACTGATCATGCACTGATCACGTGGCTATCATGCACTGCTCACGTGGCTGATCATGCAACGATCACGTAGCAACCATGTACTGGTCACGTGACTGATCATGCACTGATCACGTGGCTGATCATGCACTGATCACGTGGCTATCATGCACTGATCACGTGGCTGATCACACTGATCACGTGACTGATCATGCACTGATCACGTGGCTATCATGCACTGATCACGTGGCTATCATGCACTGATCACGTGGATATCATGCACTGATCACGTGGCTGATCACACACGTATCACGTGACTGATCATGCACTGATCACGTGGCTATCATGCACTGATCACGTGGCTATCATGCACTGATCACGTGGCTGATCATGCACTGATCACGTAACCATGCACTGATCACGTGACTGATCATGCACTGATCACGTGATTGATCATGCACTGATCACGTGGCTGATCATGCACTGATCACGTGGCTGATCACACTGATCACGTGACTGATCATGCACTGATCACGTGACTGATCATGCACTGATCACGTGGCTATCATGCACTGATCACGTGGCTATCATGCACTGATCACGTGGCTGATCATGCACTGATCACGTGACTGATCATGCACTGATCACGTGACTGATCATGCACTGATCACGTGGCTGATCATGCACTGATCACGTGGCTATCATGCACTGATCACGTGACTGATCATGCACTGATCACGTGACTGATCATGCACTGATCACGTGGCTGATCATGCACTGATCACGTGACTGATCATGCACTGATCACGTGACTGATCATGCACTGATCACGTGGCTATCATGCACTGATCACGTGGCTGATCATGCACTGATCACGTGGCTATCATGCACTGATCACGTGACTGATCATGCACTGATCACGTAACTGATCATGCACTGATCACGTGACTGATCATGCACTGATCACGTGACTGATCATGCACTGATCACGTGGCTATCATGCACTGATCACGTGGCTGATCATGCAATGATCATGTAGCTACCATGTACTGGTCACGTGACTGATCATACACCCATCAGGTGACTGATCATGCACTGATCACGTGGCTGATCATGCACTGATCACGTGCCTGATCATGCACTGATCACGTGACTGATCATGCACTGATCACATGGCTATCATGCACTGATCACGTGACTGATCATGCACTGATCACGTGGCTGATCATGCACTGATACCGTGACTGAGCATGGACTGATCACATGACTATCATGTAGTGATCACGTGACTTAATGGCGCTGATCATGTGACTGATCATGCGCTGATCATGTTTGCTATCATACACTGATCATGTGCCTCTGGAGGCAATAAACAAAGAGCTGAGTAGGCACGAATCAAACAGTCAGCAGGCAATAATCATGGAACTCAGCTGTGAGGAATCATGCTGCTCAGCTGGCAATAATCAAGCAGCTGAGCAGGCAGGAATTACGCAGCACAGCTGGCAATTGTCAAGCAGATGACAGGCAGGAATCGTGCAGCTCAGCTGGCAATTGTCAAGCAGATGAGCAGACAGTAATCACGCAGCTCAGCAGGCCCTGATCACGTGACTGAGCATGCACTGTTCACGTGGCTGATCATACACTGATCACGTGATTGATCATGCACTGATCACTTGGATATCATGCACTGATCACGTGGCTGATCATACACTGTTCACGTGTCTGACCATGCACTGATCACGTGGCTGATCATACACTGATCACGTAACTGATCATGCACTGATCACGTGGCTATCATGCACTGATCACGTGGCTGATCATGCACTGATCACGTGGCTGATCATGCACTGATCACGTGGCTATCATGCACTGATCACGTGGCTGATCATGCACTGATCACGTGGCTATCATATACTGATCACGTGACTGATCATGCACTGATCACGTGGCTGATCATGCACTGATCACGTGACTGATCATGCACTGATCACGTGACTGATCATGCACTGATCACGTGGCTATCATGCACTGATCACGTGGCTGATCATGCACTGATCACGTGACTGATCATGCACTGATCACGTGGCTGATCATGCACTGATCACGTGACTGATCATGCACTGATCACGTGGCTATCATGCACTGATCACGTGGCTGATCATGCACTGATCACGTGGCTGATCATGCACTGATCACGTGACTGATCATGCACTGATCACGTGGCTGATCATGCACTGATCACGTGGCTGATCATGCACTGATCACGTGACTGATCATGCACTGATCACGTGACTGATCATGCACTGATCACGTGGCTATCATGCACTGATCACGTGGCTGATCATGCACTGATCACGTAGCTATCATGCACTGATCACGTGACTGATCATGCACTGATCACGTGACTGATCATGCACTGATCACGTGGCTGATCATGCACTGATCACGTGACTGATCATGCACTGATCACGTGGCTATCATGCACTGATCACGTGGCTGATCATGCAATGATCACGTAGCTACCATGTACTGGTCACGTGACTGATCATGCACTGATCACGTGACTGATCATGCACTGATCACGTGACTGATCATGCACTGATCACGTGGCTGATCATGCACTGATCACGTGACTGATCATGCACTGATCACGTGGCTGATCATGCACTGATCACGTGGCTATCATGCACTGATCACGTGGCTGATCATGCACTGATCACGCAGCTACATGCACTGATCACATGACTGATCATGCACTGATCACGTAACTGATCATGCACTGATCACGTGGCTTATCATGCATGATCATGTGACTGATCATGTGCTGATCATGTTTGGTGTCATACACTGATCATGTGCCTCTGGAGGCAATGAACAAAGAGCTGAGTAGGCAGGAATCAGTAGGCAATAATCATGGAACTCAGCTCTGAGAAATCATGCTGCTCAGCTGGCAATAATCAAGTAGATGAGCAGGCAGGAATTATGCAGCACAGATGGCAATTGTCAAGCAGATGACAGGCAGGAATCGTGCAGCTCAGCTGGCAATTGTCAAGCAGATGAGCAGACAGTAATCACGCAGCTCAGCAGGCCCTGATCACGTGACTGAGCATGCACTGTTCACGTGGCTGATCACACACTGATCACGTGACTGATCATGCACTGATCACGTGGCTATCATGCACTGATCACGTGGCTGATCATGCACTGATCACGTGACTGATCATGCACTGATCACGTGGCTATCATGCACTGATCACGTGGCTGATCATGCACTGATCACGGGACTGATCATGCACTGATCACGGGCTATCATGCACTGACACATGACTGACATGCACTGATCACGTGCTGATCATGCACTGATCACGTGACTGATCATGCACTGATCACGTGACTGATCATGCACTGATCACGTGGCTATCATGCACTGATCACGTGGCTGATCATGCACTGATCACGTGCCTGATCATGCACTGATCACGTGGCTGATCATGCACTGATCACGTGACTGATCATGCACTGATCACGTGGCTGATCATGCACTGATCACGTGGCTATCATGCACTGATCACGTGGCTGATCATGCACTGATCACGTAGCTACCATGCACTGATCACGTGACTGATCATGCACTGATCACGTGGCTGATCATGCACTGATCACGTGACTGATCATGCACTGATCACGTGGCTGATCATGCACTGATCACGTGGCTATCATGCACTGATCACGTGGCTGATCATGCACTGATCACGCAGCTACCATGCACTGATCACATGACTGATCATGCACTGATCACGTACTGATCATGCACTGATCACGTGGCTATCATGCACTGATCATGTGACTGATCATGTGCTGATCATGTTTGGTGTCATACACTGATCATGTGCCTCTGGAGGCAATGAACAAAGAGCTGAGTAGGCAGGAATCAGTCAGCAGGCAATAATCATGGAACTCAGCTCTGAGAAATCATGCTGCTCAGCTGGCAATAATCAAGTAGCTGAGCAGGCAGGAATTACGCAGCACAGGTGGCAATTGTCAAGCAGATGACAGGCAGGAATCGTGCAGCTCAGCTGGCAATTGTCAAGCAGATGAGCAGACAGTAATCACGCAGCTCAGCAGGCCCTGATCACGTGACTGAGCATGCACTGTTCACGTGGCTGATCATACACTGATCACGTGACTGATCATGCACTGATCATGTGATTGATCATGCACTGATCACGTGGCTGTCATGCACTGATCACGTGGCTGATCATGCACTGATCACGTGGCTGATCATGCACTGATCACGTGACTGATCATGCACTGATCACGTGGCTATCATGCACTGATCACGTGGCTGATCATGCACTGATCACGGGACTGATCATGCACTGATCACGGGCTATCATGCACTGATCACGTGACTGATCATGCACTGATCACGTGGCTGATCATGCACTGATCACGTGACTGATCATGCACTGATCACGTGACTGATCATGCACTGATCACGTGACTGATCATGCACTGATCAGTGGCAATCATGCACTGATCACGTGGCTGATCATGCACTGATCACGTGACTGATCATGCACTGATCACTGGCTATCATGCACTGATCACGTGGCTATCATGCACTGATCACGTGGCTGATCATGCACTGATCACGTGACTGATCATGCACTGATCACGTCTGATCATGCACTGATCACGTGACTGATCATGCACTGATCACGTGGATGATCATGCACTGATCACGTGACTGATCATGCACTGATCACGTGGCTATCATGCACTGATCACGTGGCTGATCATGCAATGATCACGTAGCTGCCATGCACTGATCACGTGACTGATCATGCACTGATCACGTAATTGATCATGCACTGATCACGTGACTGATCATGCACTGATCACGTGACTGATCATGCACTGATCACGTGACTGATCATGCACTGATCACGTGGCTATCATGCACTGATCACGTGGCTGATCATGCAATGATCACGTAGCTACCATGCACTGTCACGTGACTGATCATGCACTGATCACGTAATTGATCATGCACTGATCACGTGGCTGATCATGCACTGATCACGTGACTGATCATGCACTGATCACGTGGCTGATCATGCACTGATCACGTGACTGATCATGCACTGATCACGTGGCTATCATGCACTGACCGGCTGATCATGCACTGATCACGTAGCTATCATGCACTGATCACGTGGCTGATCATGCACTGATCACGTGACTGATCATGCACTGATCACGTGGCTTATCATGCACTGATCACGTGGCTGATCATGCAATGATCACGTAGCTACCATGCACTGGTCACGTGACTGATCATGCACTGATCACGTAACTGATCATGCACTGATCACGTGACTGATCATGCACTGATCACGTGACTGATCATGCACTGATCACGTGGCTATCATGCACTGATCACGTGGCTGATCATGCAATGATCACGTAGCAACCATGTACTGATCACGTGACTGATCATGCACTGATCACGTAATTGATCATGCACTGATCACGTGGCTGATCATGCACTGATCACGTGACTGATCATGCACTGATCACGTGACTGATCATGCACTGATCACGTGGCTGATCATGCACTGATCACGTGGCTATCATGCACTGATCACGTGGCTGATCATGCACTGATCACGTGCTGATCATGCACTGATCACGTGACTGATCATGCACTGATCACGTGGCTATCATGCACTGATCACGTGGCTGATCATGCACTGATCACGTTCCTGATCATGCACTGATCACGTGACTGATCATGCACTGATCACGTGGCTATCATGCACTGATCACGTGTATCATGCACTGATCACGTGGCTGATCATGCACTGATCACGTGACTGATCATGCACTGATCACGTGGTATCATGCACTGATCACGTGGCTGATCATGCACTGATCACGTGGCTATCATGCACTGATCACGTGGCTGATCATGCACTGATCACGTAGCACATGCACTGATCACGTGACTGATCATGCACTGATCATGTAATTGATCATGCACTGATCACGTGACTGATTCATGTAATTGATCATGCACTGATCACGTGACTGATCATGCACTGATCACGTGACTGATCATGCACTGATCACGTGGCAATCATGCACTGATCACGTGGCTGATCATGCACTGATCACGTGACTGATCATGCACTGATCACTGGCTATCATGCACTGATCACGTGGCTATCATGCACTGATCACGTGGCTGATCATGCACTGATCACGTGACTGATCATGCACTGATCACGTCTGATCATGCACTGATCACGTGACTGATCATGCACTGATCACGTGGATGATCATACACTGATCACGTGACTGATCATGCACTGATCACGTGGCTATCATGCACTGATCACGTGGCTGATCATGCACTGATCACGTAGCTGCCATGCACTGATCACGTGACTGATCATGCACTGATCACGTAACTGATCATGCACTGATCACGTGACTGATCATGCACTGATCACGTGGCTGATCATGCACTGATCACGTGACTGATCATGCACTGATCACGTGACTGATCATGCACTGATCACGTGGCACTCATGCACTGATCACGTGGCTGATCATACACTGATCACGTAACTGATCATGCACTGATCACGTGGCTATCATGCACTGATCACGTGGCTGTCATGCAATGATCACGTAGCTACCATATACTGGTCACGTGACTGATCATGCACTGATCACGTAAATGATCATGCACTGATCACGTGACTGATCATGCACTGATCACGTGACTGATCATGCACTGATCACGTGGCTATCATGCACTGCTCACGTGGCTGATCATGCAACGATCACGTAGCAACCATGTACTGGTCACGTGACTGATCATGCACTGATCACGTAATTGATCATGCACTGATCACGTGGCTGATCATGCACTGATCACGTGGCTGATCACACACGATCACGTGACTGATCATGCACTGATCACGTGACTGATCATGCACTGATCACGTGGCTATCATGCACTGATCACGTGGATATCATGCACTGATCACGTGGCTGATCACACACGATCACGTGACTGATCATGCACTGATCACGTGGCTATCATGCACTGATCACGTGGCTATCATGCACTGATATCATGCACTGATCACGTGGCTGATCATGCACTGATCACGTGACTGATCATGCACTGATCACGTGACTGATCATGCACTGATCACGTGATGATCATGCACTGATCACGTGGCTGATCATGCACTGATCACGTGCTGATCATGCACTGATCACGTGGCTGATCATGCACTGATCACGTGACTGATCATGCACTGATCACGTGGCTATCATGCACTGATCACGTGGCTGATCATGCACTGATCACGTGGCTGATCATGCACTGATCACGTGACTGATCATGCACTGATCACGTGGCTGATCATGCACTGATCACGTGGCTGATCATGCACTGATCACGTGACTGATCATGCACTGATCACGTGACTGATCATGCACTGATCACGTGGCTATCATGCACTGATCACGTGGCTGATCATGCACTGATCACGTAGCTATCATGCACTGATCACGTGACTGATCATGCACTGATCACGTGACTGATCATGCACTGATCACGTGGCTGATCATGCACTGATCACGTGACTGATCATGCACTGATCACGTGGCTATCATGCACTGATCACGTGGCTGATCATGCAATGATCACGTAGCTACCATGTACTGGTCACGTGACTGATCATGCACTGATCACGTGACTGATCATGCACTGATCACGTGACTGATCATGCACTGATCACGTGGCTGATCATGCACTGATCACGTGACTGATCATGCACTGATCACGTGGCTGATCATGCACTGATCACGTGGCTATCATGCACTGATCACGTGGCTGATCATGCACTGATCACGAGCTACATGCACTGATCACATGACTGATCATGCACTGATCACGTGACTGATCATGCACTGATCACGTGGCTTATCATGCATGATCATGTGACTGATCATGTGCTGATCATGTTTGGTATCATACACTGATCATGTGCCTCTGGAGGCAATGAACAAAGAGCTGAGTAGGCAGGAATCAGTAGGCAATAATCATGGAACTCAGCTCTGAGAAATCATGCTGCTCAGCTGGCAATAATCAAGCAGATGAGCAGGCAGGAATTATGCAGCACAGCTGGCAATTGTCAAGCAGATGACAGGCAGGAATCGTGCAGCTCAGCTGGCAATTGTCAAGCAGATGAGCAGACAGTAATCACGCAGCTCAGCAGGCCCTGATCACGTGACTGAGCATGCACTGTTCACGTGGCTGATCATACACTGATCACGTGACTGATCATGCACTGATCACGTGGCTATCATGCACTGATCACGTGGCTGATCATGCACTGATCACGTGACTGATCATGCACTGATCACGTGGCTATCATGCACTGATCACGTGGCTGATCATGCACTGATCACGGGACTGATCATGCACTGATCACGGGCTATCATGCACTGACACATGACTGACATGCACTGATCACGTGCTGATCATGCACTGATCACGTGACTGATCATGCACTGATCACGTGACTGATCATGCACTGATCACGTGGCTATCATGCACTGATCACGTGGCTGATCATGCACTGATCACGTGCCTGATCATGCACTGATCACGTGGCTGATCATGCACTGATCACGTGACTGATCATGCACTGATCACGTGACTGATCATGCACTGATCACGTGGCTATCATGCACTGATCACGTGGCTGATCATGCACTGATCACGTAGCTATCATGCACTGATCACGTGACTGATCATGCACTGATCACGTGGCTGATCATGCACTGATCACGTGACTGATCATGCACTGATCACGTGGCTGATCATGCACTGATCACGTGGCTATCATGCACTGATCACGTGGCTGATCATGCACTGATCACGCAGCTACCATGTACTGATCACGTGACTGATCATGCACTGATCACGTGACTGATCATGCACTGATCACGTGGCTATCATGCACTGATCATGTGACTGATCATGTGCTGATCATGTTTGGTGTCATACACTGATCATGTGCCTCTGGAGGCAATGAACACAGAGCTGAGTAGGCAGGAATCAGTCAGCAGGCAATAATCATGGAACTCAGCTCTGAGAAATCATGCTGCTCAGCTGGCAATAATCAAGTAGATGAGCAGACAGTAATCACGCAGCTCAGCAGGCACTGATCACGTGACTGAGCATGCACTGATCACGTGGCTGATCATACACTGATCACGTGACTGATCATGCACTGATCACGTGGATATCATGCACTGATCACGTGGCTGATCATACACTGATCACGTGTCTGATCATGCACTGATCACGTGGCTGATCATACACTGATCACGTAACTGATCATGCACTGATCACGTGGCTATCATGCACTGATCACGTGGCTGATCATGCACTGATCACGTGGCTGATCACACACTGTCACGTGACTATCATGCACTGATCACGTGGCACTCATGCACTGATCACGTGGCTGATCATACTCTGATCACGTAACTGATCATGCACACATCACGTGGCTATCATGCACTGCTCACGTGGCTGTCATGGAATGATCACGTAGCTACCATATACTGGTCACGTGACTGATCATGCACTGATCACGTAAATGATCATGCACTGATCACGTGACTGATCATGCACTGATCACGTGACTGATCATGCACTGATCACGTGATTGATCATGCACTGATCACGTGGCTGATCATGCACTGATCACGTGGCTGATCACACACGATCACGTGACTGATCATGCACTGATCACGTGACTGATCATGCACTGATCACGTGGCTATCATGCACTGATCACGTGGCTATCATGCACTGATCACGTGGCTGATCACACACTGATCACGTGACTGATCATGCACTGATCACGTGGCTATCATGCACTGATCACGTGGCTATCATGCACTGATATCATGCACTGATCACGTGGCTGATCACACACGATCACGTGACTGATCATGCATGATCACGCAGGTACCATGCACTGATCACGTGACTGATCATGCACTGATCACGTGACTGATCATGCACTGATCACGTGGCTGATCATGCACTGATCACGTGGCTATCATGCACTGATCACGTGGCTGATCATACTGATCACGTGACTGATCATGCACTGATCACGTGGCTGATCATGCACTGATCACGTGGCTGATCATGCACTGATCACGTGGCTATCATGCACTGATCACGTGGCTGATCATACTGATCACGTGGCTGATCATGCACTGATCACGTGGCTGATCATGCACTGATCACGTGACTGATCATGCACTGATCACGTGGCTATCATGCACTGATCACGTGGCTGATCATACTGATCACGTGCCTGATCATGCACTGATCACGTGGCTGATCATGCACTGATCACGTGGCTATCATGCACTGATCACGTGGCTATCATGCACTGATCACGTGGCTGATCATGCACTGATCACGTAGCTATCATGCACTGATCACGTGACTGATCATGCACTGATCACGTGGCTGATCATGCACTGATCACGTGACTGATCATGCACTGATCACGTGACTGATCATGCACTGATCACGTGGCTATCATGCACTGATCACGTGGCTGATCATGCACTGATCACGTGCTGATCATGCACTGATCACGTGGCTGATCATGCACTGATCACGTGACTGATCATGCACTGATCACGTGGCTATCATGCACTGATCACGTGGCTGATCATGCACTGATCACGTGGCTGATCATGCACTGATCACGTGACTGATCATGCACTGATCACGTGGCTGATCATGCACTGATCACGTGGCTGATCATGCACTGATCACGTGACTGATCATGCACTGATCACGTGGAATCATGCACTGATCACGTGGCTGATCATGCACTGATCACGCAGCTACCATGCACTGATCACATGACTGATCATGCACTGATCACATGACTGATCATGCACTGATCACGTGGCTTATCATGCACTGATCATGTGACTGATCATGTGCTGATCATGTTTGGTATCATACACTGATCATGTGCCTCTGGAGGCAATGAACAAAGAGCTGAGTAGGCAGGAATCAGTCAGCAGGCAATAATCATGGAACTCAGCTGTGAGAAATCATGCTGCTCAGCTGGCAATAATCAAGCAGCTGAGCAGGCAGGAATTATGCAGCACAGCTGGCAATTGTCAAGCAGATGACAGGCAGGAATCGTGCAGCTCAGCTGGCAATTGTCAAGCAGATGAGCAGACAGTAATCACGCAGCTCAGCAGGCCCTGATCACGTGACTGAGCATGCACTGTTCACGTGGCTGATCATACACTGATCACGTGAATGATCATGCACTGATCACGTGATTGTCATGCACTGATCACGTGGCTGATCATGCACTGATCACGTGGCTGATCATGCACTGATCACGTGACTGATCATGCACTGATCACGTGGCTATCATGCACTGATCACGTGGCTGATCATGCACTGATCACGGGACTGATCATGCACTGATCACGTGCTATCATGCACTGATCACATGACTCACATGCACTGATCACGTGATGATCATGCACTGATCACGTGACTGATCATGCACTGATCACGTGACTGATCATGCACTGATCACGTGGCTGATCATGCACTGATCACGTGGCTATCATGCACTGCTCACGTGGCTGATCATGCAATGATCACGTAGCTACCATGTACTGGTCACGTGACTGATCATGCACTGATCACGTAATTGATCATGCACTGATCACGTGGCTGATCATGCACTGATCACGTGGCTGATCATGCACTGATCACGTGGCTGATCATGCACTGATCACGTGGCTATCATGCACTGATCACGTGGCTGATCATACTGATCACGTGCTCATGCATGCACTGATCACGTGGCTGATCATGCACTGATCACGTAGCTATCATGCACTGATCACGTGACTGATCATGCACTGATCACGTAACTGATCATGCACTGATCACGTGGCTGATCATGCACTGATCACGTGGCTGATCATGCACTGATCACGTGGCTGATCATGCACTGATCACGTGGCTGATCATGCACTGATCACGTGACTGATCATGCACTGATCACGTGACTGATCATGCACTGATCACGTGGCTATCATGCACTGATCACGTGGCTGATCATGCACTGATCACGTGACTGATCATGCACTGATCACGTGACTGATCATGCACTGATCACGTGACTGATCATGCACTGATCACGTGGCTATCATGCACTGATCACGTGGCTATCATGCACTGATCACGTGGCTGATCACACATGATCACGTGACTGATCATGCACTGATCACGTGGCTATCATGCACTGATCACGTGGCTATCATGCACTGATCACGTGGCTGATCATGCACTGATCACGTGACTGATCATGCACTGATCACGTGGCTGATCATGCACTGATCACGTGACTGATCATGCACTGATCACGTGACTGATCATGCACTGATCACGTGGCTATCATGCACTGATCACGTGGCTGATCATGCATGATCACGCAGGTACCATGCACTGATCACGTGACTGATCATGCACTGATCACGTGGCTGATCATGCACTGATCACGTGGCTGATCATGCACTGATACCGTGACTGAGCATGGACTGATCACATGACTATCATGTAGTGATCACGTGACTTAATGGCGCTGATCATGTGACTGATCATGCGCTGATCATGTTTGCTATCATACACTGATCATGTGCCTCTGGAGGCAATAAACAAAGAGCTGAGTAGGCACGAATCAAACAGTCAGCAGGCAATAATCATGGAACTCAGGTGTGAGGAATCATGCTGCTCAGCTGGCAATAATCAAGCAGCTGAGCAGGCAGGAATTACGCAGCACAGCTGGCAATTGTCAAGCAGATGACAGGCAGGAATCGTGCAGCTCAGCTGGCAATTGTCAAGCAGATGAGCAGACAGTAATCACGCAGCTCAGCAGGCCCTGATCACGTGACTGAGCATGCACTGTTCACGTGGCTGATCATACACTGATCACGTGATTGATCATGCACTGATCACGTGGCTATCATGCACTGATCACGTGGCTGATCATGCACTGATCACGTGTTGATCATGCACTGATCACGTGGCTGATCATGCACTGATCACGTGACTGATCATGCACTGATCACGTGGCTATCATGCACTGATCACGTGGCTGATCATGCACTGATCACGTGGCTGCCATGCACTGATCACGTGACTGATCATGCACTGATCACGTAATTGATCATGCACTGATCACGTGGCTGATCATGCACTGATCACGTGACTGATCATGCACTGATCACGTGACTGATCATGCACTGATCACGTGGCTATCATGCACTGATCACGTGGCTGATCATGCACTGATCACACAGCTATCATGCACTGATCACGTGACTGATCATGCACTGATCACGTAACTGATCATGCACTGATCACGTGGCTGATCATGCACTGATCACGTGGCTGATCATGCACTGATCACGTGACTGATCATGCACTGATCACGTGGCTATCATGCACTGATCACGTGGCTGATCATGCACTGATCACGTGGCTGATCATGCACTGATCACGTGGCTGATCATGCACTGATCACGTGACTGATCATGCACTGATCACGTGGCTATCATGCACTGATCACGTGGCTATCATGCACTGATCACGTGACTGATCATGCACTGATCACGTGACTGATCATGCACTGATCACGTGGCTATCATGCACTGATCACGTGGCTGATCATGCACTGATCACGTAGCTACCATGCACTGGTCACGTGACTGATCATGCACTGATCACGTGACTGATCATGCACTGATCACGTGGCTATCATGCACTGATCACGTGACTGATCATGCACTGATCACGTGACTGTCATGCACTGATCACGTGGCTATCATGCACTGATCACGTGACTGATCATGCACTGATCACGTGGCTATCATGCACTGATCACGTGGCTGATCATGCACTGATCACGGGACTGATCATGCACTGATCATGGCACTATCATGCACTGACACATGACTGATCATGCACTGATCACGTGGCTGATCATGCACTGATCACGTGACTGATCATGCACTGATCACGTGACTGATCATGCACTGATCACGTGGCTGATCATGCACTGATCACGTGGCTATCATGCACTGATCACGTGGCTGATCATGCACTGATCACGTGACTGATCATGCACTGATCACGTGGCTGATCATGCACTGATCACGTGACTGATCATGCACTGATCACGTCTGATCATGCACTGATCACGTGACTGATCATGCACTGATCACGTGGCTGATCATGCACTGATCACGTGACTGATCATGCACTGATCACGTGACTGATCATGCACTGATCAGTGGCTATCATGCACTGATCACGTGGCTGATCATGCACTGATCACGTGACTGATCATGCACTGATCACTGGCTATCATGCACTGATCACGTGGCTATCATGCACTGATCACGTGGCTGATCATGCACTGATCACGTGACTGATCATGCACTGATCACGTCTGATCATGCACTGATCACGTGACTGATCATGCACTGATCACGTGGATGATCATACACTGATCACGTGACTGATCATGCACTGATCACGTGGCTATCATGCACTGATCACGTGGCTGATCATGCACTGATCACGTGTCTGATCATGCACTGATCACGTGGCTGATCATGCACTGATCACGTGACTGATCATGCACTGATCACGTGGCTATCATGCACTGATCACGTGACTGATCATGCACTGATCACGTGACTATCATGCACTG
Organism: Bos javanicus; assembly: GCF_032452875.1. Taxonomy (NCBI): domain Eukaryota; kingdom Metazoa; phylum Chordata; class Mammalia; order Artiodactyla; family Bovidae; genus Bos; species Bos javanicus. The sequence goes on along the minus strand of NW_026893646.1, from coordinate 313,192 downwards.
ATCACGTGACTGATCATGCACTGATCAGTGGCAATCATGCACTGATCACGTGGCTGATCATGCACTGATCACGTGACTGATCATGCACTGATCACTGGCTATCATGCACTGATCACGTGGCTATCATGCACTGATCACGTGGCTGATCATGCACTGATCACGTGACTGATCATGCACTGATCACGTCTGATCATGCACTGATCACGTGACTGATCATGCACTGATCACGTGGATGATCATGCACTGATCATGTGACTGATCATGCACTGATCACGTGGCTATCATGCACTGCTCACGTGGCTGATCATGCACTGATCACGTAGCTACCATGTACTGGTCACGTGACTGATCATGCACTGATCACGTAACTGATCATGCACTGATCACGTGACTGATCATGCACTGATCACGTGACTGATCATGCACTGATCACGTGGATATCATGCACTGATCACGTGGCTGATCATACACTGATCACGTGTCTGATCATGCACTGATCACGTGGCTGATCATGCACTGATCACGTAACTGATCATGCACTGATCACGTGGCTATCATGCACTGATCACGTGGCTGATCATGCACTGATCACGTGGCTGATCACACACTGTCACGTGACTGATCATGCACTGATCACGTGGCACTCATGCACTGATCACGTGGCTGATCATACACTGATCACGTAACTGATCATGCACTGATCACGTGGCTATCATGCACTGATCACGTGGCTGATCATGCAATGATCACGTAGCTACCATATACTGGTCACGTGACTGATCATGCACTGATCACGTAAATGATCATGCACTGATCACGTGACTGATCATGCACTGATCACGTGACTGATCATGCACTGATCACGTGGCTATCATGCACTGATCACGTGGCTGATCATGCAATGATCACGTAGCAATCATGTACTGGTCACGTGACTGATCATGCACTGATCACGTAATTGATCATGCACTGATCACGTGACTGATCATGCACTGATCACGTGGCTGATCACACACTGATCACGTGACTGATCATGCACTGATCACGTGGCTATCATGCACTGATCACGTGGCTGATCATGCACTGATCACGTAGCTATCATGCACTGATCACGTGACTGATCATGCACTGATCACGTAACTGATCATGCACTGATCACGTGGCTGATCATGCACTGATCACGTGGCTATCATGCACTGATCACGTGGCTGATCATGCACTGATCACGCAGCTATCATGCACTGATCACGTATGTGATCATGCACTGATCACGTGGCTGATCATGCACTGATCACGTGACTGATCATGCACTGATCACGTGGCTATCATGCACTGATCACGTGGCTGATCATGCACTGATCACGCAGCTACCATGCACTGATCACGTGACTGATCATGCACTGATCACGTAACTGATCATGCACTGATCACGTGGCTGATCATGCACTGATCACGTGGCTGATCATGCACTGATCACGTGGCTATCATGCACTGATCACGTGGCTGATCATGCACTGATCACTGCCTGATCATGCACTGATCACGTGACTGATCATGCACTGATCACGTGGCAATCATGCACTGATCACGTGGCTGATCATGCACTGATCACGTGGCTGATCATGCACTGATCACGTGGCTATCATGCACTGATCACGTGGCTGATCATGCACTGATACCGTGACTGAGCATGGACTGATCACATGACTATCATGTAGTGATCACGTGACTTAATGGCGCTGATCATGTGACTGATCATGCGCTGATCATGTTTGCTATCATACACTGATCATGTGCCTCTGGAGGCAATAAACAAAGAGCTGAGTAGGCATGAATCAAACAGTCAGCAGGCAATAATCATGGAACTCAGCTGTGAGGAATCATGCTGCTCAGCTGGCAATAATCAAGCAGCTGAGCAGGCAGGAATTACACAGCACAGCTGGCAATTGTCAAGCAGATGACAGGCAGGAATCATGCAGCTCAGCTGGCAATTGTCAAGCAGATGAGCAGACAGTAATCACGCAGCTCAGCAGGCCCTGATCACGTGACTGAGCATGCACTGTTCACGTGGCTGATCATACACTGATCACGTGACTGATCATGCACTGATCACGTGGATATCATGCACTGATCACGTGGCTGATCATGCACTGATCACGTGGCTGATCATGCACTGATCATGTGACTGATCATGCACTGATCATGTTTGGTGTCATACACTGATCATGTGCCTCTGGAGGCAATGAACAAAGAGCTGAGTAGGCAGGAATCAGTCAGCAGGCTATAATCATGGAACTCAGCTCTGAGAAATCATGCTGCTCAGCTGGCAATAATCAAGTAGATGAGCAGGCAGGAATTATGCAGCACACGTGGCAATTGTCAAGCAGATGACAGGCAGGAATCGTACAGCTCAGCTGGCAATTGTCAAGCAGATGAGCAGACAGTAATCACGCAGCTCAGCAGGCCCTGATCACGTGACTGAGCATGCACTGTTCACGTGGCTGATCATACACTGATCACGTGACTGATCATGCACTGATCACGTGGCTATCATGCACTGATCACGTGACTGATCATGCACTGATCACGTAATTGTCATGCACTGATCACGTGGCTATCATGCACTGATCACGTGACTGATCATGCACTGATCACGTGGCTATCATGCACTGATCACGTGGCTGATCATGCACTGATCACGGGACTGATCATGCACTGATCATGGCGCTATCATGCACTGACACATGACTGACATGCACTGATCACGTGGATGATCATGCACTGATCACGTGACTGATCATGCACTGATCACGTGGCTGATCATGCACTGATCACGTGGCTATCATGCACTGATCACGTGGCTGATCATGCACTGATCACGTAGCTACCATGCACTGATCACGTGACTGATCATGCACTGATCACGTGACTGATCATGCACTGATCACGTGACTGATCATGCACTGATCACGTGGCTGATCATGCACTGATCACGTGGCTATCATGCACTGATCACGTGGCTGATCATGCACTGATCACGTAGCTATCATGCACTGATCACGTGACTGATCATGCACTGATCACGTGGCTGATCATGCACTGATCACGTGACTGATCATGCACTGATCACGTGACTGATCATGCACTGATCACGTGGCTATCATGCACTGATCACGTGGCTGATCATGCACTGATCACGTGACTGATCATGCACTGATCACGTGGCTATCATGCACTGATCACGTGGCTGATCATGCACTGATCACGTGGCTGATCATGCACTGATCACGTGACTGATCATGCACTGATCACGTGGCATCATGCACTGATCACGTGGCTGATCATGCACTGATCACGTGACTGATCATGCACTGATCACGTGGCTATCATGCACTGATCACGTGGCTGATCATGCACTGATCACGTAGCTATCATGCACTGATCACGTGACTGATCATGCACTGATCACGTGGCTGATCATGCACTGATCACGTGACTGATCATGCACTGATCACGTGACTGATCATGCACTGATCACGTGGCTATCATGCACTGCTCACGTGGCTGATCATGCACTGATCACGCAGCTACCATGTACTGGTCACGTGACTGATCATGCACTGATCACGTAATTGATCATGCACTGATCACGTGGCTGATCATGCACTGATCACGTGACTGATCATGCACTGATCACGTGGCTGATCATGCACTGATCACGTGGCTATCATGCACTGATCACGAGACTGATCATGCACTGATCACGTCTAATCATGCACTGATCACATGACTGCCCATGCACTGATCACGTGGATGATCATACACTAATCATGTGACAGATCATGCACTGATCACGTGGCTGATCATGCACTGATACCGTGACTGAGCATGGACTGATCACATGACTATCATGTAGTGATCACGTGACTTAATGGCGCTGATCATGTGACTGATCATGCGCTGATCATGTTTGCTATCATACACTGATCATGTGCCTCTGGAGGCAATAAACAAAGAGCTGAGTAGGCACGAATCAAACAGTCAGCAGGCAATAATCATGGAACTCAGCTGTGAGGAATCATGCTGCTCAGCTGGCAATAATCAAGCAGCTGAGCAGGCAGGAATTACGCAGCACAGCTGGCAATTGTCAAGCAGATGACAGGCAGGAATCGTGCAGCTCAGCTGGCAATTGTCAAGCAGATGAGCAGACAGTAATCACGCAGCTCAGCAGGCCCTGATCACGTGACTGAGCATGCACTGTTCACGTGGCTGATCATACACTGATCACGTGATTGATCATGCACTGATCACTTGGATATCATGCACTGATCACGTGGCTGATCATACACTGTTCACGTGTCTGATCATGCACTGATCACGTGGCTGATCATACACTGCTCACGTAACTGATCATGCACTGATCACGTGGCTATCATGCACTGATCACGTGGCTGATCATGCACTGATCACGTGACTGATCATGCACTGATCACGTGACTGATCATGCACTGATCACGTGGCAATCATGCACTGATCACGTGGCTGATCATACACTGATCACGTGACTGATCATGCACTGATCACTGGCTATCATGCACTGATCACGTGGCTATCATGCACTGATCACGTGGCTGATCATGCACTGATCACGTGACTGATCATGCACTGATCACGTCTGATCATGCACTGATCACGTGACTGATCATGCACTGATCACGTGGATGATCATGCACTGATCATGTGACTGATCATGCACTGATCACGTGGCTATCATGCACTGATCACGTGGCTGATCATGCAATGATCACGTAGCTACCATGTACTGGTCACGTGACTGATCATGCACTGATCACGTAATTGATCATGCACTGATCACGTGACTGATCATGCACTGATCACGTGACTGATCATGCACTGATCACGTGGATATCATGCACTGATCACGTGGCTGATCATGCACTGATCACGTGTCTGATCATGCACTGATCACGTGGCTGATCATGCACTGATCACGTAACTGATCATGCACTGATCACGTGGCTATCATGCACTGATCACGTGGCTGATCATGCACTGATCACGTGGCTGATCACACACTGTCACGTGACTGATCATGCACTGATCACGTGGCACTCATGCACTGATCACGTGGCTGATCATACACTGATCACGTAACTGATCATGCACTGATCACGTGGCTATCATGCACTGATCACGTGGCTGATCATGCAATGATCACGTAGCTACCATATACTGGTCACGTGACTGATCATGCACTGATCACGTAAATGATCATGCACTGATCACGTGACTGATCATGCACTGATCACGTGACTGATCATGCACTGATCACGTGGCTATCATGCACTGATCACGTGGCTGATCATGCAATGATCACGTAGCAACCATGTACTGGTCACGTGACTGATCATGCACTGATCACGTAATGATCATGCACTGATCACGTGACTGATCATGCACTGATCACGTGGCTGATCACACACGATCACGTGACTGATCATGCACTGATCACGTGGCTATCATGCACTGATCACGTGGATATCATGCACTGATCACGTGGCTGATCACACACTGATCACGTGACTGATCATGCACTGATCACGTGGCTATCATGCACTGATCACGTGGCTGATCATGCACTGATCACGTAGCTACATGCACTGATCACGTGACTGATCATGCACTGATCACGTACTGATCATGCACTGATCACGTGGCTGATCATGCACTGATCACGTGGCTGATCATGCACTGATCACGTGGCTATCATGCACTGATCACGTGGCTGATCATGCACTGATCACGTAGCTATCATGCACTGATCACGTGACTGATCATGCACTGATCACGTAATTGATCATGCACTGATCACGTGACTGATCATGCACTGATCACGTGGCTGATCATGCACTGATCACGTGACTGATCATGCACTGATCACGTGGCTATCATGCACTGATCACGTGGCTGATCATGCACTGATCACGTGGCTATCATGCACTGATCACGTGACTGATCATGCACTGATCACGTGACTGATCATGCACTGATCACGTGGCTATCATGCACTGATCACGTGGCTGATCATGCACTGATCACGTGCCTGATCATGCACTGATCACGTGACTGATCATGCACTGATCACGTGACTGATCATGCACTGATCACGTGGCTATCATGCACTATCACGTGGCTGATCATGCAATGATCACGTAGCTACCATGTACTGGTCACGTGACTGATCATGCACTGATCACGTGACTGATCATGCACTGATCACGTGGCTATCATGCACTGATCACGTGGCTGATCATGCACTGATCACGTGCCTATCATGCACTGATCACGTGACTGATCATGCACTGATCACGTGGCTATCATGCACTGATCACGTGGCTGATCATGCACTGATCACGTGGCTATCATGCACTGATCACGTGGCTATCATGCACTGATCACGTGGCTATCATGCACTGATCACGTGGCTGATCATGCACTGATACCGTGACTGAGCATGGACTGATCACATGACTATCATGTAGTGATCACGTGACTTAATGGCGCTGATCATGTGACTGATCATGCGCTGATCATGTTTGCTATCATACACTGATCATGTGCCTCTGGAGGCAATAAACAAAGAGCTGATTAGGCACGAATCAAACAGTCAGCAGGCAATAATCATGGAACTCAGCTGTGAGGAATCATGCTGCTCAGCTGGCAATAATCAAGCAGCTGAGCAGGCAGGAATTACGCAGCACAGCTGGCAATTGTCAAGCAGATGACAGGCAGGAATCATGCAGCTCAGCTGGCAATTGTCAAGCAGATGAGCAGACAGTAATCACGCAGCTCAGCAGGCCCTGATCACGTGACTGAGCATGCACTGTTCACGTGGCTGATCATACACTGATCACGTGATTGATCATGCACTGATCACTTGGATATCATGCACTGATCACGTGGCTGATCATGCACTGATCACGTGATTGATCATGCACTGATCACGTGGCTGATCATGCACTGATCACGTGGCTGATCATGCACTGATCACGTGACTGATCATGCACTGATCACGTGGCTATCATGCACTGATCACGTGGCTGATCATGCACTGATCACGGGACTGATCATGCACTGATCACGGGCTATCATGCACTGACTACATGACTGATCATGCACTGATCACGTGGCTGATCATGCACTGATCACGTGACTGATCATGCACTGATCACGTGACTGATCATGCACTGATCACGTAATGATCATGCACTGATCACGTGACTGATCATGCACTGATCACGTGGCTGATCATGCACTGATCACGTGACTGATCATGCACTGATCACGTGGCTATCATGCACTGATCACGTGGCTATCATGCACTGATCACGTGGCTGATCATGCACTGATCACGTGACTGATCATGCACTGATCACGTGGCTGATCATGCACTGATCACGTGACTGATCATGCACTGATCACGTGACTGATCATGCACTGATCACGTGACTGATCATGCACTGATCACGTGACTGATCATGCACTGATCACGTGGCTATCATGCACTGATCACGTGGCTGATCATGCACTGATCACGTGACTGATCATGCACTGATCACGTGGCTATCATGCACTGATCACGTGGCTATCATGCACTGATCACGTGGCTGATCATGCACTGATCACGTGACTGATCATGCACTGATCACGTCTGATCATGCACTGATCACGTGACTGATCATGCACTGATCACGTGGCTGATCATGCACTGATCACGTGACTGATCATGCACTGATCACGTGGCTATCATGCACTGATCACGTGGCTGATCATGCACTGATCACGTGACTGATCATGCACTGATCACGTGGCTGATCATGCACTGATCACGTGACTGATCATGCACTGATCACGTGGCTATCATGCACTGATCACGTGACTGATCATGCACTGATCACGTGACTATCATGCACTGATCACGTGACTGATCATGCACTGATCAGTGGCAATCATGCACTGATCACGTGGCTGATCATGCACTGATCACGTGACTGATCATGCACTGATCACTGGCTATCATGCACTGATCACGTGGCTATCATGCACTGATCACGTGGCTGATCATGCACTGATCACGTGACTGATCATGCACTGATCACGTCTGATCATGCACTGATCACGTGACTGATCATGCACTGATCACGTGGATGATCATACACTGATCATGTCACTGATCATGCACTGATCACGTGGCTATCATGCACTGATCACGTGGCTGATCATGCACTGATCACGTAGCTACCATGTACTGATCACGTGACTGATCATGCACTGATCACGTAATTGATCATGCACTGATCACGTGACTGATCATGCACTGATCACGTGACTGATCATGCACTGATCACGTGGATATCATGCACTGATCACGTGGCTGATCATACACTGATCACGTGTCTGACCATGCACTGATCACGTGGCTGATCATACACTGATCACGTAACTGATCATGCACTGATCACGTGGCTATCATGCACTGATCACGTGGCTGATCATGCACTGATCACGTGGCTGATCACACACTGTCACGTGACTGATCATGCACTGATCACGTGGCACTCATGCACTGATCACGTGGCTGATCATACACTGCTCACGTAACTGATCATGCACACATCACGTGGCTATCATGCACTGCTCACGTGGCTGATCATGCAATGATCACGTAGCTACCATATACTGGTCACGTGACTGATCATGCACTGATCACGTAAATGATCATGCACTGATCACGTGACTGATCATGCACTGATCACGTGACTGATCATGCACTGATCACGTGGCTATCATGCACTGCTCACGTGGCTGATCATGCAATGATCACGTAGCAACCATGTACTGGTCACGTGACTGATCATGCACTGATCACGTAATTGATCATGCACTGATCACGTGACTCATCATGCACTGATCACGTGGCTGATCACACACGTATCACGTGACTGATCATGCACTGATCACGTGGCTATCATGCACTGATCACGTGGCTATCATGCACTGATCACGTGGCTGATCATGCACTGATCACGTAGCTATCATGCACTGATCACGTGACTGATCATGCACTGATCACGTAATTGATCATGCACTGATCACGTGGCTGATCATGCACTGATCACGTGGCTATCATGCACTGATCACGTGGCTGATCATGCACTGATCACGCAGCTATCATGCACTGATCACGTATGTGATCATGCACTGATCACGTGGCTGATCATGCACTGATCACGTGACTGATCATGCACTGATCACGTGGCTATCATGCACTGATCACGTGGCTGATCATGCACTGATCACGGCTACCATGCACTGATCACGTGACTGATCATGCACTGATCACGTGACTGATCATGCACTGATCACGTGGCTGATCATGCACTGATCACGTGGCTGATCATGCACTGATCACGTGGCTATCATGCACTGATCACGTGGCTGATCATGCACTGATCACTGCCTGATCATGCACTGATCACGTGACTGATCATGCACTGATCACGTAGCAATCATGCACTGATCACGTGGCTGATCATGCACTGATCACGTGGCTATCATGCACTGATCACGTGGCTATCATGCACTGATCACGTGGCTGATCATGCACTGATACCGTGACTGAGCATGGACTGATCACATGACTATCATGTAGTGATCACGTGACTTAATGGCGCTGATCATGTGACTGATCATGCGCTGATCATGTTTGCTATCATACACTGATCATGTGCCTCTGGAGGCAATAAACAAAGAGCTGAGTAGGCACGAATCAAACAGTCAGCAGGCAATAATCATGGAACTCAGCTGTGAGGAATCATGCTGCTCAGCTGGCAATAATCAAGCAGCTGAGCAGGCAGGAATTACACAGCACAGCTGGCAATTGTCAAGCAGATGACAGGCAGGAATCATGCAGCTCAGCTGGCAATTGTCAAGCAGATGAGCAGACAGTAATCACGCAGCTCAGCAGGCCCTGATCACGTGACTGAGCATGCACTGTTCACGTGGCTGATCATACACTGATCACGTGATTGATCATGCACTGATCACTTGGATATCATGCACTGATCACGTGGCTGATCATACACTGATCACGTGTCTGACCATGCACTGATCACGTGGCTGATCATGCACTGATCACGTAACTGATCATGCACTGATCACGTGACTGATCATGCACTGATCACGTGGCTATCATGCACTGATCACGTGGCTGATCATGCACTGATCACGCAGCTACCATGCACTGATCACATGACTGATCATGCACTGATCACGTAACTGATCATGCACTGATCACGTGGCTTATCATGCACTGATCATGTGACTGATCATGTGCTGATCATGTTTGGATCATACACTGATCATGTGCATCTGGAGGCAATGAACAAAGAGCTGAGTAGGCAGGAATCAGTCAGCAGGCTATAATCATGGAACTCAGCTCTGAGAAATCATGCTGCTCAGCTGGCAATAATCAAGTAGATGAGCAGGCAGGAATTATGCAGCACACGTGGCAATTGTCAAGGAGATGACAGGCAGGAATCGTACAGCTCAGCTGGCAATTGTCAAGCAGATGAGCAGACAGTAATCACGCAGCTCAGCAGGCCCTGATCACGTGACTGAGCATGCACTGTTCACGTGGCTGATCACACACTGATCACGTGACTGATCATGCACTGATCACGTGGCTATCATGCACTGATCACGTGACTGATCATGCACTGATCACGTAATTGTCATGCACTGATCACGTGGCTATCATGCACTGATCACGTGACTGATCATGCACTGATCACGTGGCTATCATGCACTGATCACGTGGCTGATCATGCACTGATCACGGGACTGATCATGCACTGATCATGGCGCTATCATGCACTGACTACATGACTGACATGCACTGATCACGTGGATGATCATGCACTGATCACGTGACTGATCATGCACTGATCACGTGACTGATCATGCACTGATCACGTGGCTGATCATGCACTGATCACGTGGCTATCATGCACTGATCACGTGGCTGATCATGCACTGATCACGTAGCTATCATGCACTGATCACGTGACTGATCATGCACTGATCACGTGACTGATCATGCACTGATCACGTGACTGATCATGCACTGATCACGTGGCTGATCATGCACTGATCACGTGGCTATCATGCACTGATCACGTGGCTGATCATGCACTGATCACGTAGCTATCATGCACTGATCACGTGACTGATCATGCACTGATCACGTGGCTGATCATGCACTGATCACGTGACTGATCATGCACTGATCACGTGACTGATCATGCACTGATCACGTGGCTATCATGCACTGATCACGTGGCTGATCATGCACTGATCACGTAACTGATCATGCACTGATCACGTGGCTATCATGCACTGATCACGTGGCTGATCATGCACTGATCACGTGGCTTATCACACACTGTCACGTGACTGATCATGCACTGATCACGTGGCACTCATGCACTGATCACGTGGCTGATCATACACTGATCACGTAACTGATCATGCACTGATCACGTGGCTATCATGCACTGATCACGTGGCTGATCATGCAATGATCACGTAGCTACCATATACTGATCACGTGACTGATCATGCACTGATCACGTGGCTGATCATGCACTGATCACGTGACTGATCATGCACTGATCACGTGACTGATCATGCACTGATCACGTGGCTATCATGCACTGCTCACGTGGCTGATCATGCAATGATCACGCAGCTACCATGTACTGGTCACGTGACTGATCATGCACTGATCACGTAATTGATCATGCACTGATCACGTGGCTGATCATGCACTGATCACGTGACTGATCATGCACTGATCACGTGGCTGATCATGCACTGATCACGTGGCTATCATGCACTGATCACGAGACTGATCATGCACTGATCACGTCTAATCATGCACTGATCACATGACTGCCCATGCACTGATCACGTGGATGATCATACACTAATCATGTGACAGATCATGCACTGATCACGTGGCTGATCATGCACTGATACCGTGACTGAGCATGGACTGATCACATGACTATCATGTAGTGATCACGTGACTTAATGGCGCTGATCATGTGACTGATCATGCGCTGATCATGTTTGCTATCATACACTGATCATGTGCCTCTGGAGGCAATAAACAAAGAGCTGAGTAGGCACGAATCAAACAGTCAGCAGGCAATAATCATGGAACTCAGCTGTGAGGAATCATGCTGCTCAGCTGGCAATAATCAAGCAGCTGAGCAGGCAGGAATTACGCAGCACAGCTGGCAATTGTCAAGCAGATGACAGGCAGGAATCGTGCAGCTCAGCTGGCAATTGTCAAGCAGATGAGCAGACAGTAATCACGCAGCTCAGCAGGCCCTGATCACGTGACTGAGCATGCACTGTTCACGTGGCTGATCATACACTGATCACGTGATTGATCATGCACTGATCACTTGGATATCATGCACTGATCACGTGGCTGATCATACACTGTCACGTGTCTGATCATGCACTGATCACGTGGCTGATCATACACTGCTCACGTAACTGATCATGCACTGATCACGTGGCTATCATGCACTGATCACGTGGCTGATCATGCACTGATCACGTGACTGATCATGCACTGATCACGTGACTGATCATGCACTGATCAGTGGCAATCATGCACTGATCACGTGGCTGATCATACACTGATCACGTGACTGATCATGCACTGATCACTGGCTATCATGCACTGATCACGTGGCTATCATGCACTGATCACGTGGCTGATCATGCACTGATCACGTGACTGATCATGCACTGATCACGTCTGATCATGCACTGATCACGTGACTGATCATGCACTGATCACGTGGATGATCATGCACTGATCATGTGACTGATCATGCACTGATCACGTGGCTATCATGCACTGATCACGTGGCTGATCATGCAATGATCACGTAGCTACCATGTACTGGTCACGTGACTGATCATGCACTGATCACGTAATTGATCATGCACTGATCACGTGACTGATCATGCACTGATCACGTGACTGATCATGCACTGATCACGTGGATATCATGCACTGATCACGTGGCTGATCATGCACTGATCACGTGTCTGATCATGCACTGATCACGTGGCTGATCATGCACTGATCACGTAACTGATCATGCACTGATCACGTGGCTATCATGCACTGATCACGTGGCTGATCATGCACTGATCACGTGGCTGATCACACACTGTCACGTGACTGATCATGCACTGATCACGTGGCACTCATGCACTGATCACGTGGCTGATCATACACTGATCACGTAACTGATCATGCACACATCACGTGGCTATCATGCACTGATCACGTGGCTGATCATGCAATGATCACGTAGCTACCATATACTGGTCACGTGACTGATCATGCACTGATCACGTAAATGATCATGCACTGATCACGTGACTGATCATGCACTGATCACGTGACTGATCATGCACTGATCACGTGGCTATCATGCACTGCTCACGTGGCTGATCATGCAATGATCACGTAGCAACCATGTACTGGTCACGTGACTGATCATGCACTGATCACGTAATGATCATGCACTGATCACGTGACTCATCATGCACTGATCACGTGGCTGATCACACACGTATCACGTGACTGATCATGCACTGATCACGTGGCTATCATGCACTGATCACGTGGATATCATGCACTGATCACGTGGCTGATCACACACGATCACGTGACTGATCATGCACTGATCACGTGGCTATCATGCACTGATCACGTGGCTGATCATGCACTGATCACGTAGCTACATGCACTGATCACGTGACTGATCATGCACTGATCACGTAATTGATCATGCACTGATCACGTGGCTGATCATGCACTGATCACGTGGCTGATCATGCACTGATCACGTGGCTATCATGCACTGATCACGTGGCTGATCATGCACTGATCACGTAGCTATCATGCACTGATCACGTGACTGATCATGCACTGATCACGTAATTGATCATGCACTGATCACGTGACTGATCATGCACTGATCACGTGGCTGATCATGCACTGATCACGTGACTGATCATGCACTGATCACGTGGCTATCATGCACTGATCACGTGGCTGATCATGCACTGATCACGTGGCTATCATGCACTGATCACGTGACTGATCATGCACTGATCACGTGACTGATCATGCACTGATCACGTGGCTATCATGCACTGATCACGTGGCTGATCATGCACTGATCACGTGCCTGATCATGCACTGATCACATGACTGATCATGCACTGATCACGTGACTGATCATGCACTGATCACGTGGCTATCATGCACTACTCACGTGGCTGATCATGCAATGATCACGTAGCTACCATGTACTGGTCACGTGACTGATCATGCACTGATCACGTGACTGATCATGCACTGATCACGTGGCTATCATGCACTGATCACGTGGCTGATCATGCACTGATCACGTGCCTATCATGCACTGATCACGTGACTGATCATGCACTGATCACGTGGCTATCATGCACTGATCACGTGGCTGATCATGCACTGATCACGTGGCTATCATGCACTGATCACGTGGCTATCATGCACTGATCACGTGGCTATCATGCACTGATCACGTGGCTGATCATGCACTGATACCGTGACTGAGCATGGACTGATCACATGACTATCATGTAGTGATCACGTGACTTAATGGCGCTGATCATGTGACTGATCATGCGCTGATCATGTTTGCTATCATACACTGATCATGTGCCTCTGGAGGCAATAAACAAAGAGCTGAGTAGGCACGAATCAAACAGTCAGCAGGCAATAATCATGGAACTCAGCTGTGAGGAATCATGCTGCTCAGCTGGCAATAATCAAGCAGCTGAGCAGGCAGGAATTACGCAGCACAGCTGGCAATTGTCAAGCAGATGACAGGCAGGAATCATGCAGCTCAGCTGGCAATTGTCAAGCAGATGAGCAGACAGTAATCACGCAGCTCAGCAGGCCCTGATCACGTGACTGAGCATGCACTGTTCACGTGGCTGATCATACACTGATCACGTGATTGATCATGCACTGATCACTTGGATATCATGCACTGATCACGTGGCTGATCATGCACTGATCACGTGATTGATCATGCACTGATCACGTGGCTGTCATGCACTGATCACGTGGCTGATCATGCACTGATCACGTGACTGATCATGCACTGATCACGTGGCTATCATGCACTGATCACGTGGCTGATCATGCACTGATCACGGGACTGATCATGCACTGATCACGGCGCTATCATGCACTGACTACATGACTCACATGCACTGATCACGTGGATGATCATGCACTGATCACGTGACTGATCATGCACTGATCACGTGACTGATCATGCACTGATCACGTGGCTATCATGCACTGATCACGTGGCTATCATGCACTGATCACGTTGCTGATCATGCAATGATCACGTAGCTACCATATACTGGTCACGTGACTGATCATGCACTGATCACGTGGCTGATCATGCACTGATCACGTGACTGATCATGCACTGATCACGTGACTGATCATGCACTGATCACGTGGCTATCATGCACTGATCACGTGGCTGATCATGCACTGATCACGTGACTGATCATGCACTGATCACGTGGCTATCATGCACTGATCACGTGGCTGATCATGCACTGATCACGTGGCTGATCACACACTGTCACGTGACTGATCATGCACTGATCACGTGGCATCATGCACTGATCACGTGGCTGATCATACACTGATCACGTGACTGATCATGCACTGATCACGTGGCTATCATGCACTGATCACGTGGCTGATCATGCACTGATCACGTAGCTACCATATACTGATCACGTGACTGATCATGCACTGATCACGTGGCTGATCATGCACTGATCACGTGACTGATCATGCACTGATCACGTGACTGATCATGCACTGATCACGTGGCTATCATGCACTGCTCACGTGGCTGATCATGCAATGATCACGCAGCTACCATGTACTGGTCACGTGACTGATCATGCACTGATCACGTAATTGATCATGCACTGATCACGTGGCTGATCATGCACTATCACGTGACTGATCATGCACTGATCACGTGGCTGATCATGCACTGATCACGTGGCTATCATGCACTGATCACGAGACTGATCATGCACTGATCACGTCTAATCATGCACTGATCACATGACTGCCCATGCACTGATCACGTGGATGATCATACACTAATCATGTGACAGATCATGCACTGATCACGTGGCTGATCATGCACTGATACCGTGACTGAGCATGGACTGATCACATGACTATCATGTAGTGATCACGTGACTTAATGGCGCTGATCATGTGACTGATCATGCGCTGATCATGTTTGCTATCATACACTGATCATGTGCCTCTGGAGGCAATAAACAAAGAGCTGAGTAGGCACGAATCAAACAGTCAGCAGGCAATAATCATGGAACTCAGCTGTGAGGAATCATGCTGCTCAGCTGGCAATAATCAAGCAGCTGAGCAGGCAGGAATTACGCAGCACAGCTGGCAATTGTCAAGCAGATGACAGGCAGGAATCGTGCAGCTCAGCTGGCAATTGTCAAGCAGATGAGCAGACAGTAATCACGCAGCTCAGCAGGCCCTGATCACGTGACTGAGCATGCACTGTTCACGTGGCTGATCATACACTGATCACGTGATTGATCATGCACTGATCACTTGGATATCATGCACTGATCACGTGGCTGATCATACACTGTTCACGTGTCTGACCATGCACTGATCACGTGGCTGATCATACACTGCTCACGTAACTGATCATGCACTGATCACGTGGCTATCATGCACTGATCACGTGGCTGATCATGCACTGATCACGTGACTGATCATGCACTGATCACGTGACTGATCATGCACTGATCAGTGGCAATCATGCACTGATCACGTGGCTGATCATACACTGATCACGTGACTGATCATGCACTGATCACTGGCTATCATGCACTCATCACGTGGCTATCATGCACTGATCACGTGGCTGATCATGCACTGATCACGTGACTGATCATGCACTGATCACGTCTGATCATGCACTGATCACGTGACTGATCATGCACTGATCACGTGGATGATCATGCACTGATCATGTCACTGATCATGCACTGATCACGTGGCTATCATGCACTGATCACGTGGCTGATCATGCAATGATCACGTAGCTACCATGTACTGGTCACGTGACTGATCATGCACTGATCACGTAATTGATCATGCACTGATCACGTGACTGATCATGCACTGATCACGTGACTGATCATGCACTGATCACGTGGATATCATGCACTGATCACGTGGCTGATCATGCACTGATCACGTGTCTGATCATGCACTGATCACGTGGCTGATCATGCACTGATCACGTAACTGATCATGCACTGATCACGTGGCTATCATGCACTGATCACGTGGCTGATCATGCACTGATCACGTGGCTGATCACACACTGTCACGTGACTGATCATGCACTGATCACGTGGCACTCATGCACTGATCACGTGGCTGATCATACTGATCACGTAACTGATCATGCACTGATCACGTGGCTATCATGCACTGATCACGTGGCTGATCATGCAATGATCACGTAGCTACCATATACTGGTCACGTGACTGATCATGCACTGATCACGTAAATGATCATGCACTGATCACGTGACTGATCATGCACTGATCACGTGACTGATCATGCACTGATCACGTGGCTATCATGCACTGCTCACGTGGCTGATCATGCAATGATCACGTAGCAACCATGTACTGGTCACGTGACTGATCATGCACTGATCACGTAATGATCATGCACTGATCACGTGACTCATCATGCACTGATCACGTGGCTGATCACACACGATCACGTGACTGATCATGCACTGATCACGTGGCTATCATGCACTGATCACGTGGATATCATGCACTGATCACGTGGCTGATCACACGATCACGTGACTGATCATGCACTGATCACGTGGCTATCATGCACTGATCACGTGGCTATCATGCACTGATCACGTGGCTGATCATGCACTGATCACGTAGCTACATGCACTGATCACGTGACTGATCATGCACTGATCACGTAATTGATCATGCACTGATCACGTGGCTGATCATGCACTGATCACGTGGCTATCATGCACTGATCACGTGGCTATCATGCACTGATCACGTGGCTGATCATGCACTGATCACGTAGCTACCATGCACTGATCACGTGACTGATCATGCACTGATCACGTAATTGATCATGCACTGATCACGTGACTGATCATGCACTGATCACGTGGCTGATCATGCACTGATCACGTGACTGATCATGCACTGATCACGTGGCTATCATGCACTGATCACGTGGCTGATCATGCACTGATCACGTGGCTATCATGCACTGATCACGTGACTGATCATGCACTGATCACGTGACTGATCATGCACTGATCACGTGGCTATCATGCACTGATCACGTGGCTGATCATGCACTGATCACGTGCCTGATCATGCACTGATCACGTGACTGATCATGCACTGATCACGTGACTGATCATGCACTGATCACGTGGCTATCATGCACTACTCACGTGGCTGATCATGCAATGATCACGTAGCTACCATGTACTGGTCACGTGACTGATCATGCACTGATCACGTGACTGATCATGCACTGATCACGTGGCTATCATGCACTGATCACGTGGCTGATCATGCACTGATCACGTGCCTATCATGCACTGATCACGTGACTGATCATGCACTGATCACGTGGCTATCATGCACTGATCACGTGGCTGATCATGCACTGATCACGTGGCTATCATGCACTGATCACGTGGCTATCATGCACTGATCACGTGGCTATCATGCACTGATCACGTGGCTGATCATGCACTGATACCGTGACTGAGCATGGACTGATCACATGACTATCATGTAGTGATCACGTGACTTAATGGCGCTGATCATGTGACTGATCATGCGCTGATCATGTTTGCTATCATACACTGATCATGTGCCTCTGGAGGCAATAAACAAAGAGCTGAGTAGGCATGAATCAAACAGTCAGCAGGCAATAATCATGGAACTCAGCTGTGAGGAATCATGCTGCTCAGCTGGCAATAATCAAGCAGCTGAGCAGGCAGGAATTACGCAGCACAGCTGGCAATTGTCAAGCAGATGACAGGCAGGAATCATGCAGCTCAGCTGGCAATTGTCAAGCAGATGAGCAGACAGTAATCACGCAGCTCAGCAGGCCCTGATCACGTGACTGAGCATGCACTGTTCACGTGGCTGATCATACACTGATCACGTGATTGATCATGCACTGATCACTTGGATATCATGCACTGATCACGTGGCTGATCATGCACTGATCACGTGATTGATCATGCACTGATCACGTGGCTGATCATGCACTGATCACGTGGCTGATCATGCACTGATCACGTGACTGATCATGCACTGATCACGTGGCTATCATGCACTGATCACGTGGCTGATCATGCACTGATCACGGGACTGATCATGCACTGATCACGGGCTATCATGCACTGACACATGACTGACATGCACTGATCACGTGGCTGATCATGCACTGATCACGTGACTGATCATGCACTGATCACGTGACTGATCATGCACTGATCACGTGGCTGATCATGCACTGATCACGTGACTGATCATGCACTGATCACGTGACTGATCATGCACTGATCACGTGGCTATCATGCACTGATCACGTGGCTGATCATGCACTGATCACGTGACTGATCATGCACTGATCACGTGGCTATCATGCACTGATCACGTGGCTGATCATGCACTGATCACGTGGCTGATCATGCACTGATCACGTGACTGATCATGCACTGATCACGTGGCATCATGCACTGATCACGTGGCTGATCATACACTGATCACGTGACTGATCATGCACTGATCACGTGGCTATCATGCACTGATCACGTGGCTGATCATGCACTGATCACGTGGCTATCATGCACTGATCACGTGACTGATCATGCACTGATCACGTGGCTGATCATGCACTGATCACGTGACTGATCATGCACTGATCACGTGACTGATCATGCACTGATCACGTGGCTATCATGCACTGATCACGTGGCTGATCATGCAATGATCACGCAGCTACCATGTACTGATCACGTGACTGATCATGCACTGATCACGTAATTGATCATGCACTGATCATGTGGCTGATCATGCACTGATCACGTGACTGATCATGCACTGATCACGTGGCTGATCATGCACTGATCACGTGGCTATCATGCACTGATCACGAGACTGATCATGCACTGATCACGTCTAATCATGCACTGATCACATGACTGCCATGCACTGATCACGTGGATGATCATACACTAATCATGTGACAGATCATGCACT
Source organism: Bos javanicus (assembly GCF_032452875.1). Lineage (NCBI taxonomy): Eukaryota > Metazoa > Chordata > Mammalia > Artiodactyla > Bovidae > Bos > Bos javanicus. Next base: position 292,593 of record NW_026893646.1, on the reverse strand, counting down.
GATCACGTGGCTGATCATGCACTGATACCGTGACTGAGCATGGACTGATCACATGACTATCATGTAGTGATCACGTGACTTAATGGCGCTGATCATGTGACTGATCATGCGCTGATCATGTTTGCTATCATACACTGATCATGTGCCTCTGGAGGCAATAAACAAAGAGCTGAGTAGGCACGAATCAAACAGTCAGCAGGCAATAATCATGGAACTCAGCTGTGAGGAATCATGCTGCTCAGCTGGCAATAATCAAGCAGCTGAGCAGGCAGGAATTACGCAGCACAGCTGGCAATTGTCAAGCAGATGACAGGCAGGAATCGTGCAGCTCAGCTGGCAATTGTCAAGCAGATGAGCAGACAGTAATCACGCAGCTCAGCAGGCCCTGATCACGTGACTGAGCATGCACTGTTCACGTGGCTGATCATACACTGATCACGTGACTGATCATGCACTGATCACGTGGCTATCATGCACTGATCACGTGGCTGATCATGCACTGATCACGTGACTGACCATGCACTGATCACGTGGCTGATCATGCACTGATCACGTGGCTGATCATGCACTGATCACGTGGCTGATCATGCACTGATCACGTGGCTATCATGCACTGATCACGTGACTGATCATGCACTGATCACGTGACTGATCATGCACTGATCACGTGACTGATCATGCACTGATCACGTGGCTGATCATGCACTGATCACGTGGCTGATCATGCACTGATCACGTAACTGATCATGCACTGATCACGTGGCTATCATGCACTGATCACGTGGCTGATCATGCACTGATCACGTGGCTGATCATGCACTGTCACGTGACTGATCATGCACTGATCACGTGGCATCATGCACTGATCACGTGGCTGATCATGCACTGATCACGTGACTGATCATGCACTGATCACGTGGCTATCATGCACTGCTCACGTGGCTGATCATGCAATGATCACGTAGCTACCATATACTGGTCACGTGACTGATCATGCACTGATCACGTAAATGATCATGCACTGATCACGTGACTGATCATGCACTGATCACGTGACTGATCATGCACTGATCACGTGGCTATCATGCACTGATCACGTGGCTGATCATGCACTGATCACGTAGCAACCATGCACTGGTCACGTGACTGATCATGCACTGATCACGTAATGATCATGCACTGATCACGTGACTGATCATGCACTGATCACGTGGCTGATCACACACGATCACGTGACTGATCATGCACTGATCACGTGGCTATCATGCACTGATCACGTGGCTATCATGCACTGATCACGTGGCTGATCACACACTGATCACGTGACTGATCATGCACTGATCACGTGGCTATCATGCACTGATCACGTGGCTATCATGCACTGATCACGTGGCTGATCATGCACTGATCACGTAGCTACATGCACTGGTCACGTGACTGATCATGCACTGATCACGTGACTGATCATGCACTGATCACGTGGCTGATCATGCACTGATCACGTGGCTGATCATGCACTGATCACGTGGCTATCATGCACTGATCACGTGGCTGATCATGCACTGATCACGTGACTGATCATGCACTGATCACGTGATTGTCATGCACTGATCACGTGGCTATCATGCACTGATCACGTGACTGATCATGCACTGATCACGTGGCTATCATGCACTGATCACGTGGCTGATCATGCACTGATCACGGGACTGATCATGCACTGATCACGGGCTATCATGCACTGACACATGACTGATCATGCACTGATCACGTGGCTGATCATGCACTGATCACGTGACTGATCATGCACTGATCACGTGACTGATCATGCACTGATCACGTGGCTGATCATGCACTGATCACGTGGCTATCATGCACTGATCACGTGGCTGATCATGCACTGATCACGTAGCTACCATGCACTGATCACGTGACTGATCATGCACTGATCACGTAATTGATCATGCACTGATCACGTGGCTGATCATGCACTGATCACGTGACTGATCATGCACTGATCACGTGACTGATCATGCACTGATCACGTGACTGATCATGCACTGATCACGTGGCTATCATGCACTGATCACGTGGCTATCATGCACTGATCACGTGGCTGATCATGCACTGATCACGTAGCTATCATGCACTGATCACGTGACTGATCATGCACTGATCACGTGGCTGATCATGCACTGATCACGTGACTGATCATGCACTGATCACGTGACTGATCATGCACTGATCACGTGGCTATCATGCACTGATCACGTGGCTGATCATGCACTGATCACGTGGTGATCATGCACTGATCACGTGGCTGATCATGCACTGATCACGTGGCTGATCATGCACTGATCACGTGACTGATCATGCACTGATCACGTGGCTGATCATGCACTGATCACGTAACTGATCATGCACTGATCACGTGGCTATCATGCACTGATCACGTGGCTGATCATGCAATGATCACGTAGCTACCATATACTGGTCACGTGACTGATCATGCACTGATCACGTAAATGATCATGCACTGATCACGTGACTGATCATGCACTGATCACGTGACTGATCATGCACTGATCACGTGGCTATCATGCACTGCTCACGTGGCTGATCATGCAATGATCACGTAGCAACCATGTACTGGTCACGTGACTGATCATGCACTGATCACGTAATTGATCATGCACTGATCACTGACTGATCATGCACTGATCACGTGGCTGATCACACACTGATCACGTGACTGATCATGCACTGATCACGTGGCTATCATGCACTGATCACGTGGCTATCATGCACTGATCACGTGGATATCATGCACTGATCACGTGGCTGATCACACACTGATCACGTGACTGATCATGCACTGATCACGTGGCTATCATGCACTGATCACGTGGCTGATCATGCACTGATCACGTAGCTATCATGCACTGATCACGTGACTGATCATGCACTGATCACGTAATTGATCATGCACTGATCACGTGGCTGATCATGCACTGATCACGTGACTGATCATGCACTGATCACGTGACTGATCATGCACTGATCACGTGGCTATCATGCACTGATCACTGGCTGATCATGCACTGATCACGCAGATACCATGCACTGATCACGTGACTGATCATGCACTGATCACGTAATTGATCATGCACTGATCACGTGGCTGATCATGCACTGATCACGTGACTGATCATGCACTGATCACGTGGCTGATCATGCACTGATCACGTGGCTGATCATGCACTGATCACGTGACTGATCATGCACTGATCACGTGGCATCATGCACTGATCACGTGGCTGATCATGCACTGATCACGTGACTGATCATGCACTGATCACGTGGCTATCATGCACTGATCACGTGGCTGATCATGCACTGATCACGCAGCTACCATGCACTGATCACGTGACTGATCATGCACTGATCACGTGGCTGATCATGCACTGATCACGTGGCTGATCATGCACTGATCACGTGACTGATCATGCACTGATCACGTGGCTGATCATGCACTGATCACGTGGCTATCATGCACTGATCACGTGGCTGATCATGCACTGATCATGTGGCTACCATGTACTGGTCACGTGAATGATCATACACCCATCAGGTGACTGATCATGCACTGATCACGTGGCTATCATGCACTGATCACGAGACTGATCATGCACTGATCACGTCTAATCATGCACTGATCACATGACTGCCCATGCACTGATCACGTGGATGATCATACACTAATCATGTGACAGATCATGCACTGATCACGTGGCTGATCATGCACTGATACCGTGACTGAGCATGGACTGATCACATGACTATCATGTAGTGATCACGTGACTTAATGGCGCTGATCATGTGACTGATCATGCGCTGATCATGTTTGCTATCATACACTGATCATGTGCCTCTGGAGGCAATAAACAAAGAGCTGAGTAGGCACGAATCAAACAGTCAGCAGGCAATAATCATGGAACTCAGCTGTGAGGAATCATGCTGCTCAGCTGGCAATAATCAAGCAGCTGAGCAGGCAGGAATTACGCAGCACAGCTGGCAATTGTCAAGCAGATGACAGGCAGGAATCGTGCAGCTCAGCTGGCAATTGTCAAGCAGATGAGCAGACAGTAATCACGCAGCTCAGCAGGCCCTGATCACGTGACTGAGCATGCACTGTTCACGTGGCTGATCATACACTGATCACGTGATTGATCATGCACTGATCACTTGGATATCATGCACTGATCACGTGGCTGATCATACACTGTTCACGTGTCTGACCATGCACTGATCACGTGGCTGATCATACACTGCTCACGTAACTGATCATGCACTGATCACGTGGCTATCATGCACTGATCACGTGGCTGATCATGCACTGATCACGTGACTGATCATGCACTGATCACGTGACTGATCATGCACTGATCAGTGGCAATCATGCACTGATCACGTGGCTGATCATACACTGATCACGTGACTGATCATGCACTGATCACTGGCTATCATGCACTGATCACGTGGCTATCATGCACTGATCACGTGGCTGATCATGCACTGATCACGTGACTGATCATGCACTGATCACGTCTGATCATGCACTGATCACGTGACTGATCATGCACTGATCACGTGGATGATCATGCACTGATCATGTGACTGATCATGCACTGATCACGTGGCTATCATGCACTGATCACGTGGCTGATCATGCACTGATCACGTAGCTACCATGCACTGATCACGTGACTGATCATGCACTGATCACGTAAATGATCATGCACTGATCACGTGACTGATCATGCACTGATCACGTGACTGATCATGCACTGATCACGTGGCTATCATGCACTGATCACGTGGCTGATCATGCACTGATCACGTAGCTACCATGTACTGGTCACGTGACTGATCATGCACTGATCACGTAATTGATCATGCACTGATCACGTGACTGATCATGCACTGATCACGTGGCTGATCACACACTGATCACGTGACTGATCATGCACTGATCACGTGGCTATCATGCACTGATCACGTGGCTATCATGCACTGATCACGTGGCTGATCACACACTGATCACGTGACTGATCATGCACTGACACTGATCATGCACTGATCACGTGGCTGATCATGCACTGATCACGTGGCTATCATGCACTGATCACGTGGCTGATCATGCACTGATCACGCAGCTATCATGCACTGATCACGTGACTGATCATGCACTGATCACGTGGCTGATCATGCACTGATCACGTGGCTGATCATGCACTGATCACGTGGCTATCATGCACTGATCACGTGGCTGATCATGCAATGATCACGCAGCTACCATGCACTGATCACGTGACTGATCATGCACTGATCACGTGGCTGATCATGCACTGATCACGTGACTGATCATGCACTGATCACGTGACTGATCATGCACTGATCACGTGGCTATCATGCACTGATCACGTGGCTGATCATGCACTGATCACGCAGCTATCATGCACTGATCACGTGACTGATCATGCACTGATCACGTAACTGATCATGCACTGATCACGTGGCTGATCATGCACTGATCACGTGACTGATCATGCACTGATCACGTGACTGATCATGCACTGATCACGTGGCTATCATGCACTGATCACGTGGCTGATCATGCACTGATCACGTGCCTGATCATGCACTGATCACGTGACTGATCATGCACTGATCACGTGACTGATCATGCACTGATCACGTGGCTATCATGCACTGATCACGTGGCTGATCATGCAATGATCATGTAGCTACCATGTACTGGTCACGTGACTGATCATGCACTGATCACGTGACTGATCATGCACTGATCACGTGGCTATCATGCACTGATCACGTGGCTGATCATGCACTGATCACGTGCCTGTCATGCACTGATCACGTGACTGATCATGCACTGATCACGTGGCAATCATGCACTGATCACGTGACTGATCATGCACTGATCACGTGGCTATCATGCACTGATCACGTGGCTCTCATGCACTGATCACGTGACTGATCATGCACTGATCACGTGATTGTCATGCACTGATCACGTGGCTATCATGCACTGATCACGTGGCTGATCATGCACTGATCACGTAGCTATCATGCACTGATCACGTGGCTGATCATGCACTGATCACGGACTGATCATGCACTGATCACGGGCTATCATGCACTGTCACATGACTGATCATGCACTGATCACGTGGATGATCATGCACTGATCACGTGACTGATCATGCACTGATCACGTGACTGATCATGCACTGATCACGTGGCTGATCATGCACTGATCACGTGATTGATCATGCACTGATCACGTGGCTGATCATGCACTGATCACGTGGCTGATCATGCACTGATCACGTAACTGATCATGCACTGATCACGTGGCTATCATGCACTGATCACGTGGCTGATCATGCACTGATCACGTAGCTACCATGCACTGATCACGTGACTGATCATGCACTGATCACGTAAATGATCATGCACTGATCACGTGACTGATCATGCACTGATCACGTGACTGATCATGCACTGATCACGTGGCTATCATGCACTGATCACGTGGCTGATCATGCAATGATCACGTAGCAACCATGTACTGATCACGTGACTGATCATGCACTGATCACGTGGCTGATCATGCACTGATCACGTGGCTATCATGCACTGATCACGTGGCTGATCATGCACTGATCACGTGGCTGATCATGCACTGATCACGTGACTGATCATGCACTGATCACGTGGCTGATCATGCACTGATCACGTGGCTATCATGCACTGATCACGTGACTGATCATGCACTGATCACGTGACTGATCATGCACTGATCACGTGGCTGATCATGCACTGATCACGTGACTGATCATGCACTGATCACGTGACTGATCATGCACTGATCACGTGGCTATCATGCACTGCTCACGTGGCTGATCATGCACTGATCACGCAGCTACCATGTACTGATCACGTGACTGATCATGCACTGATCACGTGGCTATCATGCACTGATCACGTGGCTGATCATGCAATGATCACGTAGCTACCATGCACTGGTCACGTGACTGATCATGCACTGATCAGTGACTGATCATGCACTGATCACGTGACTGATCATGCACTGATCACGTGACTGATCATGCACTGATCACGTGACTGATCATGCACTGATCACGTGGCTATCATGCACTGATCACGTGGCTGATCATGCACTGATCACGCAGCTATCATGCACTGATCACGTGACTGATCATGCACTGATCACATGACTGATCATGCACTGATCACGTGACTTATCATGCACTGATCATGTGACTGATCATGCGCTGATCATGTTTGCTATCATACACTGATCATGTGCCTCTGGAGGCAATAAACAAAGAGCTGAGTAGGCACGAATCAAACAGTCAGCAGGCAATAATCATGGAACTCAGCTGTGAGGAATCATGCTGCTCAGCTGGCAATAATCAAGCAGCTGAGCAGGCAGGAATTACGCAGCACAGCTGGCAATTGTCAAGCAGATGACAGGCAGGAATCGTGCAGCTCAGCTGGCAATTGTCAAGCAGATGAGCAGACAGTAATCACGCAGCTCAGCAGGCCCTGATCACGTGACTGAGCATGCACTGTTCACGTGGCTGATCATACACTGATCACGTGATTGATCATGCACTGATCACTTGGATATCATGCACTGATCACGTGGCTGATCATACACTGTTCACGTGTCTGACCATGCACTGATCACGTGGCTGATCATACACTGCTCACGTAACTGATCATGCACTGATCACGTGGCTATCATGCACTGATCACGTGGCTGAACATGCACTGTTCACGTGGCTGATCACACACCTGTCACGTGACATATCATGCACTGATCACGTGGCACTCATGCACTGATCACGTGGCTGATCATACTCTGCTCACGTAACTGATCATGCACACATCACGTGGCTATCATGCACTGCTCACGTGGCTCGTCATGGAATGATCACGTAGCTACCATATACTGGTCACGTGACTGATCATGCACAGATCACGTAAATGATCATGCACTGTTCACGTGACTGATCATGTACTGATCACGTGACTGATCATGCACTGATCACGTGGCTATCATGCACTGCTCACGTGGCTGATCATGCAACGATCACGTAGCAACCATGTACTGGTCACGTGACTGATCATGCACTGATCACGTAATTGATCCTGCACTGATCACGTGGCTCATCATGCACTGATCACGTGGCTGATCACACACGTATCACGTGACTGATCATGCATGATCACGTGACTATCATGCACTGATCACGTGGCTATCATGCACTGATCACGTGGATATCATGCACTGATCACGTGGCTGATCACACACGTATCACGTGACTGATCATGCACTGATCACGTGGCTATCATGCACTGATCACGTGGCTATCATGCACTGATATCATGCACTGATCACGTGGCTGATCATGCACTGATCACGTGACTGATCATGCACTGATCACGTGGCTGATCATGCACTGATCACGTGACTGATCATGCACTGATCACGTGACTGATCATGCACTGATCACGTGGCTGATCATGCACTGATCACGTGACTGATCATGCACTGATCACGTGACTGATCATGCACTGATCACGTGACTGATCATGCACTGATCACGTGACTGATCATGCACTGATCACGTGGCTGATCATGCACTGATCACGTGACTGATCATGCACTGATCACGTGACTGATCATGCACTGATCAGTGGCTATCATGCACTGATCACGTGGCTGATCATGCACTGATCACGTGACTGATCATGCACTGATCACTGGCTATCATGCACTGATCACGTGGCTATCATGCACTGATCACGTGGCTGATCATGCACTGATCACGTGACTGATCATGCACTGATCACGTCTATATCATGCACTGATCACGTGACTGATCATGCACTGATCACGTGGATGATCATACACTGATCACGTGACTGATCATGCACTGATCACGTGGCTATCATGCACTGATCACGTGGCTGATCATGCACTGATCACGTAGCTATCATGCACTGATCACGTGACTGATCATGCACTGATCACGTAATTGATCATGCACTGATCAGTGACTGATCATGCACTGATCACGTGACTGATCATGCACTGATCACGTGACTGATCATGCACTGATCACGTGGCTATCATGCACTGATCACGTGGCTGATCATGCACTGATCACGTAGCTACCATGCACTGATCACGTGACTGATCATGCACTGATCACGTGGCTGATCATGCACTGATCACGTGGCTGATCATGCACTGATCACGTGACTGATCATGCACTGATCACGTGACTGATCATGCACTGATCACGTGGCTATCATGCACTGATCACGTGGCTGATCATGCACTGATCACGTGCCTGATCATGCACTGATCACGTGGCTGATCATGCACTGATCACGTGACTGATCATGCACTGATCACGTGGCTATCATGCACTACTCACGTGGCTGATCATGCAATGATCATGTAGCTACCATGTACTGGTCACGTGACTGATCATGCACTGATCACGTGACTGATCATGCACTGATCACGTGGCTGATCATGCACTGATCACGTGACTGATCATGCACTGATCACGTGGCTATCATGCACTGATCACGTGGCTGATCATGCACTGATCACGTGCTGATCATGCACTGATACCGTGACTGATCATGGACTGATCACATGACTATCATGTACTGATCACGTGACTTAATGGCACTGATCATGTGACTGATCATGCGCTGATCATGTTTGCTATCATACACTGATCATGTGCCTCTGGAGGCAATAAACAAAGAGCTGAGTAGGCACGAATCAAACAGTCAGCAGGCAATAATCATGGAACTCAGCTGTGAGGAATCATGCTGCTCAGCTGGCAATAATCAAGCAGCTGAGCAGGCAGGAATTACGCAGCACAGCTGGCAATTGTCAAGCAGATGACAGGCAGGAATCGTGCAGCTCAGCTGGCAATTGTCAAGCAGATGAGCAGACAGTAATCACGCAGCTCAGCAGGCCCTGATCACGTGACTGAGCATGCACTGTTCACGTGAATCATGCTGCTCAGCTGGCAATAATCAAGCAGCTGAGCAGGCAGGAATTACACAGCACAGCTGGCAATTGTCAAGCAGATGACAGGCAGGAATCGTGCAGCTCAGCTGGCAATTGTCAAGCAGATGAGCAGACAGTAATCACGCAGCTCAGCAGGCACTGATCACGTGACTGAGCATGCACTGTTCACGTGGCTGATCATACACTGATCACGTGATTGATCATGCACTGATCACGTGGATATCATGCACTGATCACGTGGCTGATCATACACTGTTCACGTGTCTGACCATGCACTGATCACGTGGCTGATCATACACTGATCACGTAACTGATCATGCACTGATCACGTGGCTATCATGCACTGATCACGTGGCTGATCATGCACTGATCACGTGGCTGATCACACACTGTCACGTGACTATCATGCACTGATCACGTGGCACTCATGCACTGATCACGTGGCTGATCATACACTGATCACGTGACTGATCATGCACATCACGTGGCTATCATGCACTGCTCACGTGGCTCGTCATGGAATGATCACGAAGCTACCATATACTGGTCACGTGACTGATCATGCACTGATCACGTAAATGATCATGCACTGATCACGTGACTGATCATGCACTGATCACGTGACTGATCATGCACTGATCACGTGGCTATCATGCACTGCTCACGTGGCTGATCATGCAACGATCACGTAGCAACCATGTACTGGTCACGTGACTGATCATGCACTGATCACGTAATTGATCATGCACTGATCACGTGGCTCATCATGCACTGATCACGTGGCTGATCACACTGTATCACGTGACTGATCATGCACTGATCACGTGACTGATCATGCACTGATCACGTGGCTATCATGCACTGATCACGTGGATATCATGCACTGATCACGTGGCTGATCACACACGATCACGTGACTGATCATGCACTGATCACGTGGCTATCATGCACTGATCACGTGGCTGATCATGCACTGATCACGTGGCTATCATGCACTGATCACGTGGCTGATCATGCACTGATCACGTAGCTATCATGCACTGATCACGTGACTGATCATGCACTGATCACGTGGCTGATCATGCACTGATCACGTGGCTGATCATGCACTGATCACGCAGCTATCATGCACTGATCACATGACTGATCATGCACTGATCACGTAATTGATCATGCACTGATCACGTGGCTTATCATGCACTGATCATGTGACTGATCATGTGCTGATCATGTTTCTGTCATACACTGATCATGTGCCTCTGGAGGCAATGAACAAAGAGCTGAGTAGGCACGAATCAGTAGGCAATAATCATGGAACTCAGCTGTGAGAAATCATGCTGCTCAGCTGGCAATAATCAAGCAGCTGAGCAGGCAGGAATTATGCAGCACAGCTGGCAATTGTCAAGCAGATGACAGGCAGGAATCGTGCAGCTCAGCTGGCAATTGTCAAGCAGATGAGCAGACAGTAATCACGCAGCTCAGCAGGCCCTGATCACGTGACTGAGCATGCACTGTTCACGTGGCTGATCATACACTGATCACGTGACTGATCATGCACTGATCACGTGGCTATCATGCACTGATCACGTGACTGATCATGCACTGATCACGTAATTGTCATGCACTGATCACGTGGCTGATCATGCACTGATCACGTGGCTGATCATGCACTGATCACGTGACTGATCATGCACTGATCACGTGGCTGATCATGCACTGATCACGTGGCTATCATGCACTGATCACGTGGCTGATCATGCACTGATCACGTAGCTACCATGCACTGATCACGTGACTGATCATGCACTGATCACGTAACTGATCATGCACTGATCACGTGGCTGATCATGCACTGATCACGTGGCTGATCATGCACTGATCACGTGACTGATCATGCACTGATCACGTGGCTGATCATGCACTGATCACGTGACTGATCATGCACTGATCACGTGACTGATCATGCACTGATCACGTGGCTATCATGCACTGCTCACGTGGCTGATCATGCAGATCACGCAGCTACCATGTACTGATCACGTGACTGATCATGCACTGATCACGTGACTGATCATGCACTGATCACGTGGCTATCATGCACTGATCACGTGGCTGATCATGCACTGATCACGTAGCTACCATGTACTGATCACGTGACTGATCATGCACTGATCACGTGACTGATCATGCACTGATCACGTGGCTATCATGCACTGATCACGTGGCTGATCATGCACTGATCACGCAGCTATCATGCACTGATCACGTGACTGATCATGCACTGATCACGTGGCTGATCATGCACTGATCACGTGGCTGATCATGCACTGATCACGTGACTGATCATGCACTGATCACGTGACTGATCATGCACTGATCACGTGGCTATCATGCACTGATCACGTGGCTGATCATGCACTGATCATGTAGCTACCATGTACAGGTCACGTGAATGATCATACACCCATCAGGTGACTGATCATGCACTGATCACGTGGCTATCATGCACTGATCACGAGACTGATCATGCACTGATCACGTCTAATCATGCACTGATCACATGACTGCCCATGCACTGATCACGTGGATGATCATACACTAATCATGTGACAGATCATGCACTGATCACGTGGCTGATCATGCACTGATACCGTGACTGAGCATGGACTGATCACATGACTATCATGTAGTGATCACGTGACTTAATGGCGCTGATCATGTGACTGATCATGCGCTGATCATGTTTGCTATCATACACTGATCATGTGCCTCTGGAGGCAATAAACAAAGAGCTGAGTAGGCACGAATCAAACAGTCAGCAGGCAATAATCATGGAACTCAGCTGTGAGGAATCATGCTGCTCAGCTGGCAATAATCAAGCAGCTGAGCAGGCAGGAATTACGCAGCACAGCTGGCAATTGTCAAGCAGATGACAGGCAGGAATCGTGCAGCTCAGCTGGCAATTGTCAAGCAGATGAGCAGACAGTAATCACGCAGCTCAGCAGGCCCTGATCACGTGACTGAGCATGCACTGTTCACGTGGCTGATCATACACTGATCACGTGATGATCATGCACTGATCACTTGGATATCATGCACTGATCACGTGGCTGATCATACACTGTTCACGTGTCTGACCATGCACTGATCACGTGGCTGATCATACACTGCTCACGTAACTGATCATGCACTGATCACGTGGCTATCATGCACTGATCACGTGGCTGAACATGCACTGTTCACGTGGCTGATCACACACCTGTCACGTGACATATCATGCACTGATCACGTGGCACTCATGCACTGATCACGTGGCTGATCATACTCTGCTCACGTAACTGATCATGCACACATCACGTGGCTATCATGCACTGCTCACGTGGCTCGTCATGGAATGATCACGTAGCTACCATATACTGGTCACGTGACTGATCATGCACAGATCACGTAAATGATCATGCACTGTTCACGTGACTGATCATGTACTGATCACGTGACTGATCATGCACTGATCACGTGGCTATCATGCACTGCTCACGTGGCTGATCATGCAATGATCACGTAGCAACCATGTACTGGTCACGTGACTGATCATGCACTGATCACGTAATTGATCATGCACTGATCACGTGGCTGATCACACACTGATCACGTGACTGATCATGCACTGATCACGTGGCTCTCATGCACTGATCACGTGGCTATCATGCACTGATCACGTGGATATCATGCACTGATCACGTGGCTGATCATGCACTGATCACGTGACTGATCATGCACTGATCACGTGGCTGATCATGCACTGATCACGTGGCTATCATGCACTGATCACGTGGCTGATCATGCAATGATCACGTAGCTACCATGTACTGGTCACGTGACTGATCATGCACTGATCACGTGACTGATCATGCACTGATCACGTGGCTGATCATGCACTGATCACGTGGCTGATCATGCACTGATCACGTGACTGATCATGCACTGATCACGTGAATGATCATGCACTGATCACGTGGCTGATCATGCACTGATCACGTGGCTATCATGCACTGATCACGTGGCTGATCATGCACTGATCACGTGACTGATCATGCACTGATCACGTGGCTGATCATGCACTGATCACGTGGCTATCATGCACTGATCACGTGGCTGATCATGCACTGATCACGCAGCTATCATGCACTGATCACGTGACTGATCATGCACTGATCACATGACTGATCATGCACTGATCACGTGACTTATCATGCACTGATCATGTGACTGATCATGCACTGATCATGTTTGCTATCATACACTGATCATGTGCCTCTGGAGGCAATGAACAAAGAGCTGAGTAGGCACGAATCAGTCAGCAGGCAATAATCATGGAACTCAGCTCTGAGAAATCATGCTGCTCAGCTGGCAATAATCAAGCAGCTGAGCAGGCAGGAATTATGCAGCACAGCTGGCAATTGTCAAGCAGATGACAGGCAGGAATCGTGCAGCTCAGCTGGCAATTGTCAAGCAGATGAGCAGACAGTAATCACGCAGCTCAGCAGGCCCTGATCACGTGACTGAGCATGCACTGTTCACGTGGCTGATCATACACTGATCACGTGACTGATCATGCACTGATCACGTGACTGATCATGCACTGATCACGTGGCTATCATGCACTGATCACGTGGCTGATCATGCACTGATCACGTGGCTATCATGCACTGATCACGTGACTGATCATGCACTGATCACGTGACTGATCATGCACTGATCACGTGGCTTATCATGCACTGATCATGTGACTGATCATGCACTGATCATGTTTGGTGTCATACACTGATCATGTGCCTCTGGAGGCAATGAACATAGAGCTGAGTAGGCAGGAATCAGTCAGCAGGCTATAATCATGGAACTCAGCTCTGAGAAATCATGCTGCTCAGCTGGCAATAATCAAGTAGATGAGCAGGCAGGAATTATGCAGCACAGGTGGCAATTGTCAAGCAGATGACAGGCAGGAATCGTGCAGCTCAGCTGGCAATTGTCAAGCAGATGAGCAGACAGTAATCACGCAGCTCAGCAGGCCCTGATCACGTGACTGATCATGCACTGTTCACGTGGCTGATCACACACTGATCACGTGACTGATCATGCACTGATCACGTGACTGATCATGCACTGATCACGTGGCTATCATGCACTGATCACGTGGCTGATCATGCACTGATCACGGGACTGATCATGCACTGATCACGGGCTATCATGCACTGACACATGACTGACATGCACTGATCACGTGGCTGATCATGCACTGATCACGTGACTGATCATGCACTGATCACGTGACTGATCATGCACTGATCACGTGGCTATCATGCACTGATCACGTGGCTGATCATGCAATGATCACGTAGCTACCATGTACTGGTCACGTGACTGATCATGCACTGATCACGTAATTGATCATGCACTGATCACGTGGCTGATCATGCACTGATCACGTGGCTGATCATGCACTGATCACGTGACTGATCATGCACTGATCACGTGACTGATCATGCACTGATCACGTGGCTGATCATGCACTGATCACGTGGCTGATCATGCACTGATCACGTGGCTGATCATGCACTGATCACGTGACTGATCATGCACTGATCAGTGACTGATCATGCACTGATCACGTGGCTATCATGCACTGCTCACGTGGCTGATCATGCATGATCACGCAGCTACCATGTACTGGTCACATGACTGATCATGCACTGATCACGTGACTGATCATGCACTGATCACGTGGCTATCATGCACTACTCACGTGGCTGATCATGCAATGATCATGTAGCTACCATGTACAGGTCACGTGAATGATCATACACCCATCAGGTGACTGATCATGCACTGATCACGTGGCTATCATGCACTGATCACGAGACTGATCATGCACTGATCACGTCTATATCATGCACTGATCACATGACTGCCCATGCACTGATCACGTGGATGATCATACACTAATCATGTGACAGATCATGCACTGATCACGTGGCTGATCATGCACTGATACCGTGACTGAGCATGGACTGATCACATGACTATCATGTAGTGATCACGTGACTTAATGGCGCTGATCATGTGACTGATCATGCGCTGATCATGTTTGCTATCATACACTGATCATGTGCCTCTGGAGGCAATAAACAAAGAGCTGAGTAGGCACGAATCAAACAGTCAGCAGGCAATAATCATGGAACTCAGCTGTGAGGAATCATGCTGCTCAGCTGGCAATAATCAAGCAGCTGAGCAGGCAGGAATTACGCAGCACAGCTGGCAATTGTCAAGCAGATGACAGGCAGGAATCGTGCAGCTCAGCTGGCAATTGTCAAGCAGATGAGCAGACAGTAATCACGCAGCTCAGCAGGCCCTGATCACGTGACTGAGCATGCACTGTTCACGTGGCTGATCATACACTGATCACGTGATTGATCATGCACTGATCACTTGGATATCATGCACTGATCACGTGGCTGATCATACACTGTTCACGTGTCTGACCATGCACTGATCACGTGGCTGATCATACACTGCTCACGTAACTGATCATGCACTGATCACGTGGCTATCATGCACTGATCACGTGGCTGAACATGCACTGTTCACGTGGCTGATCACACACTGTCACGTGACATATCATGCACTGATCACGTGGCTATCATGCACTGATCACGTGGCTGATCATGCACTGATCACGTGGCTGATCACACACTGATCACGTGACTGATCATGCACTGATCACGTGGCTATCATGCACTGATCACGTGGCTGATCATGCACTGATCACGTGACTGATCATGCACTGATCACGTGACTGATCATGCACTGATCACGTGACTGATCATGCACTGATCACGTGGCTATCATGCACTGATCACGTGGCTGATCATGCACTGATCACGTGGCTGATCATGCACTGATCACGTGGCTGATCATGCACTGATCACGTGACTGATCATGCACTGATCACGTGACTGATCATGCACTGATCACGTGGCTATCATGCACTGATCACGTGGCTGATCATGCACTGATCACGTGACTGATCATGCACTGATCACGTGGCTATCATGCACTGATCACGTGGCTATCATGCACTGATCACGTGGCTGATCATGCACTGATCACGTGACTGATCATGCACTGATCACGTGGCTGATCATGCACTGATCACGTGACTGATCATGCACTGATCACGTGGCTATCATGCACTGATCACGTGGCTGATCATGCACTGATCACGCAGCTATCATGCACTGATCACGTGACTGATCATGCACTGATCACGTGGCTATCATGCACTGATCACGTGGCTGATCATGCACTGATCACGTGGCTATCATGCACTGATCACGTGACTGATCATGCACTGATCACGTGACTGATCATGCACTGATCACGTGACTGATCATGCACTGATCACGTGACTGATCATGCACTGATCACGTGACTGATCATGCACTGATCACGTGGCTATCATGCACTGATCACGTGGCTGATCATGCAATGATCACGCAGCTACCATGCACTGGTCACGTGACTGATCATGCACTGATCACGTGATTGATCATGCACTGATCACGTGGCTATCATGCACTGATCACGTGGCTGATCATGCACTGATCACGTGTCTGATCATGCACTGATCACGTGGCTGATCATACACTGATCACGTACTGATCATGCACTGATCACGTGGCTATCATGCACTGATCACGTGGCTGATCATGCACTGATCACGTGGCTGATCACACACTGTCACGTGACTATCATGCACTGATCACGTGGCACTCATGCACTGATCACGTGGCTGATCATACACTGATCACGTAACTGATCATGCACTGATCACGTGGCTATCATGCACTGATCACGTGGCTGTCATGGAATGATCACGTAGCTACCATATACTGGTCACGTGACTGATCATGCACTGATCACGTAAATGATCATGCACTGTTCACGTGACTGATCATGCACTGATCACGTGACTGATCATGCACTGATCACGTGGCTATCATGCACTGATCACGTGGCTGATCATGCACGATCACGTAGGAACCATGTACTGTCACGTGACTGATCATGCACTGATCACGTAATTGATCATGCACTGATCACGTGGCTCATCATGCACTGATCACGTGGCTGATCACACACGATCACGTGACTGATCATGCACTGATCACGTGACTATCATGCACTGATCACGTGGCTATCATGCACTGATCACGTGGCTGATCATGCACTGATCACGTGACTGATCATGCACTGATCACGTGGCTATCATGCACTGATCACGTGGCTATCATGCACTGATATCATGCACTGATCACGTGGCTGATCACACACTGATCACGTGACTGATCATGCACTGATCACGTGGCTGATCATGCACTGATCACGTGACTGATCATGCACTGATCACGTGACTGATCATGCACTGATCACGTGGCTGTCATGCACTGATCACGTGACTGATCATGCACTGATCACGTGACTGATCATGCACTGATCACGTGACTGATCATGCACTGATCACGTAATTGATCATGCACTGATCACGTGGCTGATCATGCACTGATCACGTGACTGATCATGCACTGATCACGTGACTGATCATGCACTGATCACGTGGCTATCATGCACTGATCACGTGGCTGATCATGCACTGATCACGTGACTGATCATGCACTGATCACTGGCTATCATGCACTGATCACGTGGCTATCATGCACTGATCACGTGGCTGATCATGCACTGATCACGTGACTGATCATGCACTGATCACGTCTATATCATGCACTGATCACGTGACTGATCATGCACTGATCACGTGGCTGATCATGCACTGATCACGTGACTGATCATGCACTGATCACGTGGCTATCATGCACTGATCACGTGGCTGATCATGCACTGATCACGTAGCTACCATGCACTGATCACGTGACTGATCATGCACTGATCACGTAATTGATCATGCACTGATCACGTGACTGATCATGCACTGATCACGTGGCTGATCATGCACTGATCACGTGACTGATCATGCACTGATCACGTGACTGATCATGCACTGATCACGTGGCTATCATGCACTGATCACGTGGCTGATCATGCACTGATCACGTGCCTGATCATGCACTGATCACATGGCTGATCATGCACTGATCACGTGACTGATCATGCACTGATCACGTGGCTATCATGCACTATCACGTGGCTGATCATGCAATGATCATGTAGCTACCATGTACTGGTCACGTGACTGATCATGCACTGATCACGTGACTGATCATGCACTGATCACGTGCCTGATCATGCACTGATCACGTGACTGATCATGCACTGATCACATGGCTATCATGCACTGATCACGTGGCTGATCATGCACTGATCACGTGGCTGATCATGCACTGATACCGTGACTGAGCATGGACTGATCACATGACTATCATGTAGTGATCACGTGACTTAATGGCGCTGATCATGTGACTGATCATGCACTGATCATGTTTGCTATCATACACTGATCATGTGCCTCTGGAGGCAATAAACAAAGAGCTGAGTAGGCACGAATCAAACAGTCAGCAGGCAATAATCATGGAACTCAGCTGTGAGGAATCATGCTGCTCAGCTGGCAATAATCAAGCAGCTGAGCAGGCAGGAATTACGCAGCACAGCTGGCAATTGTCAAGCAGATGACAGGCAGGAATCGTGCAGCTCAGCTGGCAATTGTCAAGCAGATGAGCAGACAGTAATCACGCAGCTCAGCAGGCCCTGATCACGTGACTGAGCATGCACTGTTCACGTGAATCATGCTGCTCAGCTGGCAATAATCAAGCAGCTGAGCAGGCAGGAATTACACAGCACAGCTGGCAATTGTCAAGCAGATGACAGGCTGGAATCGTGCAGCTCAGCTGGCAATTGTCAAGCAGATGAGCAGACAGTAATCACGCAGCTCAGCAGGCACTGATCACGTGACTGAGCATGCACTGTTCACGTGGCTGATCATACACTGATCACGTGACTGATCATGCACTGATCACGTGGATATCATGCACTGATCACGTGGCTGATCATACACTGATCACGTGTCTGACCATGCACTGATCACGTGGCTGATCACACTGCTCACGTAACTGATCATGCACTGATCACGTGGCTATCATGCACTGATCACGTGGCTGATCATGCACTGATCACGTGGCTGATCACACACTGTCACGTGACTATCATGCACTGATCACGTGGCACTCATGCACTGATCACGTGGCTGATCATACTCTGATCACGTGACTGATCATGCACTGATCACGTGGCTATCATGCACTGCTCACGTGGCTCGTCATGGAATGATCATGAAGCTACCATATACTGGTCACGTGACTGATCATGCACTGATCACGTAAATGATCATGCACTGATCACGTGACTGATCATGCACTGATCACGTGACTGATCATGCACTGATCACGTGACTGATCATGCACTGATCACGTGGCTATCATGCACTGATCACGTGGCTGATCATGCAATGATCACGTAGCAACCATGTACTGGTCACGTGACTGATCATGCACTGATCACGTAATTGATCATGCACTGATCACGTGGCTCATCATGCACTGATCACGTGGCTGATCACACTGATCACGTGACTGATCATGCACTGATCACGTGACTGATCATGCACTGATCACGTGGCTATCATGCACTGATCACGTGGATATCATGCACTGATCACGTGGCTGATCACACACGATCACGTGACTGATCATGCACTGATCACGTGGCTATCATGCACTGATCACGTGGCTGATCATGCACTGATCACGTGGCTATCATGCACTGATCACGTGGCTGATCATGCACTGATCACGTAGCTATCATGCACTGATCACGTGACTGATCATGCACTGATCACGTGGCTGATCATGCACTGATCACGTGACTGATCATGCACTGATCACGTGGCTGATCATGCACTGATCACGCAGCTACCATGCACTGATCACATGACTGATCATGCACTGATCACGTAATTGATCATGCACTGATCACGTGGCTTATCATGCACTGATCATGTGACTGATCATGTGCTGATCATGTTTCTGTCATACACTGATCATGTGCCTCTGGAGGCAATGAACAAAGAGCTGAGTAGGCAGGAATCAGTAGGCAATAATCATGGAACTCAGCTCTGAGAAATCATGCTGCTCAGCTGGCAATAATCAAGCAGATGAGCAGGCAGGAATTATGCAGCACAGGTGGCAATTGTCAAGCAGATGACAGGCAGGAATCGTGCAGCTCAGCTGGCAATTGTCAAGCAGATGAGCAGACAGTAATCACGCAGCTCAGCAGGCCCTGATCACGTGACTGAGCATGCACTGTTCACGTGGCTGATCACACACTGATCACGTGACTGATCATGCACTGATCACGTGGCTATCATGCACTGATCACGTGATTGATCATGCACTGATCACGTAATTGTCATGCACTGATCACGTGGCTATCATGCACTGATCACGTGGCTGATCATGCACTGATCACGTGACTGATCATGCACTGATCACGTGGCTGATCATGCACTGATCACGTGGCTATCATGCACTGATCACGTGGCTGATCATGCACTGATCACGTAGCTACCATGTACTGATCACGTGACTGATCATGCACTGATCACGTAACTGATCATGCACTGATCACGTGGCTGATCATGCACTGATCACGTGGCTGATCATGCACTGATCACGTGACTGATCATGCACTGATCACGTGGCTGATCATGCACTGATCACGTGACTGATCATGCACTGATCACGTGTCTGATCATGCACTGATCACGTGGCTATCATGCACTGCTCACGTGGCTGATCATGCATGATCACGCAGCTACCATGTACTGGTCACATGACTGATCATGCACTGATCACGTGACTGATCATGCAGTGATCACGTGGCTATCATGCACTACTCACGTGGCTGATCATGCAATGATCATGTAGCTACCATGTACAGGTCACGTGAATGATCATACACCCATCAGGTGACTGATCATGCACTGATCACGTGGCTATCATGCACTGATCACGAGACTGATCATGCACTGATCACGTCTATATCATGCACTGATCACATGACTGCCCATGCACTGATCACGTGGATGATCATACACTAATCATGTGACAGATCATGCACTGATCACGTGGCTGATCATGCACTGATACCGTGACTGAGCATGGACTGATCACATGACTATCATGTAGTGATCACGTGACTTAATGGCGCTGATCATGTGACTGATCATGCGCTGATCATGTTTGCTATCATACACTGATCATGTGCCTCTGGAGGCAATAAACAAAGAGCTGAGTAGGCACGAATCAAACAGTCAGCAGGCAATAATCATGGAACTCAGCTGTGAGGAATCATGCTGCTCAGCTGGCAATAATCAAGCAGCTGAGCAGGCAGGAATTACGCAGCACAGCTGGCAATTGTCAAGCAGATGACAGGCAGGAATCGTGCAGCTCAGCTGGCAATTGTCAAGCAGATGAGCAGACAGTAATCACGCAGCTCAGCAGGCCCTGATCACGTGACTGAGCATGCACTGTTCACGTGGCTGATCATACACTGATCACGTGATTGATCATGCACTGATCACTTGGATATCATGCACTGATCACGTGGCTGATCATACACTGTTCACGTGTCTGACCATGCACTGATCACGTGGCTGATCATACACTGCTCACGTAACTGATCATGCACTGATCACGTGGCTATCATGCACTGATCACGTGGCTGAACATGCACTGTTCACGTGGCTGATCACACACCTGTCACGTGACATATCATGCACTGATCACGTGGCACTCATGCACTGATCACGTGGCTGATCATACTCTGCTCACGTAACTCATCATGCACACATCACGTGGCTATCATGCACTGCTCACGTGGCTCGTCATGGAATGATCACGTAGCTACCATATACTGGTCACGTGACTGATCATGCACAGATCACGTAAATGATCATGCACTGTTCACGTGACTGATCATGTACTGATCACGTGACTGATCATGCACTGATCACGTGGCTATCATGCTCTGCTCACGTGGCTGATCATGCAACGATCACGTAGCAACCATGTACTGGTCACGTGACTGATCATGCACTGATCACGTAATTGATCCTGCACTGATCACGTGGCTCATCATGCACTGATCACGTGGCTGATCACACACGTATCACGTGACTGATCATGCACTGATCACGTGACTATCATGCACTGATCACGTGGCTATCATGCACTGATCACGTGGATATCATGCACTGATCACGTGGCTGATCACACACGTATCACGTGACTGATCATGCACTGATCACGTGGCTATCATGCACTGATCACGTGGCTATCATGCACTGATATCATGCACTGATCACGTGGCTGATCACACTGATCACGTGACTGATCATGCACTGATCACGTGGCTGATCATGCACTGATCACGTGACTGATCATGCACTGATCACGTGACTGATCATGCACTGATCACGTGGCTGATCATGCACTGATCACGTGACTGATCATGCACTGATCACGTGACTGATCATGCACTGATCACGTGACTGATCATGCACTGATCACGTGACTGATCATGCACTGATCACGTGGCTGATCATGCACTGATCACGTGACTGATCATGCACTGATCACGTGACTGATCATGCACTGATCAGTGGCTATCATGCACTGATCACGTGGCTGATCATGCACTGATCACGTGACTGATCATGCACTGATCACTGGCTATCATGCACTGATCACATGGCTATCATGCACTGATCACGTGGCTGATCATGCACTGATCACGTGACTGATCATGCACTGATCACGTCTATATCATGCACTGATCACATGACTGATCATGCACTGATCACGTGCTGATCATACACTGATCACGTGACTGATCATGCACTGATCACGTGGCTATCATGCACTGATCACGTGGCTGATCATGCACTGATCACGTAGCTATCATGCACTGATCACGTGACTGATCATGCACTGATCACGTAATTGATCATGCACTGATCACGTGACTGATCATGCACTGATCACGTGACTGATCATGCACTGATCACGTGACTGATCATGCACTGATCACGTGGCTATCATGCACTGATCACGTGGCTGATCATGCACTGATCACGTGGCTATCATGCACTGATCACGTGACTGATCATGCACTGATCACGTGGCTGATCATGCACTGATCACGTGGCTGATCATGCACTGATCACGTGACTGATCATGCACTGATCACGTGACTGATCATGCACTGATCACGTGGCTATCATGCACTGATCACGTGGCTGATCATGCACTGATCACGTGACTGATCATGCACTGATCACGTGGCTGATCATGCACTGATCACGTGACTGATCATGCACTGATCACGTGGCTATCATGCACTGATCACGTGGCTGATCATGCACTGATCACGTAGCTACCATGCACTGATCACGTGACTGATCATGCACTGATCACGTGACTGATCATGCACTGATCACGTGGCTGATCATGCACTGATCACGTGACTGATCATGCACTGATCACGTGGCTATCATGCACTGATCACGTGGCTGATCATGCACTGATCACGTGTCTGATCATGCACTGATCACGTGGCTATCATGCACTGCTCACGTGGCTGATCATGCATGATCACGCAGCTACCATGTACTGGTCACATGACTGATCATGCACTGATCACGTGACTGATCATGCAGTGATCACGTGGCTATCATGCACTACTCACGTGGCTGATCATGCAATGATCATGTAGCTACCATGTACAGGTCACGTGAATGATCATACACCCATCAGGTGACTGATCATGCACTGATCACGTGGCTATCATGCACTGATCACGAGACTGATCATGCACTGATCACGTCTATATCATGCACTGATCACATGACTGCCCATGCACTGATCACGTGGATGATCATACACTAATCATGTGACAGATCATGCACTGATCACGTGGCTGATCATGCACTGATACCGTGACTGAGCATGGACTGATCACATGACTATCATGTAGTGATCACGTGACTTAATGGCGCTGATCATGTGACTGATCATGCGCTGATCATGTTTGCTATCATACACTGATCATGTGCCTCTGGAGGCAATAAACAAAGAGCTGAGTAGGCACGAATCAAACAGTCAGCAGGCAATAATCATGGAACTCAGCTGTGAGGAATCATGCTGCTCAGCTGGCAATAATCAAGCAGCTGAGCAGGCAGGAATTACGCAGCACAGCTGGCAATTGTCAAGCAGATGACAGGCAGGAATCGTGCAGCTCAGCTGGCAATTGTCAAGCAGATGAGCAGACAGTAATCACGCAGCTCAGCAGGCCCTGATCACGTGACTGAGCATGCACTGTTCACGTGGCTGATCATACACTGATCACGTGATTGATCATGCACTGATCACTTGGATATCATGCACTGATCACGTGGCTGATCATACACTGTTCACGTGTCTGACCATGCACTGATCACGTGGCTGATCATACACTGCTCACGTAACTGATCATGCACTGATCACGTGGCTATCATGCACTGATCACGTGGCTGAACATGCACTGTTCACGTGGCTGATCACACACCTGTCACGTGACATATCATGCACTGATCACGTGGCACTCATGCACTGATCACGTGGCTGATCATACTCTGCTCACGTAACTCATCATGCACACATCACGTGGCTATCATGCACTGCTCACGTGGCTCGTCATGGAATGATCACGTAGCTACCATATACTGGTCACGTGACTGATCATGCACAGATCACGTAAATGATCATGCACTGTTCACGTGACTGATCATGTACTGATCACGTGACTGATCATGCACTGATCACGTGGCTATCATGCTCTGCTCACGTGGCTGATCATGCAACGATCACGTAGCAACCATGTACTGGTCACGTGACTGATCATGCACTGATCACGTAATTGATCCTGCACTGATCACGTGGCTCATCATGCACTGATCACGTGGCTGATCACACACGTATCACGTGACTGATCATGCACTGATCACGTGACTATCATGCACTGATCACGTGGCTATCATGCACTGATCACGTGGATATCATGCACTGATCACGTGGCTGATCACACACGTATCACGTGACTGATCATGCACTGATCACGTGGCTATCATGCACTGATCACGTGGCTATCATGCACTGATATCATGCACTGATCACGTGGCTGATCATGCACTGATCACGTGACTGATCATGCACTGATCACGTGGCTGATCATGCACTGATCACGTGACTGATCATGCACTGATCACGTGACTGATCATGCACTGATCACGTGGCTGATCATGCACTGATCACGTGACTGATCATGCACTGATCACGTGACTGATCATGCACTGATCACGTGACTGATCATGCACTGATCACGTGATTGATCATGCACTGATCACGTGGCTGATCATGCACTGATCACGTGACTGATCATGCACTGATCACGTGACTGATCATGCACTGATCAGTGGCTATCATGCACTGATCACGTGGCTGATCATGCACTGATCACGTGACTGATCATGCACTGATCACTGGCTATCATGCACTGATCACATGGCTATCATGCACTGATCACGTGGCTGATCATGCACTGATCACGTGACTGATCATGCACTGATCACGTCTATATCATGCACTGATCACATGACTGATCATGCACTGATCACGTGCTGATCATACACTGATCACGTGACTGATCATGCACTGATCACGTGGCTATCATGCACTGATCACGTGGCTGATCATGCACTGATCACGTAGCTATCATGCACTGATCACGTGACTGATCATGCACTGATCACGTGATTGATCATGCACTGATCACGTGACTGATCATGCACTGATCACGTGACTGATCATGCACTGATCACGTGACTGATCATGCACTGATCACGTGGCTATCATGCACTGATCACGTGGCTGATCATGCACTGATCACGTGGCTATCATGCACTGATCACGTGACTGATCATGCACTGATCACGTGGCTGATCATGCACTGATCACGTGGCTGATCATGCACTGATCACGTGACTGATCATGCACTGATCACGTGACTGATCATGCACTGATCACGTGGCTATCATGCACTGATCACGTGGCTGATCATGCACTGATCACGTGCCTGATCATGCACTGATCACATGGCTGATCATGCACTGATCACGTGACTGATCATGCACTGATCACGTGGCTATCATGCACTACTCACGTGGCTGATCATGCAATGATCATGTAGCTACCATGTACTGGTCACGTGACTGATCATGCACTGATCACGTGACTGATCATGCACTGATCACGTGGCTGATCATGCACTGATCACGTGACTGATCATGCACTGATCACGTGGCTATCATGCACTGATCACGTGGCTGATCATGCACTGATCACGTGGCTGATCATGCACTGATACCGTGACTGATCATGGACTGATCACATGACTATCATGTGTGATCACGTGACTTAATGGCACTGATCATGTGACTGATCATGCGCTGATCATGTTTGCTATCATACACTGATCATGTGCCTCTGGAGGCAATAAACAAAGAGCTGAGTAGGCACGAATCAAACAGTCAGCAGGCAATAATCATGGAACTCAGCTGTGAGGAATCATGCTGCTCAGCTGGCAATAATCAAGCAGCTGAGCAGGCAGGAATTACGCAGCACAGCTGGCAATTGTCAAGCAGATGACAGGCAGGAATCGTGCAGCTCAGCTGGCAATTGTCAAGCAGATGAGCAGACAGTAATCACGCAGCTCAGCAGGCCCTGATCACGTGACTGAGCATGCACTGTTCACGTGAATCATGCTGATCACTGGCAATGATCATGCACTGATCATGCAGGAATTACACAGCACAGCTGGCAATTGTCATGCAGATGACATGCAGGATCGTGCAGCTCAGCTGGAAATTGTCAAGCAGATGAGCAGACACTAATCACGCAGCTCAGCAGGCACTGATCACGTGACTGATCATGCACTATCACGTGAATCATGCTGCTCAGCTGGCAATAATCAAGCAGCTGAGCAGGCAGGAATTACACAGCACAGCTGGCAATTGTCAAGCAGATGACAGGCAGGAATCGTGCAGCTCAGCTGGCAATTGTCAAGCAGATGAGCAGACAGTAATCACGCAGCTCAGCAGGCCCTGATCACGTGACTGAGCATGCACTGTTCACGTGGCTGATCATACACTGATCACGTGACTGATCATGCACTGATCACGTGGATATCATGCACTGATCACGTGGCTGATCATACACTGTTCACGTGTCTGATCATGCACTGATCACGTGGCTGATCATACACTGCTCACGTAACTGATCATGCACTGATCACGTGGCTATCATGCACTGATCACGTGGCTGATCATGCACTGTTCACGTGGCTGATCACACACTGTCACGTGACATATCATGCACTGATCACGTGGCACTCATGCACTGATCACGTGGCTGATCATACTCTGATCACGTGACTGATCATGCACACATCACGTGGCTATCATGCACTGCTCACGTGGCTCGTCATGGAATGATCACGAAGCTACCATATACTGGTCACGTGACTGATCATGCACTGATCACGTAAATGATCATGCACTGATCACGTGACTGATCATGCACTGATCACGTGACTGATCATGCACTGATCACGTGGCTATCATGCACTGCTCACGTGGCTGATCATGCAACGATCACGTAGCAACCATGTACTGGTCACGTGACTGATCATGCACTGATCACGTAATTGATCATGCACTGATCACGTGGCTCATCATGCACTGATCACGTGGCTGATCACACTGATCACGTGACTGATCATGCACTGATCACGTGACTAATCATGCACTGATCACGTGGCTATCATGCACTGATCACGTGGATATCATGCACTGATCACGTGGCTGATGCACATCACACTGATCATGCACTGATCACGTGGCTATCATGCACTGATCACGTGGCTGATCATGCACTGATCACTGATCATGCACTGATCACGTGCTATCATGCACTGATCACGTGACTGATCATGCACTGATCACGTGGCTGATCATGCACTGATCACGTGACTGATCATGCACTGATCACGTGGCTGATCATGCACTGATCACGCAGCTATCATGCACTGATCACATGACTGATCATGCACTGATCACGTGACTGATCATGCACTGATCACGTGGCTTATCATGCACTGATCATGTGACTGATCATGTGCTGATCATGTTTCTGTCATACACTGATCATGTGCCTCTGGAGGCAATGAACAAAGAGCTGAGTAGGCACGAATCAGTAGGCAATAATCATGGAACTCAGCTGTGAGGAATCATGCTGCTCAGCTGGCAATAATCAAGCAGCTGAGCAGGCAGGAATTATGCAGCACAGCTGGCAATTGTCAAGCAGATGACAGGCAGGAATCGTGCAGCTCAGCTGGCAATTGTCAAGCAGATGAGCAGACAGTAATCACGCAGCTCAGCAGGCCCTGATCACGTGACTGAGCATGCACTGTTCACGTGGCTGATCATACACTGATCACGTGACTGATCATGCACTGATCACGTGGCTATCATGCACTGATCACGTGACTGATCATGCACTGATCACGTAACTGTCATGCACTGATCACGTGGCTATCATGCACTGATCACGTGGCTGATCATGCACTGATCACGTGACTGATCATGCACTGATCACGTGGCTGATCATGCACTGATCACGTGGCTATCATGCACTGATCACGTGGCTGATCATGCACTGATCACGTAGCTACCATGCACTGATCACGTGACTGATCATGCACTGATCACGTAACTGATCATGCACTGATCACGTGGCTGATCATGCACTGATCACGTGGCTGATCATGCACTGATCACGTGACTGATCATGCACTGATCACGTGGCTGATCATGCACTGATCACGTGGCTGATCATGCACTGATCACGTGACTGATCATGCACTGATCACGTGGCTGATCATGCACTGATCACGTGACTGATCATGCACTGATCACGTGACTGATCATGCACTGATCACGTGGCTGATCATGCACTGATCACGTGACTGATCATGCACTGATCACGTGACTGATCATGCACTGATCACGTGACTGATCATGCACTGATCACGTGACTGATCATGCACTGATCACGTGGCTGATCATGCACTGATCACGTGACTGATCATGCACTGATCACGTGGCTGATCATGCACTGATCACGTGGCTGATCATGCACTGATCACGTGACTGATCATGCACTGATCACGTGACTGATCATGCACTGATCAGTGGCTATCATGCACTGATCACGTGGCTGATCATGCACTGATCACGTGACTGATCATGCACTGATCACTGGCTATCATGCACTGATCACGTGGCTATCATGCACTGATCACGTGGCTGATCATGCACTGATCACGTGACTGATCATGCACTGATCACGTCTATATCATGCACTGATCACGTGACTGATCATGCACTGATCACGTGCTGATCATACACTGATCACGTGACTG
Organism: Bos javanicus; assembly: GCF_032452875.1. Classification (NCBI taxonomy): domain Eukaryota; kingdom Metazoa; phylum Chordata; class Mammalia; order Artiodactyla; family Bovidae; genus Bos; species Bos javanicus. The sequence continues at coordinate 261,716 of NW_026893646.1, read as the reverse complement.
ATCATGCACTGATCACGTGGCTATCATGCACTGATCACGTGGCTGATCATGCACTGATCACGTAGCTACCATGTACTGATCACGTGACTGATCATGCACTGATCACGTAATTGATCATGCACTGATCAGTGACTGATCATGCACTGATCACGTGACTGATCATGCACTGATCACGTGACTGATCATGCACTGATCACGTGGCTATCATGCACTGATCACGTGGCTGATCATGCACTGATCACGTAGCTATCATGCACTGATCACGTGACTGATCATGCACTGATCACGTGGCTGATCATGCACTGATCACGTGGCTGATCATGCACTGATCACGTGACTGATCATGCACTGATCACGTGACTGATCATGCACTGATCACGTGGCTATCATGCACTGATCACGTGGCTGATCATGCACTGATCACGTGCCTGATCATGCACTGATCACATGGCTGATCATGCACTGATCACGTGACTGATCATGCACTGATCACGTGGCTATCATGCACTACTCACGTGGCTGATCATGCAATGATCATGTAGCTACCATGTACTGGTCACGTGACTGATCATGCACCCATCACGTGACTGATCATGCACTGATCACGTGCCTGATCATGCACTGATCACGTGACTGATCATGCACTGATCACATGGCTATCATGCACTGATCACGTGGCTGATCATGCACTGATCACGTGGCTGATCATGCACTGATACCGTGACTGAGCATGGACTGATCACATGACTATCATGTGTGATCACGTGACTTAATGGCGCTGATCATGTGACTGATCATGCGCTGATCATGTTTGCTATCATACACTGATCATGTGCCTCTGGAGGCAATAAACAAAGAGCTGAGTAGGCACGAATCAAACAGTCAGCAGGCAATAATCATGGAACTCAGCTGTGAGGAATCATGCTGCTCAGCTGGCAATAATCAAGCAGCTGAGCAGGCAGGAATTACGCAGCACAGCTGGCAATTGTCAAGCAGATGACAGGCAGGAATCGTGCAGCTCAGCTGGCAATTGTCAAGCAGATGAGCAGACAGTAATCACGCAGCTCAGCAGGCCCTGATCACGTGACTGAGCATGCACTGTTCACGTGAATCATGCTGATCACTGGCAATGATCATGCACTGATCATGCAGGAATTACACAGCACAGCTGGCAATTGTCATGCAGATGACATGCATGATCATGCAGCTCAGCTGGAAATTGTCAAGCAGATGATCAGACACTAATCACGCAGCTCATCAGGCACTGATCACGTGACTGATCATGCACTATCACGTGAATCATGCTGCTCAGCTGGCAATAATCAAGCAGCTGAGCAGGCAGGAATTACACAGCACAGCTGGCAATTGTCAAGCAGATGACAGGCAGGAATCGTGCAGCTCAGCTGGCAATTGTCAAGCAGATGAGCAGACAGTAATCACGCAGCTCAGCAGGCCCTGATCACGTGACTGATCATGCACTGTTCACGTGGCTGATCATACACTGATCACGTGACTGATCATGCACTGATCACGTGGATATCATGCACTGATCACGTGGCTGATCATGCACTGATCACGTGTCTGATCATGCACTGATCACGTGGCTGATCATGCACTGATCACGTAACTGATCATGCACTGATCACGTGGCTATCATGCACTGATCACGTGGCTGATCATGCACTGATCACGTGGCTGATCACACACTGTCACGTGACTATCATGCACTGATCACGTGGCACTCATGCACTGATCACGTGGCTGATCATACACTGATCACGTGACTGATCATGCACTGATCACGTGGCTATCATGCACTGATCACGTGGCTGTCATGCAATGATCACGTAGCTACCATATACTGGTCACGTGACTGATCATGCACTGATCACGTAAATGATCATGCACTGATCACGTGACTGATCATGCACTGATCACGTGACTGATCATGCACTGATCACGTGGCTATCATGCACTGATCACGTGACTGATCATGCACTGATCATGTGATCATGCACTGATCACGTGGCTATCATGCACTGATCACGTGGCTGATCATGCACTGATCACGTGACTGATCATGCACTGATCACGTGGCTGATCATGCACTGATCACGTGGCTATCATGCACTGATCACGTGGCTGATCATGCACTGATCACGTAGCTATCATGCACTGATCACGTGACTGATCATGCACTGATCACGTGACTGATCATGCACTGATCACGTGGCTGATCATGCACTGATCACGTGGCTGATCATGCACTGATCACGTGACTGATCATGCACTGATCACGTGGCTGATCATGCACTGATCACGTGGCTGATCATGCACTGATCACGTGACTGATCATGCACTGATCACGTGGCTGATCATGCACTGATCACGTGACTGATCATGCACTGATCACGTGACTGATCATGCACTGATCACGTGGCTATCATGCACTGATCACGTGGCTGATCATGCACTGATCACGCAGCTATCATGCACTGATCACGTGACTGATCATGCACTGATCACGTGACTGATCATGCACTGATCACGTGGCTATCATGCACTGATCACGTGGCTGATCATGCACTGATCATGTAGCTACCATGCACTGATCACGTGACTGATCATGCACTGATCACGTGACTGATCATGCACTGATCACGTGGCTATCATGCACTGATCACGTGGCTGATCATGCACTGATCACGCAGCTATCATGCACTGATCACGTGACTGATCATGCACTGATCACGTAATTGATCATGCACTGATCACGTGGCTGATCATGCACTGATCACGTGACTGATCATGCACTGATCACGTGGCTGATCATGCACTGATCACGTGGCTATCATGCACTGATCACGTGGCTGATCATGCACTGATCACGTAGCTATCATGCACTGATCACGTGACTGATCATGCACTGATCACGTGACTGATCATGCACTGATCACGTGGCTATCATGCACTGATCACGTACTGATCATGCACTGATCACGTCTGATCATGCACTGATCACGTGACTGATCATGCACTGATCACGTGGCTGATCATGCACTGATCACGTGACTGATCATGCACTGATCACGTGGCTGATCATGCACTGATCACGTGACTGATCATGCACTGATCACGTGGCTATCATGCACTGATCACGTGGCTGATCATGCACTGATCACGTGTCTGATCATGCACTGATCACGTGGCTGATCATGCACTGATCACGTGACTGATCATGCACTGATCACGTGGCTATCATGCACTGATCACGTGACTGATCATGCACTGATCACGTGACTGATCATGCACTGATCACGTGGCTATCATGCACTGATCACGTGGCTGATCATGCAATGATCACGTAGCTACCATGTACTGTCACGTGACTGATCATGCACTGATCACGTGACTGATCATGCACTGATCACGTGGCTATCATGCACTGATCACGTGGCTGATCACACTGATCACGTGACTGATCATGCACTGATCACGTGACTGATCATGCACTGATCACGTGGCTATCATGCACTGATCACGTGGCTGATCATGCACTGATCACGTGGCTGATCATGCACTGATCACGTGGCTATCATGCACTGATCACGTGCTGATCATGCACTGATCACGTGGCTATCATGCACTGATCACGTGACTGATCATGCACTGATCACGTGACTGATCATGCACTGATCACGGGCTATCATGCACTGATCATGACTGATCATGCACTGATCACGTGGCTGATCATGCACTGATCACGTGACTGATCATGCACTGATCACGTGGCTGATCATGCACTGATCACGTGACTGATCATGCACTGATCACGTGGCTGATCATGCACTGATCACGTGGCTGATCATGCACTGATCACGTGACTGATCATGCACTGATCACGTGACTGATCATGCACTGATCACGTGGCTATCATGCACTGATCACGTGGCTGATCATGCACTGATCACGTGACTGATCATGCACTGATCACTGGCTATCATGCACTGATCACGTGGCTATCATGCACTGATCACGTGGCTGATCATGCACTGATCACGTGACTGATCATGCACTGATCACGTCTATATCATGCACTGATCACATGACTGATCATGCACTGATCACGTGGATGATCATGCACTGATCATGTGACTGATCATGCACTGATCACGTGGCTATCATGCACTGATCACGTGGCTGATCATGCACTGATCACGTAGCTATCATGCACTGATCACGTGACTGATCATGCACTGATCACGTAATTGATCATGCACTGATCACGTGACTGATCATGCACTGATCACGTGACTGATCATGCACTGATCACGTGACTGATCATGCACTGATCACGTGGCTATCATGCACTGATCACGTGGCTGATCATGCACTGATCACGTGGCTATCATGCACTGATCACGTGACTGATCATGCACTGATCACGTGGCTGATCATGCACTGATCACGTGACTGATCATGCACTGATCACGTGACTGATCATGCACTGATCACGTGACTGATCATGCACTGATCACGTGGCTGATCATGCACTGATCACGTGGCTATCATGCACTGATCACGTGGCTATCATGCACTGATCACGTGGCTGATCATGCACTGATCACGTAGCTATCATGCACTGATCACGTGACTGATCATGCACTGATCACGTAATTGATCATGCACTGATCACGTGGCTGATCATGCACTGATCACGTGGCTGATCATGCACTGATCACGTGACTGATCATGCACTGATCACGTGACTGATCATGCACTGATCACGTGGCTATCATGCACTGATCACGTGGCTGATCATACACTGATCACGTGACTGATCATGCACTGATCACGTGGCTGATCATGCACTGATCACGTGACTGATCATGCACTGATCACGTGGCTGATCATGCACTGATCACGTGGCTATCATGCACTGATCACGTGGCTGATCATGCATGATCATGCAGCTACCATGTACTGATCACATGACTGATCATGCACTGATCACGTGGCTGATCATGCACTGATCACGTGACTGATCATGCACTGATCACGTGGCTATCATGCACTGATCACGTGGCTGATCATGCACTGATCACGTAGCTATCATGCACTGATCACGTGACTGATCATGCACTGATCACGTGACTGATCATGCACTGATCACGTGCCTGATCATGCACTGATCACGTGACTGATCATGCACTGATCACATGGCTATCATGCACTGATCACGTGGCTGATCATGCACTGATCACGTGGCTGATCATGCACTGATACCGTGACTGAGCATGGACTGATCACATGACTATCATGTAGTGATCACGTGACTTAATGGCGCTGATCATGTGACTGATCATGCGCTGATCATGTTTGCTATCATACACTGATCATGTGCCTCTGGAGGCAATAAACAAAGAGCTGAGTAGGCACGAATCAAACAGTCAGCAGGCAATAATCATGGAACTCAGCTGTGAGGAATCATGCTGCTCAGCTGGCAATAATCAAGCAGCTGAGCAGGCAGGAATTACGCAGCACAGCTGGCAATTGTCAAGCAGATGACAGGCAGGAATCGTGCAGCTCAGCTGGCAATTGTCAAGCAGATGAGCAGACAGTAATCACGCAGCTCAGCAGGCCCTGATCACGTGACTGAGCATGCACTGTTCACGTGAATCATGCTGATCAGCTGGCAATGATCATGCACTGATCAGGCAGGAATTACACAGCACAGCTGGCAATTGTCACGCAGATGACAGGCAGGATCATGCAGCTCAGCTGGAATTGTCACGCAGACGATCAGACACTGATCACGTGGCTCATCATGCACTGATCACGTGACTGATCATGCACTGATCACGTGGCTGATCATACACTGATCACACACTGATCACGTGACTGATCATGCACTGATCACGTGGCTATCATGCACTGATCACGTGGCTGATCATGCACTGATCACGTGGCTGATCATGCACTGTCACGTGACTGATCATGCACTGATCACGTGGCATCATGCACTGATCACGTGGCTGATCATACACTGATCACGTGACTGATCATGCACTGATCACGTGGCTATCATGCACTGATCACGTGGCTGATCATGCAATGATCACGTAGCTATCATGTACTGGTCACGTGACTGATCATGCACTGATCACGTAATTGATCATGCACTGATCACGTGGCTCATCATGCACTGATCACGTGGCTGATCACACTGATCACGTGACTGATCATGCACTGATCACGTGACTGATCATGCACTGATCACGTGGCTATCATGCACTGATCACGTGGATATCATGCACTGATCACGTGGCTGATCACACACGATCACGTGACTGATCATGCACTGATCACGTGGCTATCATGCACTGATCACGTGGCTGATCATGCACTGATCACGTGGCTGATCATGCACTGATCACGTGGCTGATCATGCACTGATCACGTGGCTGATCATGCACTGATCACGTGGCTATCATGCACTGATCACGTGACTGATCATGCACTGATCACGTGGCTGATCATGCACTGATCACGTGACTGATCATGCACTGATCACGTGGCTGATCATGCACTGATCACGCAGCTATCATGCACTGATCACGTGACTGATCATGCACTGATCACGTGACTGATCATGCACTGATCACGTGGCTTATCATGCACTGATCATGTGACTGATCATGTGCTGATCATGTTTCTGTCATACACTGATCATGTGCCTCTGGAGGCAATGAACAAAGAGCTGAGTAGGCAGGAATCAGTAGGCAATAATCATGGAACTCAGCTCTGAGAAATCATGCTGCTCAGCTGGCAATAATCAAGCAGCTGAGCAGGCAGGAATTATGCAGCACAGGTGGCAATTGTCAAGCAGATGACAGGCAGGAATCGTGCAGCTCAGCTGGAAATTGTCAAGCAGATGAGCAGACAGTAATCACGCAGCTCAGCAGGCCCTGATCACGTGGCTGATCATGCACTGATCACGTGGCTGATCATGCACTGATCACGTGCTGATCATGCACTGATCACGTGACTGATCATGCACTGATCACGTGGCTGATCATGCACTGATCACGTGACTGATCATGCACTGATCACGTGACTGATCATGCACTGATCACGTGACTGATCATGCACTGATCACGTGGCTATCATGCACTACTCACGTGGCTGATCATGCAATGATCATGTAGCTACCATGTACTGGTCACGTGACTGATCATACACCCATCAGGTGACTGATCATGCACTGATCACGTGGCTATCATGCACTGATCACGTGGCTGATCATGCACTGATCACGTGCCTGATCATGCACTGATCACGTGACTGATCATGCACTGATCACGTGGCTATCATGCACTGATCACGTGGCTGATCATGCACTGATCACGTGGCTGATCATGCACTGATACCGTGACTGAGCATGGACTGATCACATGACTATCATGTAGTGATCACGTGACTTAATGGCGCTGATCATGTGACTGATCATGCGCTGATCATGTTTGCTATCATACACTGATCATGTGCCTCTGGAGGCAATAAACAAAGAGCTGAGTAGGCACGAATCAAACAGTCAGCAGGCAATAATCATGGAACTCAGCTGTGAGGAATCATGCTGCTCAGCTGGCAATAATCAAGCAGCTGAGCAGGCAGGAATTACGCAGCACAGCTGGCAATTGTCAAGCAGATGACAGGCAGGAATCGTGCAGCTCAGCTGGCAATTGTCAAGCAGATGAGCAGACAGTAATCACGCAGCTCAGCAGGCCCTGATCACGTGACTGAGCATGCACTGTTCACGTGGCTGATCATACACTGATCACGTGACTGATCATGCACTGATCACGTGGCTATCATGCACTGATCACGTGGCTGATCATACACTGTTCACGTGTCTGACCATGCACTGATCACGTGGCTGATCATACACTGCTCACGTAACTGATCATGCACTGATCACGTGGCTGATCATGCACTGATCACGTGGCTATCATGCACTGATCACGTGGCTGATCATGCACTGATCACGTGACTGATCATGCACTGATCACTGGCTATCATGCACTGATCACTGGCTATCATGCACTGATCACGTGGCTGATCATGCACTGATCACGTGACTGATCATGCACTGATCACGTCTATATCATGCACTGATCACGTGACTGATCATGCACTGATCACACGGATGATCATGCACTGATCATGTGACTGATCATGCACTGATCACGTGGCTATCATGCACTGCTCACGTGGCTGATCATGCAATGATCACGTAGCTACCATGTACTGGTCACGTGACTGATCATGCACTGATCACGTAATTGATCATGCACTGATCACGTGACTGATCATGCACTGATCACGTGACTGATCATGCACTGATCACGTGACTGATCATGCACTGATCACGTGGCTATCATGCACTGATCACGTGGCTGATCATGCACTGATCACGTAGCTATCATGCACTGATCACGTGACTGATCATGCACTGATCACGTAATTGATCATGCACTGATCACGTGGCTGATCATGCACTGATCACGTGGCTGATCATGCACTGATCACGTGACTGATCATGCACTGATCACGTGACTGATCATGCACTGATCACGTGGCTGATCATGCACTGATCACGTGACTGATCATGCACTGATCACGTGGCTATCATGCACTGATCACGTGGCTGATCATGCACTGATCACGTGACTGATCATGCACTGATCACGTGGCTATCATGCACTGATCACGTGGCTGATCATGCACTGATCACGTGACTGATCATGCACTGATCACGTGGCTGATCATGCACTGATCACGTGACTGATCATGCACTGATCACGTGGCTGATCATGCACTGATCACGTGGCTATCATGCACTGATCACGTGGCTGATCATGCACTGATCACGTGACTGATCATGCACTGATCACTGGCTATCATGCACTGATCACTGGCTATCATGCACTGATCACGTGGCTGATCATGCACTGATCACGTGACTGATCATGCACTGATCACGTCTATATCATGCACTGATCACGTGACTGATCATGCACTGATCACGTGGATGATCATACACTGATCATGTGACTGATCATGCACTGATCACGTGGCTATCATGCACTGATCACGTGGCTGATCATGCACTGATCACGTAGCTATCATGCACTGATCACGTGACTGATCATGCACTGATCACGTGGCTGATCATGCACTGATCACGTGACTTATCATGCACTGATCACGTGACTGATCATGCACTGATCACGTGACTGATCATGCACTGATCACGTGGCTATCATGCACTACTCACGTGGCTGATCATGCAATGATCATGTAGCTACCATGTACTGGTCACGTGACTGATCATACACCCATCAGGTGACTGATCATGCACTGATCACGTGGCTATCATGCACTGATCACGTGGCTGATCATGCACTGATCACCTGCCTGATCATGCACTGATCACGTGACTGATCATGCACTGATCACGTGGCTATCATGAACTGATCACGTGGCTGATCATGCACTGATCACGTGGCTGATCATGCACTGATACCGTGACTGAGCATGGACTGATCACATGACTATCATGTAGTGATCACGTGACTTAATGGCGCTGATCATGTGACTGATCATGCGCTGATCATGTTTGCTATCATACACTGATCATGTGCCTCTGGAGGCAATAAACAAAGAGCTGAGTAGGCACGAATCAAACAGTCAGCAGGCAATAATCATGGAACTCAGGTGTGAGGAATCATGCTGCTCAGCTGGCAATAATCAAGCAGCTGAGCAGGCAGGAATTACGCAGCACAGCTGGCAATTGTCAAGCAGATGACAGGCAGGAATCGTGCAGCTCAGCTGGCAATTGTCAAGCAGATGAGCAGACAGTAATCACGCAGCTCAGCAGGCCCAGATCACGTGACTGAGCATGCACTGTTCACGTGGCTGATCATACACTGATCACGTGACTGATCATGCACTGATCACGTGGCTATCATGCACTGATCACGTGGCTGATCATACACTGATCACGTGACTGATCATGCACTGATCACGTGGCTATCATGCACTGATCACGTGGCTGATCATGCACTGATCACGTGGCTGATCATGCACTGATCACGTGGCTGATCATGCACTGATCACGTGACTGATCATGCACTGATCACGTGGCTGATCATGCACTGATCACGTGGCTATCATGCACTGATCACGTGGCTGATCATGCACTGATCACGTGACTGATCATGCACTGATCACTGGCTATCATGCACTGATTCACTGGCTATCATGCACTGATCACGTGGCTGATCATGCACTGATCACGTGACTGATCATGCACTGATCACGTCTATATCATGCACTGATCACGTGACTGATCATGCACTGATCACGTGGATGATCATGCACTGATCATGTGACTGATCATGCACTGATCACGTGGCTATCATGCACTGATCACGTGGCTGATCATGCAATGATCACGTAGCTACCATGTACTGGTCACGTGACTGATCATGCACTGATCACGTAATTGATCATGCACTGATCACGTGACTGATCATGCACTGATCACGTGACTGATCATGCACTGATCACGTGACTGATCATGCACTGATCACGTGGCTATCATGCACTATCACGTGGCTGATCATGCAATGATCATGTAGCTACCATGTACTGGTCACGTGACTGATCATACACTGATCACGTGACTGATCATGCACTGATCACGTGGCTATCATGCACTGATCACGTGGCTGATCATGCACTGATCACGTGCCTGATCATGCACTGATCACGTGACTGATCATGCACTGATCACGTGGCTATCATGCACTGATCACGTGGCTGATCATGCACTGATCACGTGGCTGATCATGCACTGATACGTGACTGATCATGCACTGATCACATGACTATCATGCACTGATCACGTGACTTAATGCACTGATCATGTGACTGATCATGCACTGATCACGTCTATATCATGCACTGATCACGTGACTGATCATGCACTGATCACGTGGATGATCATGCACTGATCATGTGACTGATCATGCACTGATCACGTGGCTATCATGCACTGATCACGTGGCTGATCATGCACTGATCACGTAGCTATCATGCACTGATCACGTGACTGATCATGCACTGATCACGTGGCTGATCATGCACTGATCACGTGGCTATCATGCACTGATCACGTGGCTGATCATGCACTGATCACGTAGCTACATGCACTGATCACGTGACTGATCATGCACTGATCACGTGACTGATCATGCACTGATCACGTGGCTGATCATGCACTGATCAGTGGCTATCATGCACTGATCACGTGGCTGATCATGCACTGATCACGTGACTGATCATGCACTGATCACTGGCTATCATGCACTGATTCACTGGCTATCATGCACTGATCACGTGGCTGATCATGCACTGATCACGTGACTGATCATGCACTGATCACGTCTATATCATGCACTGATCACGTGACTGATCATGCACTGATCACGTGGATGATCATACACTGATCATGTGACTGATCATGCACTGATCACGTGGCTATCATGCACTGATCACGTGGCTGATCATGCACTGATCACGTAGCTATCATGCACTGATCACGTGACTGATCATGCACTGATCACGTAATTGATCATGCACTGATCACGTGACTTATCATGCACTGATCACGTGACTGATCATGCACTGATCACGTGACTGATCATGCACTGATCACGTGGCTATCATGCACTACTCACGTGGCTGATCATGCAATGATCATGTAGCTACCATGTACTGGTCACGTGACTGATCATACACCCATCAGGTGACTGATCATGCACTGATCACGTGGCTATCATGCACTGATCACGTGGCTGATCATGCACTGATCACCTGCCTGGTCATGCACTGATCACGTGACTGATCATGCACTGATCACGTGGCTATCATGAACTGATCACGTGGCTGATCATGCACTGATCACGTGGCTGATCATGCACTGATACCGTGACTGAGCATGGACTGATCACATGACTATCATGTAGTGATCACGTGACTTAATGGCGCTGATCATGTGACTGATCATGCGCTGATCATGTTTGCTATCATACACTGATCATGTGCCTCTGGAGGCAATAAACAAAGAGCTGAGTAGGCACGAATCAAACAGTCAGCAGGCAATAATCATGGAACTCAGGTGTGAGGAATCATGCTGCTCAGCTGGCAATAATCAAGCAGCTGAGCAGGCAGGAATTACGCAGCACAGCTGGCAATTGTCAAGCAGATGACAGGCAGGAATCGTGCAGCTCAGCTGGCAATTGTCAAGCAGATGAGCAGACAGTAATCACGCAGCTCAGCAGGCCCAGATCACGTGACTGAGCATGCACTGTTCACGTGGCTGATCATACACTGATCACGTGACTGATCATGCACTGATCACGTGGCTATCATGCACTGATCACGTGGCTGATCATACACTGTTCACGTGTCTGACCATGCACTGATCACGTGGCTGATCATACACTGCTCACGTAACTGATCATGCACTGATCACGTGGCTGATCATGCACTGATCAGTGGCTATCATGCACTGATCACGTGGCTGATCATGCACTGATCACGTGACTGATCATGCACTGATCACTGGCTATCATGCACTCATTCACTGGCTATCATGCACTGATCACGTGGCTGATCATGCACTGATCACGTGACTGATCATGCACTGATCACGTCTATATCATGCACTGATCACGTGACTGATCATGCACTGATCACGTGGATGATCATGCACTGATCATGTGACTGATCATGCACTGATCACGTGGCTATCATGCACTGCTCACGTGGCTGATCATGCAATGATCACGTAGCTACCATGTACTGGTCACGTGACTGATCATGCACTGATCACGTAATTGATCATGCACTGATCACGTGACTGATCATGCACTGATCACGTGAGTGATCATGCACTGATCACGTGACTGATCATGCACTGATCACGTGGCTATCATGCACTGCTCACGTGGCTGATCATGCAATGATCACGTAGCTACCATGTACTGGTCACGTGACTGATCATGCACTGATCACGTGACTGATCATGCACTGATCACGTGGCTGATCATGCACTGATCACGTGGCTGATCATGCACTGATCACGTGACTGATCATGCACTGATCACGTGACTGATCATGCACTGATCACGTGACTGATCATGCACTGATCACCTGCCTGATCATGCACTGATCACGTGACTGATCATGCACTGATCACATAGCTATCATGAACTGATCACCTGGCTGATCATGCACTGATCACGTGGCTGATCATGCACTGATACCGTGACTGAGCATGGACTGATCACATGACTATCATGTAGTGATCACGTGACTTAATGGCGCTGATCATGTGACTGATCATGCACTGATCATGTTTGCTATCATACACTGATCATGTGCCTCTGGAGGCAATAAACAAAGAGCTGAGTAGGCACGAATCATACAGTCAGCAGGCAATAATCATGGAACTCAGCTGTGAGGAATCATGCTGCTCAGCTGGCAATAATCAAGCAGCTGAGCAGGCAGGAATTACGCAGCACAGCTGGCAATTGTCAAGCAGATGACAGGCAGGAATCGTGCAGCTCAGCTGGCAATTGTCAAGCAGATGAGCAGACAGTAATCACGCAGCTCAGCAGGCCCTGATCACGTGACTGAGCATGCACTGTTCACGTGGCTGATCATACACTGATCACGTGATGATCATGCACTGATCACTTGGATATCATGCACTGATCACGTGGCTGATCATACACTGTTCACGTGTCTGACCATGCACTGATCACGTGGCTGATCATACACTGCTCACGTAACTGATCATGCACTGATCACGTGGCTATCATGCACTGATCACGTGGCTGAACATGCACTGTTCACGTGGCTGATCACACACCTGTCACGTGACATATCATGCACTGATCACGTGGCACTCATGCACTGATCACGTGGCTGATCATACTCTGCTCACGTAACTCATCATGCACACATCACGTGGCTATCATGCACTGCTCACGTGGCTCGTCATGGAATGATCACGTAGCTACCATATACTGGTCACGTGACTGATCATGCACAGATCACGTAAATGATCATGCACTGTTCACGTGACTGATCATGTACTGATCACGTGACTGATCATGCACTGATCACGTGGCTATCATGCACTGCTCACGTGGCTGATCATGCACTGATCACGTGGCTATCATGCACTGATCACGTGACTGATCATGCACTGATCACGTAATTGATCATGCACTGATCACGTGGCTCATCATGCACTGATCACGTGGCTGATCATGCACTGATCACGTGGATATCATGCACTGATCACGTGGCTGATCATGCACGATCACGTGACTGATCATGCACTGATCACGTGGCTATCATGCACTGATCACGTGGCTATCATGCACTGATCACGTGGCTGATGCACTGATCATGGCTATCATGCACTGATCACGTGACTGATCATGCACTGATCACGTGGCTGATCATGCACTGATCACGTGGCTATCATGCACTGATCACGTGGCTGATCATGCACTGATCACGTGGCTGATCACTGATCACGTGACTGATCATGCACTGATCACGTGGCTATCATGCACTGATCACGTGGCTATCATGCACTGATCACGTGGCTGATCATGCACTGATCACGGCTATCATGCACTGATCACGTGACTGATCATGCACTGATCACGTGGCTGATCATGCACTGATCACGTGACTGATCATGCACTGATCACGTGACTGATCATGCACTGATCACGTGACTGATCATGCACTGATCACGTGGCTATCATGCACTGATCACGTGGCTGATCATGCAATGATCACGTAGCTACCATGTACTGGTCACGTGACTGATCATGCACTGATCACGTAATTGATCATGCACTGATCACGTGGCTGATCATGCACTGATCACGTGGCTGATCATGCACTGATCACGTGACTGATCATGCACTGATCACGTGACTGATCATGCACTGATCACGTGGCTATCATGCACTGATCACGTGGCTGATCATGCACTGATCACGTGGCTGATCATGCACTGATCACGTGACTGATCATGCACTGATCACGTGACTGATCATGCACTGATCACGTGGCTATCATGCACTATCACGTGGCTGATCATGCACTGATCACGTAGCTACCATGTCTGGTCAGTGACTGATCATACACTGATCACGTGACTGATCATGCACTGATCACGTGGCTATCATGCACTGATCACGTGGCTGATCATACACTGATCACGTGCCTGATCATGCACTGATCACGTGACTGATCATGCACTGATCACGTGGCTATCATGCACTGATCACGTGGCTGATCATGCACTGATCACGTGGCTGATCATGCACTGATCACGTGACTGATCATGCACTGATCACGTGACTATCATGCACTGATCACGTGGCTATCATGCACTGATCACGTGGCTGATCATGCACTGATCACGTAGCTACCATGTACTGGTCACGTGACTGATCATGCACTGATCACGTGACTGATCATGCACTGATCACGTGGCTATCATGCACTGATCACGTGACTGATCATGCACTGATCACGTCTATATCATGCACTGATCACATGACTGATCATGCACTGATCACGTGGCTGATCATGCACTGATCACGTGACTGATCATGCACTGATCACGTGGCTGATCATGCACTGATCACGTGACTGATCATGCACTGTTCACGTGACTGATCATGCACTGATCACGTGACTGATCATGCACTGATCACGTGGCTATCATGCACTACTCACGTGGCTGATCATGCAATGATCATGTAGCTACCATGTACTGGTCACGTGACTGATCATACACCCATCAGGTGACTGATCATGCACTGATCACGTGGCTATCATGCACTGATCACGTGGCTGATCATGCACTGATCACCTGCCTGGTCATGCACTGATCACGTGACTGATCATGCACTGATCACGTGGCTATCATGAACTGATCACGTGGCTGATCATGCACTGATCACGTGGCTGATCATGCACTGATACCGTGACTGAGCATGGACTGATCACATGACTATCATGTAGTGATCACGTGACTTAATGGCGCTGATCATGTGACTGATCATGCGCTGATCATGTTTGCTATCATACACTGATCATGTGCCTCTGGAGGCAATAAACAAAGAGCTGAGTAGGCACGAATCAAACAGTCAGCAGGCAATAATCATGGAACTCAGGTGTGAGGAATCATGCTGCTCAGCTGGCAATAATCAAGCAGCTGAGCAGGCAGGAATTACGCAGCACAGCTGATAATTGTCAAGCAGATGACAGGCAGGAATCGTGCAGCTCAGCTGGCAATTGTCAAGCAGATGAGCAGACAGTAATCACGCAGCTCAGCAGGCCCAGATCACGTGACTGAGCATGCACTGTTCACGTGGCTGATCATACACTGATCACGTGACTGATCATGCACTGATCACGTGGCTATCATGCACTGATCACGTGGCTGATCATACACTGCTCACGTAACTGATCATGCACTGATCACGTGGCTATCATGCACTGATCACGTGGCTGATCATGCACTGATCACGTGGCTGATCATGCACTGATCACGTGGCTGATCATGCACTGATCACGTGACTGATCATGCACTGATCACGTGGCTGATCATGCACTGATCAGTGGCTATCATGCACTGATCACGTGGCTGATCATGCACTGATCACGTGACTGATCATGCACTGATCACTGGCTATCATGCACTCATTCACTGGCTATCATGCACTGATCACGTGGCTGATCATGCACTGATCACGTGACTGATCATGCACTGATCACGTCTATATCATGCACTGATCACATGACTGATCATGCACTGATCACCCGGATGATCATACACTGATCATGTGACTGATCATGCACTGATCACGTGGCTATCATGCACTGATCACGTGGCTGATCATGCACTGATCACGTAGCTACCATGTACTGATCACGTGACTGATCATGCACTGATCACGTAATTGATCATGCACTGATCACGTGACTTATCATGCACTGATCACGTGACTGATCATGCACTGATCACGTGACTGATCATGCACTGATCACGTGGCTATCATGCACTACTCACGTGGCTGATCATGCAATGATCATGTAGCTACCATGTACTGGTCACGTGACTGATCATACACCCATCAGGTGACTGATCATGCACTGATCACGTGGCTATCATGCACTGATCACGTGGCTGATCATGCACTGATCACCTGCCTGATCATGCACTGATCACGTGACTGATCATGCACTGATCACGTGGCTATCATGAACTGATCACGTGGCTGATCATGCACTGATCACGTGGCTGATCATGCACTGATACCGTGACTGAGCATGGACTGATCACATGACTATCATGTAGTGATCACGTGACTTAATGGCGCTGATCATGTGACTGATCATGCGCTGATCATGTTTGCTATCATACACTGATCATGTGCCTCTGGAGGCAATAAACAAAGAGCTGAGTAGGCACGAATCAAACAGTCAGCAGGCAATAATCATGGAACTCAGGTGTGAGGAATCATGCTGCTCAGCTGGCAATAATCAAGCAGCTGAGCAGGCAGGAATTACGCAGCACAGCTGGCAATTGTCAAGCAGATGACAGGCAGGAATCGTGCAGCTCAGCTGGCAATTGTCAAGCAGATGAGCAGACAGTAATCACGCAGCTCAGCAGGCCCAGATCACGTGACTGAGCATGCACTGTTCACGTGGCTGATCATACACTGATCA
The DNA here is from genome assembly GCF_032452875.1 of Bos javanicus. NCBI lineage: Eukaryota > Metazoa > Chordata > Mammalia > Artiodactyla > Bovidae > Bos > Bos javanicus. The sequence continues at coordinate 243,818 of NW_026893646.1, read as the reverse complement.
CGTGACTGATCATGCACTGATCACGTGGCTATCATGCACTGATCACGTGGCTGATCATACACTGATCACGTGACTGATCATGCACTGATCACGTGGCTATCATGCACTGATCACGTGGCTGATCATGCACTGATCACGTGGCTGATCATGCACTGATCACGTGGCTGATCATGCACTGATCACGTGACTGATCATGCACTGATCACGTGGCTGATCATGCACTGATCACGTGGCTATCATGCACTGATCACGTGGCTGATCATGCACTGATCACGTGACTGATCATGCACTGATCACTGGCTATCATGCACTGATCACTGGCTATCATGCACTGATCACGTGGCTGATCATGCACTGATCACGTGACTGATCATGCACTGATCACGTCTATATCATGCACTGATCACGTGACTGATCATGCACTGATCACGTGGATGATCATGCACTGATCATGTGACTGATCATGCACTGATCACGTGGCTATCATGCACTGATCACGTGGCTGATCATGCAATGATCACGTAGCTACCATGTACTGGTCACGTGACTGATCATGCACTGATCACGTGGCTGATCATGCACTGATCACGTGGCTATCATGCACTGATCACGTGGCTGATCATGCAATGATCACGTAGCTACCATGCACTGATCACGTGACTGATCATGCACTGATCACGTGGCTATCATGCACTGATCACGTGGCTATCATGCACTGATCACGTGGCTGATCATGCACTGATCACGTAGCTATCATGCACTGATCACGTGACTGATCATGCACTGATCACGTGGCTGATCATGCACTGATCACGTGACTGATCATGCACTGATCACGTGAGTGATCATGCACTGATCATGTGACTGATCATGCACTGATCATGTTTGCTATCATACACTGATCATGTGCCTCTGGAGGCAATAAACAAAGAGCTGAGTAGGCACGAATCAAACAGTCAGCAGGCAATAATCATGGAACTCAGCTGTGAGGAATCATGCTGCTCAGCTGGCAATAATCAAGCAGCTGAGCAGGCAGGAATTACGCAGCACAGCTGATAATTGTCAAGCAGATGACAGGCAGGAATCGTGCAGCTCAGCTGGCAATTGTCAAGCAGATGAGCAGACAGTAATCACGCAGCTCAGCAGGCCCTGATCACGTGACTGAGCATGCACTGTTCACGTGGCTGATCATACACTGATCACGTGACTGATCATGCACTGATCACGTGGCTATCATGCACTGATCACGTGGCTGATCATACACTGATCACGTGACTGATCATGCACTGATCACGTGGCTATCATGCACTGATCACGTGGCTGATCATGCACTGATCACGTGGCTGATCATGCACTGATCACGTGGCTGATCATGCACTGATCACGTGACTGATCATGCACTGATCACGTGGCTGATCATGCACTGATCACGTGGCTATCATGCACTGATCACGTGGCTGATCATGCACTGATCACGTGACTGATCATGCACTGATCATCTGGCTATCATGCACTGATTCACTGGCTATCATGCACTGATCACGTGGCTGATCATGCACTGATCACGTGACTGATCATGCACTGATCACGTCTATATCATGCACTGATCACGTGACTGATCATGCACTGATCACGTGGATGATCATGCACTGATCATGTGACTGATCATGCACTGATCACGTGGCTATCATGCACTGATCACGTGGCTGATCATGCACTGATCACGTAGCTATCATGCACTGATCACGTGACTGATCATGCACTGATCACGTAATTGATCATGCACTGATCACGTGACTTATCATGCACTGTTCACGTGACTGATCATGCACTGATCACGTGACTGATCATGCACTGATCACGTGGCTATCATGCACTACTCACGTGGCTGATCATGCAATGATCATGTAGCTACCATGTACTGGTCACGTGACTGATCATACACCCATCAGGTGACTGATCATGCACTGATCACGTGGCTATCATGCACTGATCACGTGGCTGATCATGCACTGATCACGTGCCTGATCATGCACTGATCACGTGACTGATCATGCACTGATCACGTGGCTATCATGCACTGATCACGTGGCTGATCATGCACTGATCACGTGGCTGATCATGCACTGATACCGTGACTGAGCATGGACTGATCACATGACTATCATGTAGTGATCACGTGACTTAATGGCGCTGATCATGTGACTGATCATGCGCTGATCATGTTTGCTATCATACACTGATCATGTGCCTCTGGAGGCAATAAACAAAGAGCTGAGTAGGCACGAATCAAACAGTCAGCAGGCAATAATCATGGAACTCAGGTGTGAGGAATCATGCTGCTCAGCTGGCAATAATCAAGCAGCTGAGCAGGCAGGAATTACGCAGCACAGCTGATAATTGTCAAGCAGATGACAGGCAGGAATCGTGCAGCTCAGCTGGCAATTGTCAAGCAGATGAGCAGACAGTAATCACGCAGCTCAGCAGGCCCAGATCACGTGACTGAGCATGCACTGTTCACGTGGCTGATCATACACTGATCACGTGACTGATCATGCACTGATCACGTGGCTATCATGCACTGATCACGTGGCTGATCATACACTGATCACGTAACTGATCATGCACTGATCACGTGGCTATCATGCACTGATCACGTGGCTGATCATGCACTGATCACGTGGCTGATCATGCACTGATCACGTGGCTGATCATGCACTGATCACGTGACTGATCATGCACTGATCACGTGGCTGATCATGCACTGATCACGTGGCTATCATGCACTGATCACGTGGCTGATCATGCACTGATCACGTGACTGATCATGCACTGATCACTGGCTATCATGCACTGATCACTGGCTATCATGCACTGATCACGTGGCTGATCATGCACTGATCACGTGGATGATCATGCACTGATCATGTGACTGATCATGCACTGATCACGTGGCTATCATGCACTGATCACGTGGCTGATCATGCAATGATCACGTAGCTACCATGTACTGGTCACGTGACTGATCATGCACTGATCACGTGGCTGATCATGCACTGATCACGTGGCTATCATGCACTGATCACGTGGCTGATCATGCAATGATCACGTAGCTACCATGCACTGATCACGTGACTGATCATGCACTGATCACGTGACTGATCATGCACTGATCACGTGACTGATCATGCACTGATCACGTGACTGATCATGCACTGATCACGTGACTGATCATGCACTGATCACGTGGCTATCATGCACTGATCACGTGGCTGATCATGCACTGATCATGTAGCTATCATGTACTGATCACGTGACTGATCATGCACTGATCATGTGACTGATCATGCACTGATCACGTGGCTATCATGCACTGATCATGTGCCTCTGGAGGCAATAAACAAAGAGCTGAGTAGGCACGAATCAAACAGTCAGCAGGCAATAATCATGGAACTCAGGTGTGAGGAATCATGCTGCTCAGCTGGCAATAATCAAGCAGCTGAGCAGGCAGGAATTACGCAGCACAGCTGATAATTGTCAAGCAGATGACAGGCAGGAATCGTGCAGCTCAGCTGGCAATTGTCAAGCAGATGAGCAGACAGTAATCACGCAGCTCAGCAGGCCCTGATCACGTGACTGAGCATGCACTGTTCACGTGGCTGATCATACACTGATCACGTGACTGATCATGCACTGATCACGTGGCTATCATGCACTGATCACGTGGCTGATCATACACTGATCACGTGACTGATCATGCACTGATCACGTGGCTATCATGCACTGATCACGTGGCTGATCATGCACTGATCACGTGGCTGATCATGCACTGATCACGTGGCTGATCATGCACTGATCACGTGGCTGATCATGCACTGATCACGTGGCTGATCATGCACTGATCACGTGGCTGATCATGCACTGATCACGTGGCTGATCATACACTGATCACGTAACTGATCATGCACTGATCACGTGGCTGATCATGCACTGATCAGTGGCTATCATGCACTGATCACGTGGCTGATCATGCACTGATCACGTGACTGATCATGCACTGATCACTGGCTATCATGCACTGATTCACTGGCTATCATGCACTGATCACGTGGCTGATCATGCACTGATCACGTGACTGATCATGCACTGATCACGTCTATATCATGCACTGATCACATGACTGATCATGCACTGATCACGTGGATGATCATGCACTGATCATGTGACTGATCATGCACTGATCACGTGGCTATCATGCACTGATCACGTGGCTGATCATGCAATGATCACGTAGCTACCATGTACTGATCACGTGACTGATCATGCACTGATCACGTAATTGATCATGCACTGATCACGTGACTGATCATGCACTGATCACGTGACTGATCATGCACTGATCACGTGACTGATCATGCACTGATCACGTGGCTATCATGCACTGCTCACGTGGCTGATCATGCAATGATCACGTAGCTACCATGTACTGGTCACGTGACTGATCATGCACTGATCACGTGACTGATCATGCACTGATCACGTGGCTGATCATGCACTGATCACGTGGCTGATCATGCACTGATCACGTGACTGATCATGCACTGATCACGTGACTGATCATGCACTGATCACGTGACTGATCATGCACTGATCACCTGCCTGATCATGCACTGATCACGTGACTGATCATGCACTGATCACATGGCTATCATGAACTGATCACCTGGCTGATCATGCACTGATCACGTGGCTGATCATGCACTGATACCGTGACTGAGCATGGACTGATCACATGACTATCATGTAGTGATCACGTGACTTAATGGCGCTGATCATGTGACTGATCATGCACTGATCATGTTTGCTATCATACACTGATCATGTGCCTCTGGAGGCAATAAACAAAGAGCTGAGTAGGCACGAATCAAACAGTCAGCAGGCAATAATCATGGAACTCAGCTGTGAGGAATCATGCTGCTCAGCTGGCAATAATCAAGCAGCTGAGCAGGCAGGAATTACGCAGCACAGCTGGCAATTGTCAAGCAGATGACAGGCAGGAATCGTGCAGCTCAGCTGGCAATTGTCAAGCAGATGAGCAGACAGTAATCACGCAGCTCAGCAGGCCCTGATCACGTGACTGAGCATGCACTGTTCACGTGGCTGATCATACACTGATCACGTGATGATCATGCACTGATCACTTGGATATCATGCACTGATCACGTGGCTGATCATACACTGTTCACGTGTCTGACCATGCACTGATCACGTGGCTGATCATACACTGCTCACGTAACTGATCATGCACTGATCACGTGGCTATCATGCACTGATCACGTGGCTGAACATGCACTGTTCACGTGGCTGATCACACACCTGTCACGTGACATATCATGCACTGATCACGTGGCACTCATGCACTGATCACGTGGCTGATCATACTCTGCTCACGTAACTCATCATGCACACATCACGTGGCTATCATGCACTGCTCACGTGGCTCGTCATGGAATGATCACGTAGCTACCATATACTGGTCACGTGACTGATCATGCACAGATCACGTAAATGATCATGCACTGTTCACGTGACTGATCATGTACTGATCACGTGACTGATCATGCACTGATCACGTGGCTATCATGCTCTGCTCACGTGGCTGATCATGCAACGATCACGTAGCAACCATGTACTGGTCACGTGACTGATCATGCACTGATCACGTAATTGATCCTGCACTGATCACGTGGCTCATCATGCACTGATCACGTGGCTGATCACACATGTATCACGTGACTGATCATGCACTGATCACGTGGCTATCATGCACTGATCACGTGGCTATCATGCACTGATCACGTGGATATCATGCACTGATCACGTGGCTGATCACACACGTATCACATGACTGATCATGCACTGATCACGTGGCTATCATGCACTGATCACGTGGCTATCATGCACTGATCACGTGGCTGATCATGCAATGATCACGTAGCTACCATGTACTGGTCACGTGACTGATCATGCACTGATCACGTAATTGATCATGCACTGATCACGTGACTGATCATGCACTGATCACGTGACTGATCATGCACTGATCACGTGACTGATCATGCACTGATCACGTGGCTATCATGCACTGATCACGTGGCTGATCATGCACTGATCACGTAGCTACCATGCACTGATCACGTGACTGATCATGCACTGATCACGTAATTGATCATGCACTGATCACGTGGCTGATCATGCACTGATCACGTGGCTGATCATGCACTGATCACGTGACTGATCATGCACTGATCACGTGACTGATCATGCACTGATCACGTGGCTATCATGCACTGATCACGTGGCTGATCATGCACTGATCACGTGGCTGATCATGCACTGATCACATGACTGATCATGCACTGATCACGTGACTGATCATGCACTGATCACGTGGCTATCATGCACTGATCACGTGGCTGATCATGCACTGATCACGTAGCTATCATGCACTGATCACGTGACTGATCATGCACTGATCACGTGACTGATCATGCACTGATCACGTGACTGATCATGCACTGATCACGTGGCTATCATGCACTGATCACGTGGCTGATCATGCACTGATCACGTGGCTGATCATGCACTGATCACGTGACTGATCATGCACTGATCACGTGACTATCATGCACTGATCACGTGGCTATCATGCACTGATCACGTGGCTGATCATGCACTGATCACGTAGCTATCATGTACTGATCACGTGACTGATCATGCACTGATCACGTGACTGATCATGCACTGATCACGTGGCTATCATGCACTGATCACGTGACTGATCATGCACTGATCACGTCTATATCATGCACTGATCACGTGACTGATCATGCACTGATCACGTGGCTGATCATGCACTGATCACGTGACTGATCATGCACTGATCACGTGGCTGATCATGCACTGATCACGTGACTGATCATGCACTGTTCACGTGACTGATCATGCACTGATCACGTGACTGATCATGCACTGATCACGTGGCTATCATGCACTACTCACGTGGCTGATCATGCAATGATCATGTAGCTACCATGTACTGGTCACGTGACTGATCATACACCCATCAGGTGACTGATCATGCACTGATCACGTGGCTATCATGCACTGATCACGTGGCTGATCATGCACTGATCACGTGCCTGATCATGCACTGATCACGTGACTGATCATGCACTGATCACGTGGCTATCATGCACTGATCACGTGGCTGATCATGCACTGATCACGTGGCTGATCATGCACTGATACCGTGACTGATCATGGACTGATCACATGACTATCATGTAGTGATCACGTGACTTAATGGCACTGATCATGTGACTGATCATGCACTGATCATGTTTGCTATCATACACTGATCATGTGCCTCTGGAGGCAATAAACAAAGAGCTGAGTAGGCACGAATCAAACAGTCAGCAGGCAATAATCATGGAACTCAGGTGTGAGGAATCATGCTGCTCAGCTGGCAATAATCAAGCAGCTGAGCAGGCAGGAATTATGCAGCACAGCTGATAATTGTCAAGCAGATGACAGGCAGGAATCATGCAGCTCAGCTGGCAATTGTCAAGCAGATGAGCAGACGGTAATCACGCAGCTCAGCAGGCCCTGATCACGTGACTGATCATGCACTGATCACGTGGCTGATCATACACTGATCACGTGACTGATCATGCACTGATCACGTGGCTATCATGCACTGATCACGTGGCTGATCATGCACTGATCACGTGGCTGATCATGCACTGATCACGTGGCTATCATGCACTGATCACGTGGCTGATCATGCACTGATCACGTGACTGATCATGCACTGATCACGTGGCTGATCATGCACTGATCACGTGACTGATCATGCACTGATCACGTGCCTGATCATGCACTGATCACGTGACTGATCATGCACTGATCACGTGGCTATCATGCACTGATCACGTGGCTGATCATGCACTGATCACGTGGCTGATCATGCACTGATACCGTGACTGAGCATGGACTGATCACATGACTATCATGTAGTGATCACGTGACTTAATGGCGCTGATCATGTGACTGATCATGCACTGATCATGTTTGCTATCATACACTGATCATGTGCCTCTGGAGGCAATAAACAAAGAGCTGAGTAGGCACGAATCATACAGTCAGCAGGCAATAATCATGGAACTCAGCTGTGAGGAATCATGCTGCTCAGCTGGCAATAATCAAGCAGCTGAGCAGGCAGGAATTACGCAGCACAGCTGGCAATTGTCAAGCAGATGACAGGCAGGAATCGTGCAGCTCAGCTGGCAATTGTCAAGCAGATGAGCAGACAGTAATCACGCAGCTCAGCAGGCCCTGATCACGTGACTGAGCATGCACTGTTCACGTGGCTGATCATACACTGATCACGTGATGATCATGCACTGATCACTTGGATATCATGCACTGATCACGTGGCTGATCATACACTGTTCACGTGTCTGACCATGCACTGATCACGTGGCTGATCATACACTGCTCACGTAACTGATCATGCACTGATCACGTGGCTATCATGCACTGATCACGTGGCTGAACATGCACTGTTCACGTGGCTGATCACACACCTGTCACGTGACATATCATGCACTGATCACGTGGCACTCATGCACTGATCACGTGGCTGATCATACTCTGCTCACGTAACTGATCATGCACACATCACGTGGCTATCATGCACTGCTCACGTGGCTCGTCATGGAATGATCACGTAGCTACCATATACTGGTCACGTGACTGATCATGCACAGATCACGTAAATGATCATGCACTGTTCACGTGACTGATCATGTACTGATCACGTGACTGATCATGCACTGATCACGTGGCTATCATGCACTGCTCACGTGGCTGATCATGCAACGATCACGTAGCAACCATGTACTGGTCACGTGACTGATCATGCACTGATCACGTAATTGATCATGCACTGATCACGTGGCTCATCATGCACTGATCACGTGGCTGATCACACATGTATCACGTGACTGATCATGCACTGATCACGTGGCTATCATGCACTGATCACGTGGCTATCATGCACTGATCACGTGGATATCATGCACTGATCACGTGGCTGATCACACACGTATCACATGACTGATCATGCACTGATCACGTGGCTATCATGCACTGATCACGTGGCTATCATGCACTGATCACGTGGCTGATCATGCAATGATCACGTAGCTACCATGTACTGGTCACGTGACTGATCATGCACTGATCACGTAATTGATCATGCACTGATCACGTGACTGATCATGCACTGATCACGTGACTGATCATGCACTGATCACGTGACTGATCATGCACTGATCACGTGGCTATCATGCACTGATCACGTGGCTGATCATGCACTGATCACGTAGCTACCATGCACTGATCACGTGACTGATCATGCACTGATCACGTAATTGATCATGCACTGATCACGTGGCTGATCATGCACTGATCACGTGGCTGATCATGCACTGATCACGTGACTGATCATGCACTGATCACGTGACTGATCATGCACTGATCACGTGGCTATCATGCACTGATCACGTGGCTGATCATGCACTGATCACGTGCCTGATCATGCACTGATCACATGACTGATCATGCACTGATCACGTGACTGATCATGCACTGATCACGTGGCTATCATGCACTGATCACGTGGCTGATCATGCACTGATCACGTAGCTATCATGCACTGATCACGTGACTGATCATACACTGATCACGTGACTGATCATGCACTGATCACGTGACTGATCATGCACTGATCACGTGGCTATCATGCACTGATCACGTGGCTGATCATGCACTGATCACGTGGCTGATCATGCACTGATCACGTGACTGATCATGCACTGATCACGTGACTATCATGCACTGATCACGTGGCTATCATGCACTGATCACGTGGCTGATCATGCACTGATCACGTAGCTACCATGTACTGGTCACGTGACTGATCATGCACTGATCACGTGACTGATCATGCACTGATCACGTGGCTATCATGCACTGATCACGTGACTGATCATGCACTGATCACGTCTATATCATGCACTGATCACGTGACTGATCATGCACTGATCACGTGGATGATCATGCACTGATCACGTGACTGATCATGCACTGATCACGTGGCTGATCATGCACTGATCACGTGACTGATCATGCACTGATCACGTGACTGATCATGCACTGATCACGTGACTGATCATGCACTGATCACGTGGCTATCATGCACTACTCACGTGGCTGATCATGCAATGATCATGTAGCTACCATGTACTGGTCACGTGACTGATCATACACCCATCAGGTGACTGATCATGCACTGATCACGTGGCTATCATGCACTGATCACGTGGCTGATCATGCACTGATCACCTGCCTGGTCATGCACTGATCACGTGACTGATCATGCACTGATCACGTGGCTATCATGCACTGATCACGTGGCTGATCATGCACTGATCACGTGGCTGATCATGCACTGATACCGTGACTGAGCATGGACTGATCACATGACTATCATGTAGTGATCACGTGACTTAATGGCGCTGATCATGTGACTGATCATGCGCTGATCATGTTTGCTATCATACACTGATCATGTGCCTCTGGAGGCAATAAACAAAGAGCTGAGTAGGCACGAATCAAACAGTCAGCAGGCAATAATCATGGAACTCAGGTGTGAGGAATCATGCTGCTCAGCTGGCAATAATCAAGCAGCTGAGCAGGCAGGAATTACGCAGCACAGCTGGCAATTGTCAAGCAGATGACAGGCAGGAATCGTGCAGCTCAGCTGGCAATTGTCAAGCAGATGAGCAGACAGTAATCACGCAGCTCAGCAGGCCCAGATCACGTGACTGAGCATGCACTGTTCACGTGGCTGATCATACACTGATCACGTGACTGATCATGCACTGATCACGTGGCTATCATGCACTGATCACGTGGCTGATCATACACTGATCACGTAACTGATCATGCACTGATCACGTGGCTATCATGCACTGATCACGTGGCTGATCATGCACTGATCACGTGTCTGATCATGCACTGATCACGTGGCTGATCATGCACTGATCACGTAACTGATCATGCACTGATCACGTGGCTGATCATGCACTGATCAGTGGCTATCATGCACTGATCACGTGGCTGATCATGCACTGATCACGTGACTGATCATGCACTGATCATCTGGCTATCATGCACTGATTCACTGGCTATCATGCACTGATCACGTGGGTGATCATGCACTGATCACGTGACTGATCATGCACTGATCACGTCTATATCATGCACTGATCACATGACTGATCATGCACTGATCACCCGGATGATCATACACTGATCATGTGACTGATCATGCACTGATCACGTGGCTATCATGCACTGATCACGTGGCTGATCATGCACTGATCACGTAGCTATCATGCACTGATCACGTGACTGATCATGCACTGATCACGTAATTGATCATGCACTGATCACGTGACTTATCATGCACTGATCACGTGCTGATCATGCACTGATCACGTGACTGATCATGCACTGATCACGTGGCTATCATGCACTACTCACGTGGCTGATCATGCAATGATCATGTAGCTACCATGTACTGGTCACGTGACTGATCATACACCCATCAGGTGACTGATCATGCACTGATCACGTGGCTATCATGCACTGATCACGTGGCTGATCATGCACTGATCACCTGCCTGGTCATGCACTGATCACGTGACTGATCATGCACTGATCACGTGGCTATCATGAACTGATCACGTGGCTGATCATGCACTGATCACGTGGCTGATCATGCACTGATACCGTGACTGAGCATGGACTGATCACATGACTATCATGTAGTGATCACGTGACTTAATGGCGCTGATCATGTGACTGATCATGCGCTGATCATGTTTGCTATCATACACTGATCATGTGCCTCTGGAGGCAATAAACAAAGAGCTGAGTAGGCACGAATCAAACAGTCAGCAGGCAATAATCATGGAACTCAGGTGTGAGGAATCATGCTGCTCAGCTGGCAATAATCAAGCAGCTGAGCAGGCAGGAATTACGCAGCACAGCTGGCAATTGTCAAGCAGATGACAGGCAGGAATCGTGCAGCTCAGCTGGCAATTGTCAAGCAGATGAGCAGACAGTAATCACGCAGCTCAGCAGGCCCAGATCACGTGACTGAGCATGCACTGTTCACGTGGCTGATCATACACTGATCACGTGACTGATCATGCACTGATCACGTGGCTATCATGCACTGATCACGTGGCTGATCATACACTGTTCACGTGTCTGACCATGCACTGATCACGTGGCTGATCATACACTGCTCACGTAACTGATCATGCACTGATCACGTGGCTGATCATGCACTGATCAGTGGCTATCATGCACTGATCACGTGGCTGATCATGCACTGATCACGTGACTGATCATGCACTGATCACTGGCTATCATGCACTCATTCACTGGCTATCATGCACTGATCACGTGGCTGATCATGCACTGATCACGGGACTGATCATGCACTGATCACGTCTATATCATGCACTGATCACGTGACTGATCATGCACTGATCACGTGGATGATCATACACTGATCATGTGACTGATCATGCACTGATCACGTGGCTATCATGCACTGCTCACGTGGCTGATCATGCACTGATCACGTAGCTACCATGTACTGGTCACGTGACTGATCATGCACTGATCACGTAATTGATCATGCACTGATCACGTGACTGATCATGCACTGATCACGTGACTGATCATGCACTGATCACGTGACTGATCATGCACTGATCACGTGGCTATCATGCACTGATCACGTGGCTGATCATGCAATGATCACGTAGCTACCATGTACTGGTCACGTGACTGATCATGCACTGATCACGTAATTGATCATGCACTGATCACGTGGCTGATCATGCACTGATCACGTGGCTGATCATGCACTGATCACGTGACTGATCATGCACTGATCACGTGACTGATCATGCACTGATCACGTGACTGATCATGCACTGATCACGTGGCTATCATGCACTGATCACGTGGCTGATCATGCACTGATCACGTAGCTATCATGCACTGATCACGTGACTGATCATGCACTGATCACGTGGCTGATCATGCACTGATCACGTGACTGATCATGCACTGATCACGTGACTGATCATGCACTGATCACGTGACTGATCATGCACTGATCACGTGGCTATCATGCACTACTCACGTGGCTGATCATGCAATGATCATGTAGCTACCATGTACGGTCACGTGACTGATCATACACCCATCAGGTGACTGATCATGCACTGATCACGTGGCTATCATGCACTGATCACGTGGCTGATCATGCACTGATCACCTGCCTGATCATGCACTGATCACGTGACTGATCATGCACTGATCACGTGGCTATCATGAACTGATCACGTGGCTGATCATGCACTGATCACGTGGCTGATCATGCACTGATACCGTGACTGAGCATGGACTGATCACATGACTATCATGTAGTGATCACGTGACTTAATGGCGCTGATCATGTGACTGATCATGCGCTGATCATGTTTGCTATCATACACTGATCATGTGCCTCTGGAGGCAATAAACAAAGAGCTGAGTAGGCACGAATCAAACAGTCAGCAGGCAATAATCATGGAACTCAGGTGTGAGGAATCATGCTGCTCAGCTGGCAATAATCAAGCAGCTGAGCAGGCAGGAATTACGCAGCACAGCTGATAATTGTCAAGCAGATGACAGGCAGGAATCGTGCAGCTCAGCTGGCAATTGTCAAGCAGATGAGCAGACAGTAATCACGCAGCTCAGCAGGCCCAGATCACGTGACTGAGCATGCACTGTTCACGTGGCTGATCATACACTGATCACGTGACTGATCATGCACTGATCACGTGGCTATCATGCACTGATCACGTGGCTGATCATACACTGATCACGTGACTGATCATGCACTGATCACGTGGCTATCATGCACTGATCACGTGGCTGATCATGCACTGATCACGTGGCTGATCATGCACTGATCACGTGGCTGATCATGCACTGATCACGTGACTGATCATGCACTGATCACGTGGCTGATCATGCACTGATCACGTGGCTATCATGCACTGATCACGTGGCTGATCATGCACTGATCACGTGACTGATCATGCACTGATCACTGGCTATCATGCACTGATCACGTGGCTATCATGCACTGATCACGTGGCTGATCATGCACTGATCACGTGACTGATCATGCACTGATCACGTCTATATCATGCACTGATCACATGACTGATCATGCACTGATCACGTGGATGATCATGCACTGATCATGTGACTGATCATGCACTGATCACGTGGCTATCATGCACTGATCACGTGGCTGATCATGCATGATCACGTAGCTACCATGTACTGATCACGTGACTGATCATGCACTGATCACGTGGCTGATCATGCACTGATCACGTGGCTATCATGCACTGATCACGTGGCTGATCATGCACTGATCACGTAGCTATCATGCACTGATCACGTGACTGATCATGCACTGATCACGTGGCTGATCATGCACTGATCACGTGACTTATCATGCACTGATCACGTGACTGATCATGCACTGATCACGTGACTGATCATGCACTGATCACGTGGCTATCATGCACTACTCACGTGGCTGATCATGCAATGATCATGTAGCTACCATGTACTGGTCACGTGACTGATCATACACCCATCAGGTGACTGATCATGCACTGATCACGTGGCTATCATGCACTGATCACGTGGCTGATCATGCACTGATCACCTGCCTGATCATGCACTGATCACGTGACTGATCATGCACTGATCACGTGGCTATCATGAACTGATCACGTGGCTGATCATGCACTGATCACGTGGCTGATCATGCACTGATACCGTGACTGAGCATGGACTGATCACATGACTATCATGTAGTGATCACGTGACTTAATGGCGCTGATCATGTGACTGATCATGCGCTGATCATGTTTGCTATCATACACTGATCATGTGCCTCTGGAGGCAATAAACAAAGAGCTGAGTAGGCACGAATCAAACAGTCAGCAGGCAATAATCATGGAACTCAGGTGTGAGGAATCATGCTGCTCAGCTGGCAATAATCAAGCAGCTGAGCAGGCAGGAATTACGCAGCACAGCTGGCAATTGTCAAGCAGATGACAGGCAGGAATCGTGCAGCTCAGCTGGCAATTGTCAAGCAGATGAGCAGACAGTAATCACGCAGCTCAGCAGGCCCAGATCACGTGACTGAGCATGCACTGTTCACGTGGCTGATCATGCACTGATCACGTGGCTGATCATGCACTGATCACGTGGCTGATCATGCACTGATCACGTGACTGATCATGCACTGATCACGTGGCTATCATGCACTGATCACGTGGCTGATCATACACTGATCACGTGTCTGATCATGCACTGATCACGTGGCTGATCATGCACTGATCACGTGACTGATCATGCACTGATCACGTGGCTGATCATGCACTGATCACGTGGCTATCATGCACTGATCACGTGGCTGATCATGCACTGATCACGTGACTGATCATGCACTGATCACTGGCTATCATGCACTCATCACTGGCTATCATGCACTGATCACGTGGCTGATCATGCACTGATCACGTGACTGATCATGCACTGATCACGTCTATATCATGCACTGATCACGTGACTGATCATGCACTGATCACGTGGATGATCATGCACTGATCACGTGACTGATCATGCACTGATCACGTGGCTATCATGCACTGATCACGTGGCTATCATGCACTGATCACGTGGCTGATCATGCAATGATCACGTAGCTACCATGTACTGATCACGTGACTGATCATGCACTGATCACGTAATTGATCATGCACTGATCACGTGACTGATCATGCACTGATCACGTGACTGATCATGCACTGATCACGTGACTGATCATGCACTGATCACGTGGCTATCATGCACTGATCACGTGGCTGATCATGCAATGATCACGTAGCTACCATGCACTGGTCACGTGACTGATCATGCACTGATCACGTAATTGATCATGCACTGATCACGTGGCTGATCATGCACTGATCACGTGGCTGATCATGCACTGATCACGTGACTGATCATGCACTGATCACGTGACTGATCATGCACTGATCACGTGGCTATCATGCACTGATCACGTGGCTGATCATGCACTGATCACGTGGCTGATCATGCACTGATCACATGACTGATCATGCACTGATCACGTGACTGATCATGCACTGATCACGTGGCTATCATGCACTGATCACGTGGCTGATCATGCACTGATCACGTAGCTATCATGCACTGATCACGTGACTGATCATGCACTGATCACGTGACTGATCATGCACTGATCACGTGACTGATCATGCACTGATCACGTGGCTATCATGCACTGATCACGTGGCTGATCATGCACTGATCACGTGGCTGATCATGCACTGATCACGTGACTGATCATGCACTGATCACGTGACTGATCATGCACTGATCACGTGGCTATCATGCACTGATCACGTGGCTGATCATGCACTGATCATGTAGCTATCATGCACTGGTCACGTGACTGATCATGCACTGATCACGTGACTGATCATGCACTGATCACGTGGCTATCATGCACTGATCACGTGACTGATCATGCACTGATCACGTCTATATCATGCACTGATCACATGACTGATCATGCACTGATCACGTGGCTGATCATGCACTGATCACGTGACTGATCATGCACTGATCACGTGGCTGATCATGCACTGATCACGTGACTTATCATGCACTGTTCACGTGACTGATCATGCACTGATCACGTGACTGATCATGCACTGATCACGTGGCTATCATGCACTACTCACGTGGCTGATCATGCAATGATCATGTAGCTACCATGTACTGGTCACGTGACTGATCATACACCCATCAGGTGACTGATCATGCACTGATCACGTGGCTATCATGCACTGATCACGTGGCTGATCATGCACTGATCACCTGCCTGGTCATGCACTGATCACGTGACAAATCATGCACTGATCACATAGCTATCATGAACTGATCACGTGGCTGATCATGCACTGATCACGTGGCTGATCATGCACTGATACCGTGACTGAGCATGGACTGATCACATGACTATCATGTAGTGATCACGTGACTTAATGGCGCTGATCATGTGACTGATCATGCGCTGATCATGTTTGCTATCATACACTGATCATGTGCCTCTGGAGGCAATAAACAAAGAGCTGAGTAGGCACGAATCAAACAGTCAGCAGGCAATAATCATGGAACTCAGGTGTGAGGAATCATGCTGCTCAGCTGGCAATAATCAAGCAGCTGAGCAGGCAGGAATTACGCAGCACAGCTGATAATTGTCAAGCAGATGACAGGCAGGAATCGTGCAGCTCAGCTGGCAATTGTCAAGCAGATGAGCAGACAGTAATCACGCAGCTCAGCAGGCCCAGATCACGTGACTGAGCATGCACTGTTCACGTGGCTGATCATACACTGATCACGTGACTGATCATGCACTGATCACGTGGCTATCATGCACTGATCACGTGGCTGATCATACACTGATCACGTAACTGATCATGCACTGATCACGTGGCTATCATGCACTGATCACGTGGCTGATCATGCACTGATCACGTGGCTGATCATGCACTGATCACGTGGCTGATCATGCACTGATCACGTGACTGATCATGCACTGATCACGTGGCTGATCATGCACTGATCAGTGGCTATCATGCACTGATCACGTGGCTGATCATGCACTGATCACGTGACTGATCATGCACTGATCACTGGCTATCATGCACTCATTCACTGGCTATCATGCACTGATCACGTGGTGATCATACACTGATCACGTGACTGATCATGCACTGATCACGTCTATATCATGCACTGATCACATGACTGATCATGCACTGATCACGTGGATGATCATGCACTGATCATGTGACTGATCATGCACTGATCACGTGGCTATCATGCACTGATCACGTGGCTGATCATGCACTGATCACGTAGCTACCATGCACTGATCACGTGACTGATCATGCACTGATCACGTAATTGATCATGCACTGATCACGTGACTGATCATGCACTGATCACGTGGCTGATCATGCACTGATCACGTGGCTGATCATGCACTGATCATGTAGCTACCATGTACTGGTCACGTGACTGATCATACACCCATCAGGTGACTGATCATGCACTGATCACGTGGCTATCATGCACTGATCACGTGGCTGATCATGCACTGATCACCTGCCTGGTCATGCACTGATCACGTGACTGATCATGCACTGATCACATGGCTATCATGAACTGATCACGTGGCTGATCATGCACTGATCACGTGGCTGATCATGCACTGATACCGTGACTGAGCATGGACTGATCACATGACTATCATGTAGTGATCACGTGACTTAATGGCGCTGATCATGTGACTGATCATGCGCTGATCATGTTTGCTATCATACACTGATCATGTGCCTCTGGAGGCAATAAACAAAGAGCTGAGTAGGCACGAATCAAACAGTCAGCAGGCAATAATCATGGAACTCAGGTGTGAGGAATCATGCTGCTCAGCTGGCAATAATCAAGCAGCTGAGCAGGCAGGAATTACGCAGCACAGCTGGCAATTGTCAAGCAGATGACAGGCAGGAATCGTGCAGCTCAGCTGGCAATTGTCAAGCAGATGAGCAGACAGTAATCACGCAGCTCAGCAGGCCCAGATCACGTGACTGAGCATGCACTGTTCACGTGGCTGATCATACACTGATCACGTGACTGATCATGCACTGATCACGTGGCTATCATGCACTGATCACGTGGCTGATCATACACTGTTCACGTGTCTGACCATGCACTGATCACGTGGCTGATCATACACTGCTCACGTAACTGATCATGCACTGATCACGTGGCTGATCATGCACTGATCACGTGGCTATCATGCACTGATCACGTGGCTGATCATGCACTGATCACGTGACTGATCATGCACTGATCACTGGCTATCATGCACTGATCACTGGCTATCATGCACTGATCACGTGGCTGATCATGCACTGATCACGGGACTGATCATGCACTGATCACGTCTATATCATGCACTGATCACATGACTGATCATGCACTGATCACGTGGATGATCATACACTGATCATGTGACTGATCATGCACTGATCACGTGGCTATCATGCACTGCTCACGTGGCTGATCATGCACTGATCACGTAGCTACCATGTACTGGTCACGTGACTGATCATGCACTGATCACGTAATTGATCATGCACTGATCACGTGACTGATCATGCACTGATCACGTGAGTGATCATGCACTGATCACGTGACTGATCATGCACTGATCACGTGGCTATCATGCACTGATCACGTGGCTGATCATGCAATGATCACGTAGCTACCATGCACTGGTCACGTGACTGATCATGCACTGATCACGTAATTGATCATGCACTGATCACGTGGCTGATCATGCACTGATCACGTGGCTGATCATGCACTGATCACGTGACTGATCATGCACTGATCACGTGACTGATCATGCACTGATCACGTGACTGATCATGCACTGATCACGTGGCTGATCATGCACTGATCACGTGACTGATCATGCACTGATCACGTGGCTATCATGCACTGATCACGTGGCTGATCATGCACTGATCACGTGGCTGATCATGCACTGATCACGTGGCTGATCATGCACTGATCACGTGACTATCATGCACTGATCACGTGGCATCATGCACTGATCACGTGGCTGATCATGCACTGATCACGTGACTGATCATGCACTGATCACGTGGCTATCATGCACTGATCACGTGGCTGATCATGCAATGATCACGTAGCTATCATGCACTGATCACGTGACTGATCATGCACTGATCACGTGAATGATCATGCACTGATCACGTGACTGATCATGCACTGATCACGTGACTGATCATGCACTGATCACGTGGCTATCATGCACTGATCACGTGGCTGATCATGCACTGATCACGTAGCAACCATGCACTGATCACGTGACTGATCATGCACTGATCACGTAATTGATCATGCACTGATCACGTGGCTCATCATGCACTGATCACGTGGCTGATCACACATGATCACGTGACTGATCATGCACTGATCACGTGGCTATCATGCACTGATCACGTGGCTGATCATGCACTGATCACGTGGCTATCATGCACTGATCACGTGGATATCATGCACTGATCACGTGGCTGATCATCACACTGATCACGTGACTGATCATGCACTGATCACGTGGCTATCATGCACTGATCACGTGGCTATCATGCACTGATCACGTGGCTGATCATGCAATGATCACGTAGCTATCATGCACTGATCACGTGACTGATCATGCACTGATCACGTAATTGATCATGCACTGATCACGTGACTGATCATGCACTGATCACGTGACTGATCATGCACTGATCACGTGACTGATCATGCACTGATCACGTGGCTATCATGCACTGATCACGTGGCTGATCATGCACTGATCACGTAGCTATCATGCACTGATCACGTGACTGATCATGCACTGATCACGTGAATTGATCATGCACTGATCACGTGGCTGATCATGCACTGATCACGTGGCTGATCATGCACTGATCACGTGACTGATCATGCACTGATCACGTGACTGATCATGCACTGATCACGTGGCTATCATGCACTGATCACGTGGCTGATCATGCACTGATCACGTGCCTGATCATGCACTGATCACGTGACTGATCATGCACTGATCACGTGACTGATCATGCACTGATCACGTGGCTATCATGCACTGATCACGTGGCTGATCATGCAATGATCACGTAGCTACCATGCACTGGTCACGTGACTGATCATGCACTGATCACGTGACTGATCATGCACTGATCACGTGGCTGATCATGCACTGATCACGTGGCTGATCATGCACTGATCACGTGACTGATCATGCACTGATCACGTGACTGATCATGCACTGATCACGTGGCTATCATGCACTGATCACGTGGCTGATCATGCACTGATCACGTGGCTGATCATGCACTGATCACGTGACTGATCATGCACTGATCACGTGACTGATCATGCACTGATCACGTGGCTATCATGCACTGATCACGTGGCTGATCATGCACTGATCACGTAGCTACCATGCACTGATCACGTGACTGATCATGCACTGATCACGTGACTGATCATGCACTGATCACGTGGCTATCATGCACTGATCACGTGACTGATCATGCACTGATCACGTCTATATCATGCACTGATCACGTGACTGATCATGCACTGATCACGTGGCTGATCATGCACTGATCACGTGACTGATCATGCACTGATCACGTGGCTGATCATGCACTGATCACGTGACTGATCATGCACTGATCACGTGACTGATCATGCACTGATCACGTGACTGATCATGCACTGATCACGTGGCTATCATGCACTACTCACGTGGCTGATCATGCAATGATCATGTAGCTACCATGTACTGGTCACGTGACTGATCATACACCCATCAGGTGACTGATCATGCACTGATCACGTGGCTATCATGCACTGATCACGTGGCTGATCATGCACTGATCACCTGCCTGGTCATGCACTGATCACGTGACTGATCATGCACTGATCACGTGGCTATCATGCACTGATCACGTGGCTGATCATGCACTGATCACGTGGCTGATCATGCACTGATACCGTGACTGAGCATGGACTGATCACATGACTATCATGTAGTGATCACGTGACTTAATGGCGCTGATCATGTGACTGATCATGCGCTGATCATGTTTGCTATCATACACTGATCATGTGCCTCTGGAGGCAATAAACAAAGAGCTGAGTAGGCACGAATCAAACAGTCAGCAGGCAATAATCATGGAACTCAGCTGTGAGGAATCATGCTGCTCAGCTGGCAATAATCAAGCAGCTGAGCAGGCAGGAATTACGCAGCACAGCTGGCAATTGTCAAGCAGATGACAGGCAGGAATCGTGCAGCTCAGCTGGCAATTGTCAAGCAGATGAGCAGACAGTAATCACGCAGCTCAGCAGGCCCAGATCACGTGACTGAGCATGCACTGTTCACGTGGCTGATCATACACTGATCACGTGACTGATCATGCACTGATCACGTGGCTATCATGCACTGATCACGTGGCTGATCATACACTGATCACGTGACTGATCATGCACTGATCACGTGGCTGATCATGCACTGATCAGTGGCTATCATGCACTGATCACGTGGCTGATCATGCACTGATCACGTGACTGATCATGCACTGATCACTGGCTATCATGCACTCATTCACTGGCTATCATGCACTGATCACGTGGCTGATCATACACTGATCACGTGACTGATCATGCACTGATCACGTCTATATCATGCACTGATCACGACTGATCATGCACTGATCACCCGGATGATCATACACTGATCATGTGACTGATCATGCACTGATCACGTGGCTATCATGCACTGATCACGTGGCTGATCATGCAATGATCACGTAGCTACCATGTACTGGTCACGTGACTGATCATGCACTGATCACGTAATTGATCATGCACTGATCACGTGACTTATCATGCACTGTTCACGTGACTGATCATGCACTGATCACGTGACTGATCATGCACTGATCACGTGGCTATCATGCACTACTCACGTGGCTGATCATGCAATGATCATGTAGCTACCATGTACTGGTCACGTGACTGATCATACACCCATCAGGTGACTGATCATGCACTGATCACGTGGCTATCATGCACTGATCACGTGGCTGATCATGCACTGATCACCTGCCTGGTCATGCACTGATCACGTGACTGATCATGCACTGATCACGTGGCTATCATGCACTGATCACGTGGCTGATCATGCACTGATCACGTGGCTGATCATGCACTGATACCGTGACTGAGCATGGACTGATCACATGACTATCATGTAGTGATCACGTGACTTAATGGCGCTGATCATGTGACTGATCATGCGCTGATCATGTTTGCTATCATACACTGATCATGTGCCTCTGGAGGCAATAAACAAAGAGCTGAGTAGGCACGAATCAAACAGTCAGCAGGCAATAATCATGGAACTCAGGTGTGAGGAATCATGCTGCTCAGCTGGCAATAATCAAGCAGCTGAGCAGGCAGGAATTACGCAGCACAGCTGGCAATTGTCAAGCAGATGACAGGCAGGAATCGTGCAGCTCAGCTGGCAATTGTCAAGCAGATGAGCAGACAGTAATCACGCAGCTCAGCAGGCCCTGATCACGTGACTGAGCATGCACTGTTCACGTGGCTGATCATACACTGATCACGTGACTGATCATGCACTGATCACGTGGCTATCATGCACTGATCACGTGGCTGATCATACACTGTTCACGTGTCTGACCATGCACTGATCACGTGGCTGATCATACACTGCTCACGTAACTGATCATGCACTGATCACGTGGCTGATCATGCACTGATCACGTGGCTATCATGCACTGATCACGTGGCTGATCATGCACTGATCACGTGACTGATCATGCACTGATCACTGGCTATCATGCACTCATTCACTGGCTATCATGCACTGATCACGTGGCTGATCATGCACTGATCACGTGACTGATCATGCACTGATCACGTCTATATCATGCACTGATCATGACTGATCATGCACTGATCACGTGGATGATCATGCACTGATCATGTGACTGATCATGCACTGATCACGTGGCTATCATGCACTGATCACGTGGCTGATCATGCAATGATCACGTAGCTACCATGTACTGGTCACGTGACTGATCATGCACTGATCACGTGGCTGATCATGCACTGATCACGTGGCTATCATGCACTGATCACGTGGCTGATCATGCACTGATCACGTAGCTATCATGCACTGATCACGTGACTGATCATGCACTGATCACGTAATTGATCATGCACTGATCACGTGACTGATCATGCACTGATCACGTGACTGATCATGCACTGATCACGTGGCTGATCATGCACTGATCACGTGGCTATCATGCACTGATCACGTGGCTGATCATGCACTGATCACGTAGCTACCATGCACTGATCACGTGACTGATCATGCATGATCACGTGACTGATCATGCACTGATCACGTGGCTATCATGCACTGATCACGTGGCTGATCATGCACTGATCACGTGACTGATCATGCACTGATCACGTGACTGATCATGCACTGATCACGTGGCTATCATGCACTGATCACGTGGCTGATCATGCACTGATCACGTGGCTGATCATGCACTGATCACGTGGCTGATCATGCACTGATCACGTGGCTATCATGCACTGATCACGTGGCTGATCATGCACTGATCACGTGACTGATCATGCACTGATCACTGGCTATCATGCACTGATCACTGGCTATCATGCACTGATCACGTGGCTGATCATGCACTGATCACGTGACTGATCATGCACTGATCACGTCTATATCATGCACTGATCACGTGACTGATCATGCACTGATCACGTGGATGATCATGCACTGATCACGTGACTGATCATGCACTGATCACGTGGCTATCATGCACTGATCACGTGGCTGATCATGCACTGATCACGTGGCTATCATGCACTGATCACGTGACTGATCATGCACTGATCACGTAACTGATCATGCACTGATCACGTGACTGATCATGCACTGATCACGTGACTGATCATGCACTGATCACGTGGCTATCATGCACTACTCACGTGGCTGATCATGCAATGATCATGTAGCTACCATGTACTGGTCACGTGACTGATCATACACCCATCAGGTGACTGATCATGCACTGATCACGTGGCTATCATGCACTGATCACGTGGCTGATCATGCACTGATCACGTGCCTGATCATGCACTGATCACGTGACTGATCATGCACTGATCACGTGGCTATCATGCACTGATCACGTGGCTGATCATGCACTGATCACGTGGCTGATCATGCACTGATACCGTGACTGAGCATGGACTGATCACATGACTATCATGTAGTGATCACGTGACTTAATGGCGCTGATCATGTGACTGATCATGCACTGATCATGTTTGCTATCATACACTGATCATGTGCCTCTGGAGGCAATAAACAAAGAGCTGAGTAGGCACGAATCAAACAGTCAGCAGGCAATAATCATGGAACTCAGCTGTGAGGAATCATGCTGCTCAGCTGGCAATAATCAAGCAGCTGAGCAGGCAGGAATTACGCAGCACAGCTGGCAATTGTCAAGCAGATGACAGGCAGGAATCGTGCAGCTCAGCTGGCAATTGTCAAGCAGATGAGCAGACAGTAATCACGCAGCTCAGCAGGCCCTGATCACGTGACTGAGCATGCACTGTTCACGTGGCTGATCATACACTGATCACGTGACTGATCATGCACTGATCACGTGGCTATCATGCACTGATCACGTGGCTGATCATACACTGATCACGTAACTGATCATGCACTGATCACGTGGCTATCATGCACTGATCACGTGGCTGATCATGCACTGATCACGTGGCTGATCATGCACTGATCACGTGGCTGATCATGCACTGATCACGTGACTGATCATGCACTGATCACGTGGCTGATCATGCACTGATCAGTGGCTATCATGCACTGATCACGTGGCTGATCATGCACTGATCACGTGACTGATCATGCACTGATCACTGGCTATCATGCACTGATTCACTGGCTATCATGCACTGATCACGTGGCTGATCATGCACTGATCACGTGACTGATCATGCACTGATCACGTCTATATCATGCACTGATCACGTGACTGATCATGCACTGATCACGTGGATGATCATGCACTGATCATGTGACTATCATGCACTGATCACGTGGCTATCATGCACTGATCACGTGGCTGATCATGCACTGATCACGTAGCTATCATGCACTGATCACGTGACTGATCATGCACTGATCACGTGGCTGATCATGCACTGATCACGTGACTTATCATGCACTGATCACGTGACTGATCATGCACTGATCACGTGACTGATCATGCACTGATCACGTGGCTATCATGCACTACTCACGTGGCTGATCATGCAATGATCATGTAGCTACCATGTACTGGTCACGTGACTGATCATACACCCATCAGGTGACTGATCATGCACTGATCACGTGGCTATCATGCACTGATCACGTGGCTGATCATGCACTGATCACCTGCCTGGTCATGCACTGATCACGTGACTGATCATGCACTGATCACGTGGCTATCATGAACTGATCACGTGGCTGATCATGCACTGATCACGTGGCTGATCATGCACTGATACCGTGACTGAGCATGGACTGATCACATGACTATCATGTAGTGATCACGTGACTTAATGGCGCTGATCATGTGACTGATCATGCGCTGATCATGTTTGCTATCATACACTGATCATGTGCCTCTGGAGGCAATAAACAAAGAGCTGAGTAGGCACGAATCAAACAGTCAGCAGGCAATAATCATGGAACTCAGTGTGAGGAATCATGCTGCTCAGCTGGCAATAATCAAGCAGCTGAGCAGGCAGGAATTACGCAGCACAGCTGGCAATTGTCAAGCAGATGACAGGCAGGAATCGTGCAGCTCAGCTGGCAATTGTCAAGCAGATGAGCAGACAGTAATCACGCAGCTCAGCAGGCCCAGATCACGTGACTGAGCATGCACTGTTCACGTGGCTGATCATACACTGATCACGTGACTGATCATGCACTGATCACGTGGCTATCATGCACTGATCACGTGGCTGATCATACACTGATCACGTGACTGATCATGCACTGATCACGTGGCTATCATGCACTGATCACGTGGCTGATCATGCACTGATCACGTGGCTGATCATGCACTGATCACGTGGCTGATCATGCACTGATCACGTGACTGATCATGCACTGATCACGTGGCTGATCATGCACTGATCACGTGGCTATCATGCACTGATCACGTGGCTGATCATGCACTGATCACGTGACTGATCATGCACTGATCACTGGCTATCATGCACTCATTCACTGGCTATCATGCACTGATCACGTGGCTGATCATGCACTGATCACGTGACTGATCATGCACTGATCACGTCTATATCATGCACTGATCACGTGACTGATCATGCACTGATCACGTGGATGATCATGCACTGATCATGTGACTGATCATGCACTGATCACGTGGCTATCATGCACTGATCACGTGGCTGATCATGCAATGATCACGTAGCTACCATGTACTGGTCACGTGACTGATCATGCACTGATCACGTAATTGATCATGCACTGATCACGTGACTGATCATGCACTGATCACGTGACTGATCATGCACTGATCACGTGACTGATCATGCACTGATCACGTGGCTATCATGCACTGCTCACGTGGCTGATCATGCAATGATCACGTAGCTACCATGTACTGGTCACGTGACTGATCATGCACTGATCACGTGACTGATCATGCACTGATCACGTGGCTGATCATGCACTGATCACGTGGCTGATCATGCACTGATCACGTGACTGATCATGCACTGATCACGTGACTGATCATGCACTGATCACGTGACTGATCATGCACTGATCACGTGACTGATCATGCACTGATCACGTGACTGATCATGCACTGATCACATGGCTATCATGCACTGATCACGTGGCTGATCATGCACTGATCACGTGGCTGATCATGCACTGATACCGTGACTGAGCATGGACTGATCACATGACTATCATGTAGTGATCACGTGACTTAATGGCGCTGATCATGTGACTGATCATGCACTGATCATGTTTGCTATCATACACTGATCATGTGCCTCTGGAGGCAATAAACAAAGAGCTGAGTAGGCACGAATCAAACAGTCAGCAGGCAATAATCATGGAACTCAGCTGTGAGGAATCATGCTGCTCAGCTGGCAATAATCAAGCAGCTGAGCAGGCAGGAATTACGCAGCACAGCTGGCAATTGTCAAGCAGATGACAGGCAGGAATCGTGCAGCTCAGCTGGCAATTGTCAAGCAGATGAGCAGACAGTAATCACGCAGCTCAGCAGGCCCTGATCACGTGACTGAGCATGCACTGTTCACGTGGCTGATCATACACTGATCACGTGATGATCATGCACTGATCACTTGGATATCATGCACTGATCACGTGGCTGATCATACACTGTTCACGTGTCTGACCATGCACTGATCACGTGGCTGATCATACACTGCTCACGTAACTGATCATGCACTGATCACGTGGCTATCATGCACTGATCACGTGGCTGAACATGCACTGTTCACGTGGCTGATCACACACCTGTCACGTGACATATCATGCACTGATCACGTGGCACTCATGCACTGATCACGTGGCTGATCATACTCTGCTCACGTAACTGATCATGCACACATCACGTGGCTATCA
The DNA here is from genome assembly GCF_032452875.1 of Bos javanicus. Classification (NCBI taxonomy): domain Eukaryota; kingdom Metazoa; phylum Chordata; class Mammalia; order Artiodactyla; family Bovidae; genus Bos; species Bos javanicus. The sequence goes on along the minus strand of NW_026893646.1, from coordinate 215,068 downwards.
TGCACTGCTCACGTGGCTGTCATGGAATGATCACGTAGCTACCATATACTGGTCACGTGACTGATCATGCACTGATCACGTAAATGATCATGCACTGTTCACGTGACTGATCATGCACTGATCACGTGACTGATCATGCACTGATCACGTGGCTATCATGCACTGCTCACGTGGCTGATCATGCAATGATCACGTAGCTACCATGTACTGGTCACGTGACTGATCATGCACTGATCACGTGATGATCATGCACTGATCACGTGGCTGATCATGCACTGATCACGTGACTGATCATGCACTGATCACGTGGCTATCATGCACTGATCACGTGGCTGATCATGCACTGATCACGTGGCTGATCATGCACTGATACCGTGACTGATCATGCACTGATCACATGACTATCATGCACTGATCACGTGACTTAATGCACTGATCATGTGACTGATCATGCACTGATCATGTTTGCTATCATACACTGATCATGTGCCTCTGGAGGCAATAAACAAAGAGCTGAGTAGGCACGAATCAAACAGTCAGCAGGCACTAATCATGGAACTCAGCTGTGAGGAATCATGCTGCTCAGCTGGCAATAATCAAGCAGCTGATCAGGCAGGAATTACGCAGCACAGCTGGCAATTGTCAAGCAGATGACAGGCAGGAATCGTGCAGCTCAGCTGGCAATTGTCAAGCAGATGAGCAGACAGTAATCACGCAGCTCAGCAGGCACTGATCACGTGACTGAGCATGCACTATCACGTGAATCATGCTGCTCAGCTGGCAATAATCAAGCAGCTAGCTGGCAGGAATTACACAGCACAGCTGGCAATTGTCAAGCAGATGACAGGCAGGAATCGTGCAGCTCAGCTGGCAATTGTCAAGCAGATGAGCAGACAGTAATCACGCAGCTCATCATGCACTGATCACGTGACTGATCATGCACTGATCACGTGGCTGATCATACACTGATCACACACTGATCACGTGACTGATCATGCACTGATCACGTGGATATCATGCACTGATCACGTGGCTGATCATACACTGATCACGTGTCTGATCATGCACTGATCACGTGGCTGATCATGCACTGATCACGTAACTGATCATGCACTGATCACGTGGCTATCATGCACTGATCACGTGGCTGATCATGCACTGATCACGTGGCTGATCACACACTGTCACGTGACTATCATGCACTGATCACGTGGCACTCATGCACTGATCACGTGGCTGATCATACACTGATCACGTGACTGATCATGCACTGATCACGTGGCTATCATGCACTGATCACGTGGCTGTCATGCAATGATCATGAAGCTATCATATACTGGTCACGTGACTGATCATGCACTGATCACGTAAATGATCATGCACTGATCACGTGACTGATCATGCACTGATCACGTGACTGATCATGCACTGATCACGTGACTGATCATGCACTGATCACGTGGCTGATCATGCACTGATCACGTGGCTGATCACACTGATCACGTGACTGATCATGCACTGATCACGTGACTGATCATGCACTGATCACGTGGCTATCATGCACTGATCACGTGGATATCATGCACTGATCACGTGGCTGATCATGCACTGATCACGTGACTGATCATGCACTGATCACGTGGCTATCATGCACTGATCACGTGGCTGATCATGCACTGATCACGTGGCTATCATGCACTGATCACGTGGCTGATCATGCACTGATCACGTAGCTATCATGCACTGATCACGTGACTGATCATGCACTGATCACGTGGCTGATCATGCACTGATCACGTGACTGATCATGCACTGATCACGTGGCTGATCATGCACTGATCACGCAGCTACCATGCACTGATCACGTGACTGATCATGCACTGATCACGTGACTGATCATGCACTGATCACGTGGCTTATCATGCACTGATCATGTGACTGATCATGTGCTGATCATGTTTCTGTCATACACTGATCATGTGCCTCTGGAGGCAATGAACAAAGAGCTGAGTAGGCACGAATCAGTAGGCAATAATCATGGAACTCAGCTGTGAGGAATCATGCTGCTCAGCTGGCAATAATCAAGCAGCTGAGCAGGCAGGAATTATGCAGCACAGCTGGCAATTGTCAAGCAGATGACAGGCAGGAATCGTGCAGCTCAGCTGGCAATTGTCAAGCAGATGAGCAGACAGTAATCACGCAGCTCAGCAGGCCCTGATCACGTGACTGAGCATGCACTGTTCACGTGGCTGATCATACACTGATCACGTGACTGATCATGCACTGATCACGTGGCTATCATGCACTGATCACGTGACTGATCATGCACTGATCACGTAACTGATCATGCACTGATCACGTGGCTATCATGCACTGATCACGTGGCTGATCATGCACTGATCACGTGACTGATCATGCACTGATCACGTGGCTGATCATGCACTGATCACGTGGCTATCATGCACTGATCACGTGGCTGATCATGCACTGATCACGTGGCTATCATGCACTGATCACGTGACTGATCATGCACTGATCACGTAACTGATCATGCACTGATCACGTGGCTGATCATGCACTGATCACGTGGCTGATCATGCACTGATCACGTGACTGATCATGCACTGATCACGTGGCTGATCATGCACTGATCACGTGACTGATCATGCACTGATCACGTGTCTGATCATGCACTGATCACGTGGCTATCATGCACTGCTCACGTGGCTGATCATGCATGATCACGCAGCTACCATGTACTGGTCACATGACTGATCATGCACTGATCACGTGACTGATCATGCACTGATCACGTGGCTATCATGCACTACTCACGTGGCTGATCATGCAATGATCATGTAGCTACCATGTACAGGTCACGTGAATGATCATACACCCATCAGGTGACTGATCATGCACTGATCACGTGGCTATCATGCACTGATCACGAGACTGATCATGCACTGATCACGTCTATATCATGCACTGATCACATGACTGCCCATGCACTGATCACGTGGATGATCATACACTAATCATGTGACAGATCATGCACTGATCACGTGGCTGATCATGCACTGATACCGTGACTGAGCATGGACTGATCACATGACTATCATGTAGTGATCACGTGACTTAATGGCGCTGATCATGTGACTGATCATGCGCTGATCATGTTTGCTATCATACACTGATCATGTGCCTCTGGAGGCAATAAACAAAGAGCTGAGTAGGCACGAATCAAACAGTCAGCAGGCAATAATCATGGAACTCAGCTGTGAGGAATCATGCTGCTCAGCTGGCAATAATCAAGCAGCTGAGCAGGCAGGAATTACGCAGCACAGCTGGCAATTGTCAAGCAGATGACAGGCAGGAATCGTGCAGCTCAGCTGGCAATTGTCAAGCAGATGAGCAGACAGTAATCACGCAGCTCAGCAGGCCCTGATCACGTGACTGAGCATGCACTGTTCACGTGGCTGATCATACACTGATCACGTGATGATCATGCACTGATCACTTGGATATCATGCACTGATCACGTGGCTGATCATACACTGTTCACGTGTCTGACCATGCACTGATCACGTGGCTGATCATACACTGCTCACGTAACTGATCATGCACTGATCACGTGGCTATCATGCACTGATCACGTGGCTGAACATGCACTGTTCACGTGGCTGATCACACACCTGTCACGTGACATATCATGCACTGATCACGTGGCACTCATGCACTGATCACGTGGCTGATCATACTCTGCTCACGTAACTCATCATGCACACATCACGTGGCTATCATGCACTGCTCACGTGGCTCGTCATGGAATGATCACGTAGCTACCATATACTGGTCACGCGACTGATCATGCACAGATCACGTAAATGATCATGCACTGTTCCCGTGACTGATCATGTACTGATCACGTGACTGATCATGCACTGATCACGTGGCTGATCATGCACTGATCACGTGACTGATCATGCACTGATCACGTGGCTATCATGCACTGATCACGTGGCTGATCATGCACTGATCACGTGGCTGATCATGCACTGATCACGTGGCTATCATGCACTGATCACGTGACTGATCATGCACTGATCACGTGACTGATCATGCACTGATCACGTGACTGATCATGCACTGATCACGTGGCTGATCATGCACTGATCACGTGACTGATCATGCACTGATCACGTGGCTATCATGCACTGATCACGTGGCTGATCATGCACTGATCACGTAGCTACCATGCACTGATCACGTGACTGATCATGCACTGATCACGTAACTGATCATGCACTGATCACGTGGCTGATCATGCACTGATCACGTGGCTGATCATGCACTGATCACGTGACTGATCATGCACTGATCACGTGACTGATCATGCACTGATCACGTGGCTATCATGCACTGATCACGTGGCTGATCATGCACTGATCACGTGGCTGATCATGCACTGATCACATGACTGATCATGCACTGATCACGTGACTGATCATGCACTGATCACGTGGCTATCATGCACTGATCACGTGGCTGATCATGCACTGATCACGTAGCTATCATGCACTGATCACGTGACTGATCATGCACTGATCACGTGACTGATCATGCACTGATCACGTGGCTATCATGCACTGATCACGTGGCTGATCATGCACTGATCACGTGCCTGATCATGCACTGATCACGTGACTGATCATGCACTGATCACGTGCTGATCATGCACTGATCACGTGGCTGATCATGCACTACTCACGTGGCTGATCATGCAATGATCATGTAGCTACCATGTACAGGTCACGTGAATGATCATACACCCATCAGGTGACTGATCATGCACTGATCACGTGGCTATCATGCACTGATCACGTGACTGATCATGCACTGATCACGTCTATATCATGCACTGATCACATGACTGCCCATGCACTGATCACGTGGATGATCATACACTGATCATGTGACAGATCATGCACTGATCACGTGGCTGATCATGCACTGATACCGTGACTGAGCATGGACTGATCACATGACTATCATGTAGTGATCACGTGACTTAATGGCGCTGATCATGTGACTGATCATGCGCTGATCATGTTTGCTATCATACACTGATCATGTGCCTCTGGAGGCAATAAACAAAGAGCTGAGTAGGCACGAATCAAACAGTCAGCAGGCAATAATCATGGAACTCAGGTGTGAGGAATCATGCTGCTCAGCTGGCAATAATCAAGCAGCTGAGCAGGCAGGAATTACGCAGCACAGCTGGCAATTGTCAAGCAGATGACAGGCAGGAATCGTGCAGCTCAGCTGGCAATTGTCAAGCAGATGAGCAGACAGTAATCACGCAGCTCAGCAGGCCCAGATCACGTGACTGAGCATGCACTGTTCACGTGGCTGATCATACACTGATCACGTGACTGATCATGCACTGATCACGTGGCTATCATGCACTGATCACGTGGCTGATCATACACTGTTCACGTGTCTGACCATGCACTGATCACGTGGCTGATCATACACTGCTCACGTAACTGATCATGCACTGATCACGTGGCTGATCATGCACTGATCACGTGGCTGATCATGCACTGATCACGTGGCTGATCATGCACTGATCACGTGACTGATCATGCACTGATCACTGGCTATCATGCACTGATCACTGGCTATCATGCACTGATCACGTGGCTGATCATGCACTGATCACGTGACTGATCATGCACTGATCACGTCTATATCATGCACTGATCACGTGACTGATCATGCACTGATCACGTGGATGATCATGCACTGATCATGTGACTGATCATGCACTGATCACGTGGCTGATCATGCACTGATCACGTGACTGATCATGCACTGATCACGTGACTGATCATGCACTGATCACGTGGCTATCATGCACTGATCACGTGACTGATCATGCACTGATCACGTCTATATCATGCACTGATCACGTGACTGATCATGCACTGATCACGTGGCTGATCATGCACTGATCACGTGACTGATCATGCACTGATCACGTGGCTATCATGCACTGATCACGTGGCTGATCATGCACTGATCACGTAGCTATCATGCACTGATCACGTGACTGATCATGCACTGATCACGTAATTGATCATGCACTGATCACGTGACTGATCATGCACTGATCACGTGACTGATCATGCACTGATCACGTGACTGATCATGCACTGATCACGTGGCTATCATGCACTGATCACGTGGCTGATCATGCACTGATCACGTAGCTATCATGCACTGGTCACGTGACTGATCATGCACTGATCACGTAATTGATCATGCACTGATCACGTGGCTGATCATGCACTGATCACGTGGCTGATCATGCACTGATCACGTGACTGATCATGCACTGATCACGTGGCTGATCATGCACTGATCACGTGACTGATCATGCACTGATCACGTGGCTATCATGCACTGATCACGTGGCTGATCATACACTGATCACGTGACTGATCATGCACTGATCACGTGGCTATCATGCACTGATCACGTGGCTGATCATGCACTGATCACGTGTCTGATCATGCACTGATCACGTGGCTGATCATGCACTGATCACGTGACTGATCATGCACTGATCACGTGGCTGATCATGCACTGATCACGTGGCTATCATGCACTGATCACGTGGCTGATCATGCACTGATCACGTGACTGATCATGCACTGATCACTGGCTATCATGCACTGATTCACTGGCTATCATGCACTGATCACGTGGCTGATCATGCACTGATCACGTGACTGATCATGCACTGATCACGTCTATATCATGCACTGATCACGTGACTGATCATGCACTGATCACGGATGATCATACACTGATCACGTGACTGATCATGCACTGATCACGTGGCTATCATGCACTGATCACGTGGCTGATCATGCACTGATCACGTAGCTATCATGCACTGATCACGTGACTGATCATGCACTGATCACGTGGCTGATCATGCACTGATCACGTGACTTATCATGCACTGATCACGTGACTGATCATGCACTGATCACGTGACTGATCATGCACTGATCACGTGGCTATCATGCACTACTCACGTGGCTGATCATGCAATGATCATGTAGCTACCATGTACTGGTCACGTGACTGATCATACACCCATCAGGTGACTGATCATGCACTGATCACGTGGCTATCATGCACTGATCACGTGGCTGATCATGCACTGATCACGTGCCTGATCATGCACTGATCACGTGACTGATCATGCACTGATCACGTGGCTGATCATGCACTGATCACGTGGCTGATCATGCACTGATCACGTGGCTGATCATGCACTGATACCGTGACTGAGCATGGACTGATCACATGACTATCATGTAGTGATCACGTGACTTAATGGCGCTGATCATGTGACTGATCATGCGCTGATCATGTTTGCTATCATACACTGATCATGTGCCTCTGGAGGCAATAAACAAAGAGCTGAGTAGGCACGAATCAAACAGTCAGCAGGCAATAATCATGGAACTCAGCTGTGAGGAATCATGCTGCTCAGCTGGCAATAATCAAGCAGCTGAGCAGGCAGGAATTACGCAGCACAGCTGGCAATTGTCAAGCAGATGACAGGCAGGAATCGTGCAGCTCAGCTGGCAATTGTCAAGCAGATGAGCAGACAGTAATCACGCAGCTCAGCAGGCCCAGATCACGTGACTGAGCATGCACTGTTCACGTGGCTGATCATACACTGATCACGTGACTGATCATGCACTGATCACGTGGCTATCATGCACTGATCACGTGGCTGATCATACACTGATCACGTGACTGATCATGCACTGATCACGTGGCTGATCATGCACTGATCACGTGGCTGATCATGCACTGATCACGTGGCTGATCATGCACTGATCACGTGGCTGATCATGCACTGATCACGTGACTGATCATGCACTGATCACGTGGCTGATCATGCACTGATCACGTGGCTATCATGCACTGATCACGTGGCTGATCATGCACTGATCACGTGACTGATCATGCACTGATCACTGGCTATCATGCACTCATCACTGGCTATCATGCACTGATCACGTGGCTGATCATGCACTGATCACGTGACTGATCATGCACTGATCACGTCTATATCATGCACTGATCACGTGACTGATCATGCACTGATCACGTGGATGATCATGCACTGATCATGTGACTGATCATGCACTGATCACGTGGCTGATCATGCACTGATCACGTGACTGATCATGCACTGATCACGTGGCTGATCATGCACTGATCACGTGACTGATCATGCACTGATCACGTGGCTGATCATGCACTGATCAGTGGCTATCATGCACTGATCACGTGGCTGATCATGCACTGATCACGTGACTGATCATGCACTGATCACGTGGCTATCATGCACTGATCACGTGGCTGATCATGCACTGATCACGTGACTGATCATGCACTGATCACGTCTATATCATGCACTGATCACGTGACTGATCATGCACTGATCACGTGGATGATCATGCACTGATCATGTGACTGATCATGCACTGATCACGTGGCTATCATGCACTGATCACGTGGCTGATCATGCACTGATCACGTGGCTATCATGCACTGATCACGTGACTGATCATGCACTGATCACGTAATTGATCATGCACTGATCACGTGACTGATCATGCACTGATCACGTGACTGATCATGCACTGATCACGTGACTGATCATGCACTGATCACGTGGCTATCATGCACTGCTCACGTGGCTGATCATGCAATGATCACGTAGCTACCATGTACTGGTCACGTGACTGATCATGCACTGATCACGTGACTGATCATGCACTGATCACGTGGCTGATCATGCACTGATCACGTGGCTGATCATGCACTGATCACGTGACTGATCATGCACTGATCACGTGACTGATCATGCACTGATCACGTGCCTGATCATGCACTGATCACGTGACTGATCATGCACTGATCACATGGCTATCATGAACTGATCACGTGGCTGATCATGCACTGATCACGTGGCTGATCATGCACTGATACCGTGACTGAGCATGGACTGATCACATGACTATCATGTAGTGATCACGTGACTTAATGGCGCTGATCATGTGACTGATCATGCACTGATCATGTTTGCTATCATACACTGATCATGTGCCTCTGGAGGCAATAAACAAAGAGCTGAGTAGGCACGAATCAAACAGTCAGCAGGCAATAATCATGGAACTCAGCTGTGAGGAATCATGCTGCTCAGCTGGCAATAATCAAGCAGCTGAGCAGGCAGGAATTACGCAGCACAGCTGGCAATTGTCAAGCAGATGACAGGCAGGAATCGTGCAGCTCAGCTGGCAATTGTCAAGCAGATGAGCAGACAGTAATCACGCAGCTCAGCAGGCCCTGATCACGTGACTGAGCATGCACTGTTCACGTGGCTGATCATACACTGATCACGTGATGATCATGCACTGATCACTTGGATATCATGCACTGATCACGTGGCTGATCATACACTGTTCACGTGTCTGACCATGCACTGATCACGTGGCTGATCATACACTGCTCACGTAACTGATCATGCACTGATCACGTGGCTATCATGCACTGATCACGTGGCTGAACATGCACTGTTCACGTGGCTGATCACACACCTGTCACGTGACATATCATGCACTGATCACGTGGCACTCATGCACTGATCACGTGGCTGATCATACTCTGCTCACGTAACTCATCATGCACACATCACGTGGCTATCATGCACTGCTCACGTGGCTCGTCATGGAATGATCACGTAGCTACCATATACTGGTCACGTGACTGATCATGCACAGATCACGTAAATGATCATGCACTGTTCACGTGACTGATCATGTACTGATCACGTGACTGATCATGCACTGATCACGTGGCTATCATGCTCTGCTCACGTGGCTGATCATGCAACGATCACGTAGCAACCATGTACTGGTCACGTGACTGATCATGCACTGATCACGTAATTGATCCTGCACTGATCACGTGGCTCATCATGCACTGATCACGTGGCTGATCACACATGTATCACGTGACTGATCATGCACTGATCACGTGGCTCTCATGCACTGATCACGTGGCTATCATGCACTGATCACGTGGATATCATGCACTGATCACGTGGCTGATCACACACGTATCACATGACTGATCATGCACTGATCACGTGGCTATCATGCACTGATCACGTGGCTATCATGCACTGATCACGTGGCTGATCATGCAATGATCACGTAGCTACCATGTACTGATCACGTGACTGATCATGCACTGATCACGTAATTGATCATGCACTGATCACGTGACTGATCATGCACTGATCACGTGACTGATCATGCACTGATCACGTGACTGATCATGCACTGATCACGTGGCTATCATGCACTGATCACGTGGCTGATCATGCACTGATCACGTAGCTACCATGCACTGATCACGTGACTGATCATGCACTGATCACGTAATTGATCATGCACTGATCACGTGGCTGATCATGCACTGATCACGTGGCTGATCATGCACTGATCACGTGACTGATCATGCACTGATCACGTGACTGATCATGCACTGATCACGTGGCTATCATGCACTGATCACGTGGCTGATCATGCACTGATCACGTGCCTGATCATGCACTGATCACATGACTGATCATGCACTGATCACGTGACTGATCATGCACTGATCACGTGGCTATCATGCACTACTCACGTGGCTGATCATGCAATGATCATGTAGCTACCATGTACCTGTCAGTGACTGATCATACACTGATCACGTGACTGATCATGCACTGATCACGTGGCTATCATGCACTGATCACGTGGCTGATCATGCACTGATCACGTGCCTGATCATGCACTGATCACGTGACTGATCATGCACTGATCACGTGGCTATCATGCACTGATCACGTGGCTGATCATGCACTGATCACGTGGCTGATCATGCACTGATACGTGACTGATCATGCACTGATCACGTGACTATCATGCACTGATCACGTGGCTATCATGCACTGATCACGTGGCTGATCATGCAATGATCATGTAGCTACCATGTACTGGTCACGTGACTGATCATGCACTGATCACGTGACTGATCATGCACTGATCACGTGGCTATCATGCACTGATCACGTGACTGATCATGCACTGATCACGTCTATATCATGCACTGATCACATGACTGATCATGCACTGATCACGTGGATGATCATGCACTGATCACGTGACTGATCATGCACTGATCACGTGGCTGATCATGCACTGATCACGTGACTGATCATGCACTGATCACGTGACTGATCATGCACTGATCACGTGACTGATCATGCACTGATCACGTGGCTATCATGCACTATCACGTGGCTGATCATGCAATGATCACGTAGCTACCATGTACTGGTCACGTGACTGATCATACACTGATCACGTGACTGATCATGCACTGATCACGTGGCTATCATGCACTGATCACGTGGCTGATCATGCACTGATCACGTGCCTGATCATGCACTGATCACGTGACTGATCATGCACTGATCACGTGGCTATCATGCACTGATCACGTGGCTGATCATGCACTGATCACGTGGCTGATCATGCACTGATCACGTGACTGATCATGCACTGATCACGTGACTATCATGCACTGATCACGTGGCTATCATGCACTGATCACGTGGCTGATCATGCACTGATCATGTAGCTATCATGCACTGTCAGTGACTGATCATGCACTGATCACGTGACTGATCATGCACTGATCACGTGGCTATCATGCACTGATCACGTGGCTGATCATGCACTGATCACGTGCCTGATCATGCACTGATCACGTGACTGATCATGCACTGATCACGTGGCTATCATGCACTGATCACGTGGCTGATCATGCACTGATCACGTGGCTGATCATGCACTGATCACGTGACTGATCATGCACTGATCACGTGACTGATCATGCACTGATCACGTGGCTATCATGCACTGATCACGTGGCTGATCATGCACTGATCACGTAGCTATCATGCACTGATCACGTGACTGATCATGCACTGATCACGTGACTGATCATGCACTGATCACGTGGCTATCATGCACTGATCACGTGACTGATCATGCACTGATCACGTCTATCATGCACTGATCACGTGACTGATCATGCACTGATCACGTGGCTGATCATGCACTGATCACGTGACTGATCATGCACTGATCACGTGGCTGATCATGCACTGATCACGTGACTGATCATGCACTGATCACGTGACTGATCATGCACTGATCACGTGGCTGATCATGCACTGATCACGTGACTGATCATGCACTGATCACGTCTATATCATGCACTGATCACGTGACTGATCATGCACTGATCACGTGGATGATCATGCACTGATCATGTGACTGATCATGCACTGATCACGTGGCTATCATGCACTGATCACGTGGCTGATCATGCACTGATCACGTAGCTACCATGTACTGATCACGTGACTGATCATGCACTGATCACGTAATTGATCATGCACTGATCACGTGACTGATCATGCACTGATCACGTGACTGATCATGCACTGATCACGTGACTGATCATGCACTGATCACGTGGCTATCATGCACTGCTCACGTGGCTGATCATGCAATGATCACGTAGCTACCATGTACTGGTCACGTGACTGATCATGCACTGATCACGTGGCTGATCATGCACTGATCACGTGGCTGATCATGCACTGATCACGTGGCTGATCATGCACTGATCACGTGACTGATCATGCACTGATCACGTGACTGATCATGCACTGATCACGTGACTGATCATGCACTGATCACGTGCCTGATCATGCACTGATCACGTGACTGATCATGCACTGATCACATGGCTATCATGAACTGATCACGTGGCTGATCATGCACTGATCACGTGGCTGATCATGCACTGATACCGTGACTGAGCATGGACTGATCACATGACTATCATGTAGTGATCACGTGACTTAATGGCGCTGATCATGTGACTGATCATGCACTGATCATGTTTGCTATCATACACTGATCATGTGCCTCTGGAGGCAATAAACAAAGAGCTGAGTAGGCACGAATCAAACAGTCAGCAGGCAATAATCATGGAACTCAGCTGTGAGGAATCATGCTGCTCAGCTGGCAATAATCAAGCAGCTGAGCAGGCAGGAATTACGCAGCACAGCTGGCAATTGTCAAGCAGATGACAGGCAGGAATCGTGCAGCTCAGCTGGCAATTGTCAAGCAGATGAGCAGACAGTAATCACGCAGCTCAGCAGGCCCTGATCACGTGACTGAGCATGCACTGTTCACGTGGCTGATCATACACTGATCACGTGATGATCATGCACTGATCACTTGGATATCATGCACTGATCACGTGGCTGATCATACACTGTTCACGTGTCTGACCATGCACTGATCACGTGGCTGATCATACACTGCTCACGTAACTGATCATGCACTGATCACGTGGCTATCATGCACTGATCACGTGGCTGAACATGCACTGTTCACGTGGCTGATCACACACTGTCACGTGACATATCATGCACTGATCACGTGGCACTCATGCACTGATCACGTGGCTGATCATACTCTGCTCACGTAACTGATCATGCACACATCACGTGGCTATCATGCACTGCTCACGTGGCTCGTCATGGAATGATCACGTAGCTACCATATACTGGTCACGTGACTGATCATGCACTGATCACGTAAATGATCATGCACTGATCACGTGACTGATCATGCACTGATCACGTGACTGATCATGCACTGATCACGTGGCTATCATGCACTGATCACGTGACTGATCATGCACTGATCACGTCTATATCATGCACTGATCACGTGACTGATCATGCACTGATCACGTGGCTGATCATGCACTGATCACGTGACTGATCATGCACTGATCACGTGGCTGATCATGCACTGATCACGTGACTGATCATGCACTGATCACGTGACTGATCATGCACTGATCACGTGACTGATCATGCACTGATCACGTGGCTATCATGCACTACTCACGTGGCTGATCATGCAATGATCATGTAGCTACCATGTACTGGTCACGTGACTGATCATACACCCATCAGGTGACTGATCATGCACTGATCACGTGGCTATCATGCACTGATCACGTGGCTGATCATGCACTGATCACCTGCCTGGTCATGCACTGATCACGTGACTGATCATGCACTGATCACGTGGCTATCATGCACTGATCACGTGGCTGATCATGCACTGATCACGTGGCTGATCATGCACTGATACCGTGACTGAGCATGGACTGATCACATGACTATCATGTAGTGATCACGTGACTTAATGGCGCTGATCATGTGACTGATCATGCACTGATCATGTTTGCTATCATACACTGATCATGTGCCTCTGGAGGCAATAAACAAAGAGCTGAGTAGGCACGAATCAAACAGTCAGCAGGCAATAATCATGGAACTCAGGTGTGAGGAATCATGCTGCTCAGCTGGCAATAATCAAGCAGCTGAGCAGGCAGGAATTACGCAGCACAGCTGGCAATTGTCAAGCAGATGACAGGCAGGAATCGTGCAGCTCAGCTGGCAATTGTCAAGCAGATGAGCAGACAGTAATCACGCAGCTCAGCAGGCCCAGATCACGTGACTGAGCATGCACTGTTCACGTGGCTGATCATACACTGATCACGTGACTGATCATGCACTGATCACGTGGCTATCATGCACTGATCACGTGGCTGATCATACACTGATCACGTGACTGATCATGCACTGATCACGTGGCTGATCATGCACTGATCACGTGGCTGATCATGCACTGATCACGTGGCTGATCATGCACTGATCACGTGGCTGATCATGCACTGATCACGTGGCTGATCATGCACTGATCACGTGGCTGATCATGCACTGATCACGTGGCTATCATGCACTGATCACGTGGCTGATCATGCACTGATCACGTGACTGATCATGCACTGATCACTGGCTATCATGCACTGATCACGTGGCTATCATGCACTGATCACGTGGCTGATCATGCACTGATCACGTGACTGATCATGCACTGATCACGTGGCTGATCATGCACTGATCACGTGACTGATCATGCACTGATCACGTGGCTGATCATGCACTGATCACGTGGCTATCATGCACTGATCACGTGGCTGATCATGCACTGATCACGTGACTGATCATGCACTGATCACTGGCTATCATGCACTGATCACGTGGCTATCATGCACTGATCACGTGGCTGATCATGCACTGATCACGTGACTGATCATGCACTGATCACGTCTATATCATGCACTGATCACGTGACTGATCATGCACTGATCACGTGGATGATCATGCACTGATCATGTGACTGATCATGCACTGATCACGTGGCTATCATGCACTGATCACGTGGCTGATCATGCACTGATCACGTAGCTATCATGCACTGATCACGTGACTGATCATGCACTGATCACGTGGCTGATCATGCACTGATCACGTGACTGATCATGCACTGATCACGTGACTGATCATGCACTGATCACGTGACTGATCATGCACTGATCACGTGGCTATCATGCACTGCTCACGTGGCTGATCATGCAATGATCACGTAGCTACCATGTACTGGTCACGTGACTGATCATGCACTGATCACGTGGCTGATCATGCACTGATCACGTGGCTGATCATGCACTGATCACGTGGCTGATCATGCACTGATCACGTGACTGATCATGCACTGATCACGTGACTGATCATGCACTGATCACGTGACTGATCATGCACTGATCACGTGCCTGATCATGCACTGATCACGTGACTGATCATGCACTGATCACATAGCTATCATGAACTGATCACGTGCTGATCATGCACTGATCACGTGGCTGATCATGCACTGATACCGTGACTGAGCATGGACTGATCACATGACTATCATGTAGTGATCACGTGACTTAATGGCGCTGATCATGTGACTGATCATGCACTGATCATGTTTGCTATCATACACTGATCATGTGCCTCTGGAGGCAATAAACAAAGAGCTGAGTAGGCACGAATCAAACAGTCAGCAGGCAATAATCATGGAACTCAGCTGTGAGGAATCATGCTGCTCAGCTGGCAATAATCAAGCAGCTGAGCAGGCAGGAATTACGCAGCACAGCTGGCAATTGTCAAGCAGATGACAGGCAGGAATCGTGCAGCTCAGCTGGCAATTGTCAAGCAGATGAGCAGACAGTAATCACGCAGCTCAGCAGGCCAGATCACGTGACTGAGCATGCACTGTTCACGTGGCTGATCATACACTGATCACGTGATGATCATGCACTGATCACTTGGATATCATGCACTGATCACGTGGCTGATCATACACTGTTCACGTGTCTGACCATGCACT
Organism: Bos javanicus; assembly: GCF_032452875.1. NCBI lineage: Eukaryota > Metazoa > Chordata > Mammalia > Artiodactyla > Bovidae > Bos > Bos javanicus. Next base: position 198,545 of record NW_026893646.1, on the reverse strand, counting down.
GATCACGTGGCTGATCATACACTGCTCACGTAACTGATCATGCACTGATCACGTGGCTATCATGCACTGATCACGTGGCTGAACATGCACTGTTCACGTGGCTGATCACACACCTGTCACGTGACATATCATGCACTGATCACGTGGCACTCATGCACTGATCACGTGGCTGATCATACTCTGCTCACGTAACTCATCATGCACACATCACGTGGCTATCATGCACTGCTCACGTGGCTCGTCATGGAATGATCACGTAGCTACCATATACTGGTCACGTGACTGATCATGCACAGATCACGTAAATGATCATGCACTGTTCACGTGACTGATCATGTACTGATCACGTGACTGATCATGCACTGATCACGTGGCTATCATGCTCTGCTCACGTGGCTGATCATGCAACGATCACGTAGCAACCATGTACTGGTCACGTGACTGATCATGCACTGATCACGTAATTGATCATGCACTGATCACGTGGCTCATCATGCACTGATCACGTGGCTGATCACACATGTATCACGTGACTGATCATGCACTGATCACGTGGCTATCATGCACTGATCACGTGGCTATCATGCACTGATCACGTGGCTGATCATGCACTGATCACGTGACTGATCATGCACTGATCACGTGGCTATCATGCACTGATCACGTGGCTATCATGCACTGATCACGTGGCTGATCATGCAATGATCACGTAGCTACCATGTACTGATCACGTGACTGATCATGCACTGATCACGTGACTGATCATGCACTGATCACGTGACTGATCATGCACTGATCACGTGGCTATCATGCACTGATCACGTGGCTGATCATGCACTGATCACGTAGCTACCATGCACTGATCACGTGACTGATCATGCACTGATCACGTAACTGATCATGCACTGATCACGTGGCTGATCATGCACTGATCACGTGGCTGATCATGCACTGATCACGTGACTGATCATGCACTGATCACGTGACTGATCATGCACTGATCACGTGGCTATCATGCACTGATCACGTGGCTGATCATGCACTGATCACGTGACTGATCATGCACTGATCACATGACTGATCATGCACTGATCACGTGGCTATCATGCACTGATCACGTGGCTGATCATGCAATGATCATGTAGCTACCATGTACTGGTCAGTGACTGATCATACACTGATCAGGTGACTGATCATGCACTGATCACGTGGCTATCATGCACTGATCACGTGGCTGATCATGCACTGATCACGTGCCTGATCATGCACTGATCACGTGACTGATCATGCACTGATCACGTGGCTATCATGCACTGATCACGTGGCTGATCATGCACTGATCACGTGGCTGATCATGCACTGATACGTGACTGATCATGCACTGATCACGTGACTATCATGCACTGATCACGTGGCTATCATGCACTGATCACGTGGCTGATCATGCACTGATCACGTAGCTACCATGTACTGGTCACGTGACTGATCATGCACTGATCACGTGACTGATCATGCACTGATCACGTGGCTATCATGCACTGATCACGTGACTGATCATGCACTGATCACGTCTATATCATGCACTGATCACGTGACTGATCATGCACTGATCACGTGGCTGATCATGCACTGATCACGTGACTGATCATGCACTGATCACGTGGCTGATCATGCACTGATCACGTGACTGATCATGCACTGATCACGTGACTGATCATGCACTGATCACGTGACTGATCATGCACTGATCACGTGGCTATCATGCACTGATCACGTGGCTGATCATGCACTGATCACGTAGCTACCATGTACTGGTCACGTGACTGATCATGCACTGATCACGTGACTGATCATGCACTGATCACGTGGCTATCATGCACTGATCACGTGGCTGATCATGCACTGATCACGTGACTGATCATGCACTGATCACGTGACTGATCATGCACTGATCACGTGGCTATCATGCACTGATCACGTGGCTGATCATGCACTGATCACGTGGCTATCATGCACTGATCACGTGGCTGATCATGCACTGATCACGTAGCTATCATGCACTGATCACGTGACTGATCATGCACTGATCACGTGGCTGATCATGCACTGATCACGTGACTTATCATGCACTGTTCACGTGACTGATCATGCACTGATCACGTGACTGATCATGCACTGATCACGTGGCTATCATGCACTACTCACGTGGCTGATCATGCAATGATCATGTAGCTACCATGTACTGGTCACGTGACTGATCATACACCCATCAGGTGACTGATCATGCACTGATCACGTGGCTATCATGCACTGATCACGTGGCTGATCATGCACTGATCACCTGCCTGATCATGCACTGATCACGTGACTGATCATGCACTGATCACGTGGCTATCATGAACTGATCACGTGGCTGATCATGCACTGATCACGTGGCTGATCATGCACTGATACCGTGACTGAGCATGGACTGATCACATGACTATCATGTAGTGATCACGTGACTTAATGGCGCTGATCATGTGACTGATCATGCGCTGATCATGTTTGCTATCATACACTGATCATGTGCCTCTGGAGGCAATAAACAAAGAGCTGAGTAGGCACGAATCAAACAGTCAGCAGGCAATAATCATGGAACTCAGGTGTGAGGAATCATGCTGCTCAGCTGGCAATAATCAAGCAGCTGAGCAGGCAGGAATTACGCAGCACAGCTGGCAATTGTCAAGCAGATGACAGGCAGGAATCGTGCAGCTCAGCTGGCAATTGTCAAGCAGATGAGCAGACAGTAATCACGCAGCTCAGCAGGCCCAGATCACGTGACTGAGCATGCACTGTTCACGTGGCTGATCATACACTGATCACGTGACTGATCATGCACTGATCACGTGGCTATCATGCACTGATCACGTGGCTGATCATACACTGTTCACGTGTCTGACCATGCACTGATCACGTGGCTGATCATACACTGCTCACGTAACTGATCATGCACTGATCACGTGGCTGATCATGCACTGATCACGTGGCTGATCATGCACTGATCACGTGGCTGATCATGCACTGATCACGTGACTGATCATGCACTGATCACTGGCTATCATGCACTGATTCACTGGCTATCATGCACTGATCACGTGGCTGATCATGCACTGATCACGTGACTGATCATGCACTGATCACGTCTATATCATGCACTGATCACATGACTGATCATGCACTGATCACGGATGATCATGCACTGATCATGTGACTGATCATGCACTGATCACGTGGCTATCATGCACTGCTCACGTGGCTGATCATGCAATGATCACGTAGCTACCATGTACTGGTCACGTGACTGATCATGCACTGATCACGTAATTGATCATGCACTGATCACGTGACTGATCATGCACTGATCACGTGACTGATCATGCACTGATCACGTGACTGATCATGCACTGATCACGTGGCTATCATGCACTGATCACGTGGCTGATCATGCACTGATCACTAGCTACCATGCACTGATCACGTGACTGATCATGCACTGATCACGTAACTGATCATGCACTGATCACGTGGCTGATCATGCACTGATCACGTGGCTGATCATGCACTGATCACGTGACTGATCATGCACTGATCACGTGACTGATCATGCACTGATCACGTGACTGATCATGCACTGATCACGTGGCTGATCACACTGATCACGTGACTGATCATGCACTGATCACGTGGCTATCATGCACTGATCACGTGGCTATCATGCACTGATCACGTGGCTGATCATGCACTGATCACGTGACTGATCATGCACTGATCACGTGGCTATCATGCACTGATCACGTGGCTATCATGCACTGATCACGTGGCTGATCATGCACTGATCACGTAGCTATCATGCACTGATCACGTGACTGATCATGCACTGATCACGTAATTGATCATGCACTGATCACGTGACTGATCATGCACTGATCACGTGACTGATCATGCACTGATCACGTGACTGATCATGCACTGATCACGTGGCTATCATGCACTGATCACGTGGCTGATCATGCACTGATCACTAGCTACCATGCACTGGTCACGTGACTGATCATGCACTGATCACGTGGCTGATCATGCACTGATCACGTGGCTGATCATGCACTGATCACGTGGCTGATCATGCACTGATCACGTGACTGATCATGCACTGATCACGTGACTGATCATGCACTGATCACGTGACTGATCATGCACTGATCACGTGCCTGATCATGCACTGATCACGTGACTGATCATGCACTGATCACATGGCTATCATGCACTGATCACGTGGCTGATCATGCACTGATCACGTGGCTGATCATGCACTGATACCGTGACTGAGCATGGACTGATCACATGACTATCATGTAGTGATCACGTGACTTAATGGCGCTGATCATGTGACTGATCATGCACTGATCATGTTTGCTATCATACACTGATCATGTGCCTCTGGAGGCAATAAACAAAGAGCTGAGTAGGCACGAATCAAACAGTCAGCAGGCAATAATCATGGAACTCAGGTGTGAGGAATCATGCTGCTCAGCTGGCAATAATCAAGCAGCTGAGCAGGCAGGAATTACGCAGCACAGCTGGCAATTGTCAAGCAGATGACAGGCAGGAATCGTGCAGCTCAGCTGGCAATTGTCAAGCAGATGAGCAGACAGTAATCACGCAGCTCAGCAGGCCATGATCACGTGACTGAGCATGCACTGTTCACGTGGCTGATCATACACTGATCACGTGATGATCATGCACTGATCACTTGGATATCATGCACTGATCACGTGGCTGATCATACACTGTTCACGTGTCTGATCATGCACTGATCACGTGGCTATCATGCACTGATCACGTGGCTGATCATGCACTGATCACGTGGCTGATCACACACCTGTCACGTGACATATCATGCACTGATCACGTGGCACTCATGCACTGATCACGTGGCTGATCATACTCTGCTCACGTAACTCATCATGCACACATCACGTGGCTATCATGCACTGCTCACGTGGCTCGTCATGGAATGATCACGTAGCTACCATATACTGGTCACGTGACTGATCATGCACAGATCACGTAAATGATCATGCACTGTTCACGTGACTGATCATGTACTGATCACGTGACTGATCATGCACTGATCACGTGGCTATCATGCACTGCTCACGTGGCTGATCATGCAACGATCACGTAGCAACCATGTACTGGTCACGTGACTGATCATGCACTGATCACGTAATTGATCATGCACTGATCACGTGGCTCATCATGCACTGATCACGTGGCTGATCACACATGTATCACGTGACTGATCATGCACTGATCACGTGGCTATCATGCACTGATCACGTGGCTATCATGCACTGATCACGTGGCTGATCACACACGATCACATGACTGATCATGCACTGATCACGTGGCTATCATGCACTGATCACGTGGCTATCATGCACTGATCACGTGGCTGATCATGCAATGATCACGTAGCTATCATGCACTGATCACGTGACTGATCATGCACTGATCACGTAATTGATCATGCACTGATCACGTGACTGATCATGCACTGATCACGTGACTGATCATGCACTGATCACGTGACTGATCATGCACTGATCACGTGGCTATCATGCACTGATCACGTGGCTGATCATGCACTGATCACGTAGCTACCATGCACTGATCACGTGACTGATCATGCACTGATCACGTGATTGATCATGCACTGATCACGTGGCTGATCATGCACTGATCACGTGGCTGATCATGCACTGATCACGTGACTGATCATGCACTGATCACGTGACTGATCATGCACTGATCACGTGGCTATCATGCACTGATCACGTGGCTGATCATGCACTGATCACGTGCCTGATCATGCACTGATCACATGACTGATCATGCACTGATCACGTGACTGATCATGCACTGATCACGTGGCTATCATGCACTACTCACGTGGCTGATCATGCAATGATCATGTAGCTACCATGTACTGGTCACGTGACTGATCATACACCCATCAGGTGACTGATCATGCACTGATCACGTGGCTATCATGCACTGATCACGTGGCTGATCATGCACTGATCACCTGGTCATGCACTGATCACGTGACTGATCATGCACTGATCACGTGGCTATCATGAACTGATCACGTGGCTGATCATGCACTGATCACGTGGCTGATCATGCACTGATACCGTGACTGAGCATGGACTGATCACATGACTATCATGTAGTGATCACGTGACTTAATGGCGCTGATCATGTGACTGATCATGCGCTGATCATGTTTGCTATCATACACTGATCATGTGCCTCTGGAGGCAATAAACAAAGAGCTGAGTAGGCACGAATCAAACAGTCAGCAGGCAATAATCATGGAACTCAGGTGTGAGGAATCATGCTGCTCAGCTGGCAATAATCAAGCAGCTGAGCAGGCAGGAATTACGCAGCACAGCTGGCAATTGTCAAGCAGATGACAGGCAGGAATCGTGCAGCTCAGCTGGCAATTGTCAAGCAGATGAGCAGACAGTAATCACGCAGCTCAGCAGGCCCAGATCACGTGACTGAGCATGCACTGTTCACGTGGCTGATCATACACTGATCACGTGACTGATCATGCACTGATCACGTGGCTATCATGCACTGATCACGTGGCTGATCATACACTGTTCACGTGTCTGACCATGCACTGATCACGTGGCTGATCATACACTGCTCACGTAACTGATCATGCACTGATCACGTGGCTGATCATGCACTGATCACGTGGCTATCATGCACTGATCACGTGGCTGATCATACACTGATCACGTGACTGATCATGCACTGATCACTGGCTATCATGCACTCATCACGTGGCTATCATGCACTGATCACGTGGCTGATCATGCACTGATCACGTGACTGATCATGCACTGATCACGTCTATATCATGCACTGATCACATGACTGATCATGCACTGATCACGTGGATGATCATGCACTGATCATGTGACTGATCATGCACTGATCACGTGGCTATCATGCACTGCTCACGTGGCTGATCATGCAATGATCACGTAGCTACCATGTACTGGTCACGTGACTGATCATGCACTGATCACGTAATTGATCATGCACTGATCACGTGACTGATCATGCACTGATCACGTGACTGATCATGCACTGATCACGTGACTGATCATGCACTGATCACGTGGCTATCATGCACTGATCACGTGGCTGATCATGCACTGATCACTAGCTACCATGCACTGGTCACGTGACTGATCATGCACTGATCACGTGACTGATCATGCACTGATCACGTGGCTGATCATGCACTGATCACGTGGCTGATCATGCACTGATCACGTGGCTGATCACTGATCATGCACTGATCACGTGACTGATCATGCACTGATCACGTGACTGATCATGCACTGATCACGTGCCTGTCATGCACTGATCACGTGACTGATCATGCACTGATCACATAGCTATCATGCACTGATCACGTGGCTGATCATGCACTGATCACGTGGCTGATCATGCACTGATACCGTGACTGAGCATGGACTGATCACATGACTATCATGTAGTGATCACGTGACTTAATGGCGCTGATCATGTGACTGATCATGCACTGATCATGTTTGCTATCATACACTGATCATGTGCCTCTGGAGGCAATAAACAAAGAGCTGAGTAGGCACGAATCAAACAGTCAGCAGGCAATAATCATGGAACTCAGCTGTGAGGAATCATGCTGCTCAGCTGGCAATAATCAAGCAGCTGAGCAGGCAGGAATTACGCAGCACAGCTGATAATTGTCAAGCAGATGACAGGCAGGAATCGTGCAGCTCAGCTGGCAATTGTCAAGCAGATGAGCAGACAGTAATCACGCAGCTCAGCAGGCCCTGATCACGTGACTGAGCATGCACTGTTCACGTGGCTGATCATACACTGATCACGTGACTGATCATGCACTGATCACGTGGCTATCATGCACTGATCACGTGGCTGATCATACACTGATCACGTAACTGATCATGCACTGATCACGTGGCTATCATGCACTGATCACGTGGCTGATCATGCACTGATCACGTGGCTGATCATGCACTGATCACGTGGCTGATCATGCACTGATCACGTGACTGATCATGCACTGATCACGTGGCTGATCATGCACTGATCACGTGGCTATCATGCACTGATCACGTGGCTGATCATGCACTGATCACGTGACTGATCATGCACTGATCACTGGCTATCATGCACTGATTCACTGGCTATCATGCACTGATCACGTGGCTGATCATGCACTGATCACGTGACTGATCATGCACTGATCACGTCTATATCATGCACTGATCACGTGACTGATCATGCACTGATCACGTGGATGATCATGCACTGATCATGTGACTGATCATGCACTGATCACGTGGCTATCATGCACTGATCACGTGGCTGATCATGCACTGATCACGTAGCTATCATGCACTGATCACGTGACTGATCATGCACTGATCACGTAATTGATCATGCACTGATCACGTGACTTATCATGCACTGATCACGTGACTGATCATGCACTGATCACGTGACTGATCATGCACTGATCACGTGGCTATCATGCACTACTCACGTGGCTGATCATGCAATGATCATGTAGCTACCATGTACTGGTCACGTGACTGATCATACACCCATCAGGTGACTGATCATGCACTGATCACGTGGCTATCATGCACTGATCACGTGGCTGATCATGCACTGATCACCTGCCTGATCATGCACTGATCACGTGACTGATCATGCACTGATCACGTGGCTATCATGAACTGATCACGTGGCTGATCATGCACTGATCACGTGGCTGATCATGCACTGATACCGTGACTGAGCATGGACTGATCACATGACTATCATGTAGTGATCACGTGACTTAATGGCGCTGATCATGTGACTGATCATGCGCTGATCATGTTTGCTATCATACACTGATCATGTGCCTCTGGAGGCAATAAACAAAGAGCTGAGTAGGCACGAATCAAACAGTCAGCAGGCAATAATCATGGAACTCAGCTGTGAGGAATCATGCTGCTCAGCTGGCAATAATCAAGCAGCTGAGCAGGCAGGAATTACGCAGCACAGCTGGCAATTGTCAAGCAGATGACAGGCAGGAATCGTGCAGCTCAGCTGGCAATTGTCAAGCAGATGAGCAGACAGTAATCACGCAGCTCAGCAGGCCCAGATCACGTGACTGAGCATGCACTGTTCACGTGGCTGATCATACACTGATCACGTGACTGATCATGCACTGATCACGTGGCTATCATGCACTGATCACGTGGCTGATCATACACTGTTCACGTGTCTGACCATGCACTGATCACGTGGCTGATCATACACTGCTCACGTAACTGATCATGCACTGATCACGTGGCTGATCATGCACTGATCACGTGGCTATCATGCACTGATCACGTGGCTGATCATACACTGATCACGTGACTGATCATGCACTGATCACTGGCTATCATGCACTCATTCACTGGCTATCATGCACTGATCACGTGGCTGATCATGCACTGATCACGTGACTGATCATGCACTGATCACGTCTATATCATGCACTGATCACGTGACTGATCATGCACTGATCACGTGGATGATCATACACTGATCACGTGACTGATCATGCACTGATCACGTGGCTATCATGCACTGATCACGTGGCTGATCATGCACTGATCACGTAGCTACCATGTACTGATCACGTGACTGATCATGCACTGATCACGTAATTGATCATGCACTGATCACGTGACTGATCATGCACTGATCACGTGACTGATCATGCACTGATCACGTGACTGATCATGCACTGATCACGTGGCTATCATGCACTGATCACGTGGCTGATCATGCAATGATCACGTAGCTACCATGTACTGATCACGTGACTGATCATGCACTGATCACGTGGCTGATCATGCACTGATCACGTGGCTGATCATGCACTGATCACGTGGCTGATCATGCACTGATCACGTGACTGATCATGCACTGATCACGTGACTGATCATGCACTGATCACGTGGCTGATCATGCACTGATCACGTGCCTGATCATGCACTGATCACATGACTGATCATGCACTGATCACGTGACTGATCATGCACTGATCACGTGGCTATCATGCACTACTCACGTGGCTGATCATGCAATGATCATGTAGCTACCATGTACTGGTCACGTGACTGATCATACACCCATCAGGTGACTGATCATGCACTGATCACGTGGCTATCATGCACTGATCACGTGGCTGATCATGCACTGATCACGTGCCTGGTCATGCACTGATCACGTGACTGATCATGCACTGATCACGTGGCTATCATGAACTGATCACGTGGCTGATCATGCACTGATCACGTGGCTGATCATGCACTGATACCGTGACTGAGCATGGACTGATCACATGACTATCATGTAGTGATCACGTGACTTAATGGCGCTGATCATGTGACTGATCATGCACTGATCATGTTTGCTATCATACACTGATCATGTGCCTCTGGAGGCAATAAACAAAGAGCTGAGTAGGCACGAATCAAACAGTCAGCAGGCAATAATCATGGAACTCAGCTGTGAGGAATCATGCTGCTCAGCTGGCAATAATCAAGCAGCTGAGCAGGCAGGAATTACGCAGCACAGCTGGCAATTGTCAAGCAGATGACAGGCAGGAATCGTGCAGCTCAGCTGGCAATTGTCAAGCAGATGAGCAGACAGTAATCACGCAGCTCAGCAGGCCCTGATCACGTGACTGAGCATGCACTGTTCACGTGGCTGATCATACACTGATCACGTGATGATCATGCACTGATCACTTGGATATCATGCACTGATCACGTGGCTGATCATACACTGTTCACGTGTCTGACCATGCACTGATCACGTGGCTGATCATACACTGCTCACGTAACTGATCATGCACTGATCACGTGGCTATCATGCACTGATCACGTGGCTGATCATGCACTGTTCACGTGGCTGATCACACCTGTCACGTGACATATCATGCACTGATCACGTGGCACTCATGCACTGATCACGTGGCTGATCATACTCTGCTCACGTAACTGATCATGCACACATCACGTGGCTATCATGCACTGATCACGTGGCTGTCATGAATGATCACGTAGCTACATATACTGGTCACGTGACTGATCATGCACTGATCACGTAAATGATCATGCACTGATCACGTGACTGATCATGCACTGATCACGTGACTGATCATGCACTGATCACGTGGCTATCATGCACTGATCACGTGGCTGATCATGCACTGATCACGTGCCTGATCATGCACTGATCACATGACTGATCATGCACTGATCACGTGACTGATCATGCACTGATCACGTGGCTATCATGCACTACTCACGTGGCTGATCATGCAATGATCATGTAGCTACCATGTACAGGTCACGTGACTGATCATACACCCATCAGGTGACTGATCATGCACTGATCACGTGGCTATCATGCACTGATCACGTGACTGATCATGCACTGATCACGTCTATATCATGCACTGATCACATGACTGATCATGCACTGATCACGTGGATGATCATACACTGATCATGTGACTGATCATGCACTGATCACGTGGCTGATCATGCACTGATACCGTGACTGAGCATGGACTGATCACATGACTATCATGTAGTGATCACGTGACTTAATGGCGCTGATCATGTGACTGATCATGCGCTGATCATGTTTGCTATCATACACTGATCATGTGCCTCTGGAGGCAATAAACAAAGAGCTGAGTAGGCACGAATCAAACAGTCAGCAGGCAATAATCATGGAACTCAGGTGTGAGGAATCATGCTGCTCAGCTGGCAATAATCAAGCAGCTGAGCAGGCAGGAATTACGCAGCACAGCTGATAATTGTCAAGCAGATGACAGGCAGGAATCGTGCAGCTCAGCTGGCAATTGTCAAGCAGATGAGCAGACAGTAATCACGCAGCTCAGCAGGCCCAGATCACGTGACTGAGCATGCACTGTTCACGTGGCTGATCATACACTGATCACGTGACTGATCATGCACTGATCACGTGGCTATCATGCACTGATCACGTGGCTGATCATACACTGATCACGTGACTGATCATGCACTGATCACGTGGCTATCATGCACTGATCACGTGGCTGATCATGCACTGATCACGTGTCTGATCATGCACTGATCACGTGGCTGATCATGCACTGATCACGTGACTGATCATGCACTGATCACGTGGCTGATCATGCACTGATCAGTGGCTATCATGCACTGATCACGTGGCTGATCATGCACTGATCACGTGACTGATCATGCACTGATCACTGGCTATCATGCACTCATTCACTGGCTATCATGCACTGATCACGTGGCTGATCATGCACTGATCACGTGACTGATCATGCACTGATCACGTCTATATCATGCACTGATCACGTGACTGATCATGCACTGATCACGTGGATGATCATACACTGATCATGTGACTGATCATGCACTGATCACGTGGCTATCATGCACTGATCACGTGGCTGATCATGCACTGATCACGTAGCTACCATGCACTGATCACGTGACTGATCATGCACTGATCACGTAATTGATCATGCACTGATCACGTGACTTATCATGCACTGATCACGTGACTGATCATGCACTGATCACGTGACTGATCATGCACTGATCACGTGGCTATCATGCACTACTCACGTGGCTGATCATGCAATGATCATGTAGCTACCATGTACTGGTCACGTGACTGATCATACACCCATCAGGTGACTGATCATGCACTGATCACGTGGCTATCATGCACTGATCACGTGGCTGATCATGCACTGATCACCTGCCTGGTCATGCACTGATCACGTGACAAATCATGCACTGATCACGTAGCTATCATGAACTGATCACGTGGCTGATCATGCACTGATCACGTGGCTGATCATGCACTGATACCGTGACTGAGCATGGACTGATCACATGACTATCATGTAGTGATCACGTGACTTAATGGCGCTGATCATGTGACTGATCATGCGCTGATCATGTTTGCTATCATACACTGATCATGTGCCTCTGGAGGCAATAAACAAAGAGCTGAGTAGGCACGAATCAAACAGTCAGCAGGCAATAATCATGGAACTCAGCTGTGAGGAATCATGCTGCTCAGCTGGCAATAATCAAGCAGCTGAGCAGGCAGGAATTACGCAGCACAGCTGGCAATTGTCAAGCAGATGACAGGCAGGAATCGTGCAGCTCAGCTGGCAATTGTCAAGCAGATGAGCAGACAGTAATCACGCAGCTCAGCAGGCCCTGATCACGTGACTGAGCATGCACTGTTCACGTGGCTGATCATACACTGATCACGTGATGATCATGCACTGATCACTTGGATATCATGCACTGATCACGTGGCTGATCATACACTGTTCACGTGTCTGACCATGCACTGATCACGTGGCTGATCATACACTGCTCACGTAACTGATCATGCACTGATCACGTGGCTATCATGCACTGATCACGTGGCTGATCATGCACTGTTCACGTGGCTGATCACACACTGTCACGTGACATATCATGCACTGATCACGTGGCACTCATGCACTGATCACGTGGCTGATCATACACTGCTCACGTAACTGATCATGCACACATCACGTGGCTATCATGCACTGCTCACGTGGCTGTCATGGAATGATCACGTAGCTACCATATACTGGTCACGTGACTGATCATGCACTGATCACGTAAATGATCATGCACTGATCACGTGGCTGATCATGCACTGATCACGTGACTGATCATGCACTGATCACGTGGCTATCATGCACTGATCACGTGGCTGATCATGCACTGATCACGTGCTGATCATGCACTGATCACGTGGCTGATCATGCACTGATCACGTAACTGATCATGCACTGATCACGTGGCTATCATGCACTGATCACGTGGCTGATCATGCACTGATCACGTGGCTGATCATGCACTGATCACGTGATGATCATGCACTGATCACGTGGATATCATGCACTGATCACGTGGCTGATCATGCACTGATCACGTGTCTGATCATGCACTGATCACGTGGCTGATCATGCACTGATCACGTGACTGATCATGCACTGATCACGTGGCTATCATGCACTGATCACGTGGCTGATCATGCACTGATCACGTGGCTGATCATGCACTGATCACGTGACTATCATGCACTGATCACGTGGCATCATGCACTGATCACGTGGCTGATCATACACTGATCACGTGACTGATCATGCACTGATCACGTGGCTATCATGCACTGATCACGTGGCTGATCATGCAATGATCACGTAGCTACATATACTGATCACGTGACTGATCATGCACTGATCACGTGGCTGATCATGCACTGATCACGTGACTGATCATGCACTGATCACGTGACTGATCATGCACTGATCACGTGGCTATCATGCACTGATCACGTGGCTGATCATGCACTGATCACGTGCCTGATCATGCACTGATCACGTGACTGATCATGCACTGATCACGTGACTGATCATGCACTGATCACGTGGCTATCATGCACTGATCACGTGACTGATCATGCACTGATCACGTCTATATCATGCACTGATCACGTGACTGATCATGCACTGATCACGTGGCTGATCATGCACTGATCACGTGACTGATCATGCACTGATCACGTGGCTGATCATGCACTGATCACGTGACTGATCATGCACTGATCACGTGACTGATCATGCACTGATCACGTGACTGATCATGCACTGATCACGTGGCTATCATGCACTACTCACGTGGCTGATCATGCAATGATCATGTAGCTACCATGTACTGGTCACGTGACTGATCATACACCCATCAGGTGACTGATCATGCACTGATCACGTGGCTATCATGCACTGATCACGTGGCTGATCATGCACTGATCACCTGCCTGATCATGCACTGATCACGTGACTGATCATGCACTGATCACGTGGCTATCATGAACTGATCACGTGGCTGATCATGCACTGATCACGTGGCTGATCATGCACTGATACCGTGACTGAGCATGGACTGATCACATGACTATCATGTAGTGATCACGTGACTTAATGGCGCTGATCATGTGACTGATCATGCGCTGATCATGTTTGCTATCATACACTGATCATGTGCCTCTGGAGGCAATAAACAAAGAGCTGAGTAGGCACGAATCAAACAGTCAGCAGGCAATAATCATGGAACTCAGGTGTGAGGAATCATGCTGCTCAGCTGGCAATAATCAAGCAGCTGAGCAGGCAGGAATTACGCAGCACAGCTGGCAATTGTCAAGCAGATGACAGGCAGGAATCGTGCAGCTCAGCTGGCAATTGTCAAGCAGATGAGCAGACAGTAATCACGCAGCTCAGCAGGCCCAGATCACGTGACTGAGCATGCACTGTTCACGTGGCTGATCATACACTGATCACGTGACTGATCATGCACTGATCACGTGGCTATCATGCACTGATCACGTGGCTGATCATACACTGCTCACGTAACTGATCATGCACTGATCACGTGGCTATCATGCACTGATCACGTGGCTGATCATGCACTGATCACGTGGCTGATCATGCACTGATCACGTGGCTGATCATGCACTGATCACGTGACTGATCATGCACTGATCACGTGGCTGATCATGCACTGATCACGTGGCTATCATGCACTGATCACGTGGCTGATCATGCACTGATCACGTGACTGATCATGCACTGATCACTGGCTATCATGCACTGATTCACTGGCTATCATGCACTGATCACGTGGCTGATCATGCACTGATCACGTGACTGATCATGCACTGATCACGTCTATATCATGCACTGATCACGTGACTGATCATGCACTGATCACGTGGATGATCATACACTGATCATGTGACTGATCATGCACTGATCACGTGGCTATCATGCACTGATCACGTGGCTGATCATGCACTGATCACGTAGCTATCATGCACTGATCACGTGACTGATCATGCACTGATCACGTGGCTGATCATGCACTGATCACGTGACTTATCATGCACTGATCACGTGACTGATCATGCACTGATCACGTGACTGATCATGCACTGATCACGTGGCTATCATGCACTACTCACGTGGCTGATCATGCAATGATCATGTAGCTACCATGTACTGGTCACGTGACTGATCATACACCCATCAGGTGACTGATCATGCACTGATCACGTGGCTATCATGCACTGATCACGTGGCTGATCATGCACTGATCACGTGCCTGATCATGCACTGATCACGTGACTGATCATGCACTGATCACGTGGCTATCATGCACTGATCACGTGGCTGATCATGCACTGATCACGTGGCTGATCATGCACTGATACCGTGACTGAGCATGGACTGATCACATGACTATCATGTAGTGATCACGTGACTTAATGGCGCTGATCATGTGACTGATCATGCGCTGATCATGTTTGCTATCATACACTGATCATGTGCCTCTGGAGGCAATAAACAAAGAGCTGAGTAGGCACGAATCAAACAGTCAGCAGGCAATAATCATGGAACTCAGCTGTGAGGAATCATGCTGCTCAGCTGGCAATAATCAAGCAGCTGAGCAGGCAGGAATTACGCAGCACAGCTGGCAATTGTCAAGCAGATGACAGGCAGGAATCGTGCAGCTCAGCTGGCAATTGTCAAGCAGATGAGCAGACAGTAATCACGCAGCTCAGCAGGCCCAGATCACGTGACTGAGCATGCACTGTTCACGTGGCTGATCATACACTGATCACGTGACTGATCATGCACTGATCACGTGGCTATCATGCACTGATCACGTGGCTGATCATACACTGTTCACGTGTCTGACCATGCACTGATCACGTGGCTGATCATACACTGCTCACGTAACTGATCATGCACTGATCACGTGGCTGATCATGCACTGATCACGTGGCTATCATGCACTGATCACGTGGCTGATCATACACTGATCACGTGACTGATCATGCACTGATCACTGGCTATCATGCACTGATTCACTGGCTATCATGCACTGATCACGTGGCTGATCATGCACTGATCACGTGACTGATCATGCACTGATCACGTCTATATCATGCACTGATCACGTGACTGATCATGCACTGATCACCCGGATGATCATACACTGATCATGTGACTGATCATGCACTGATCACGTGGCTATCATGCACTGATCACGTGGCTGATCATGCACTGATCACGTAGCTACCATGTACTGATCACGTGACTGATCATGCACTGATCACGTAATTGATCATGCACTGATCACGTGACTGATCATGCACTGATCACGTGACTGATCATGCACTGATCACGTGACTGATCATGCACTGATCACGTGGCTATCATGCACTGATCACGTGGCTGATCATGCACTGATCACGTAGCTACCATGTACTGATCACGTGACTGATCATGCACTGATCACGTAATTGATCATGCACTGATCACGTGGCTGATCATGCACTGATCACGTGGCTGATCATGCACTGATCACGTGACTGATCATGCACTGATCACGTGACTGATCATGCACTGATCACGTGGCTGATCATGCACTGATCACGTGCCTGATCATGCACTGATCACATGACTGATCATGCACTGATCACGTGACTGATCATGCACTGATCACGTGGCTATCATGCACTACTCACGTGGCTGATCATGCAATGATCATGTAGCTACCATGTACTGGTCACGTGACTGATCATACACCCATCAGGTGACTGATCATGCACTGATCACGTGGCTATCATGCACTGATCACGTGGCTGATCATGCACTGATCACCTGCCTGATCATGCACTGATCACGTGACTGATCATGCACTGATCACGTGGCTATCATGAACTGATCACGTGGCTGATCATGCACTGATCACGTGGCTGATCATGCACTGATACCGTGACTGAGCATGGACTGATCACATGACTATCATGTAGTGATCACGTGACTTAATGGCGCTGATCATGTGACTGATCATGCGCTGATCATGTTTGCTATCATACACTGATCATGTGCCTCTGGAGGCAATAAACAAAGAGCTGAGTAGGCACGAATCAAACAGTCAGCAGGCAATAATCATGGAACTCAGCTGTGAGGAATCATGCTGCTCAGCTGGCAATAATCAAGCAGCTGAGCAGGCAGGAATTACGCAGCACAGCTGGCAATTGTCAAGCAGATGACAGGCAGGAATCGTGCAGCTCAGCTGGCAATTGTCAAGCAGATGAGCAGACAGTAATCACGCAGCTCAGCAGGCCCTGATCACGTGACTGAGCATGCACTGTTCACGTGGCTGATCATACACTGATCACGTGATGATCATGCACTGATCACTTGGATATCATGCACTGATCACGTGGCTGATCATACACTGTTCACGTGTCTGACCATGCACTGATCACGTGGCTGATCATACACTGCTCACGTAACTGATCATGCACTGATCACGTGGCTATCATGCACTGATCACGTGGCTGAACATGCACTGTTCACGTGGCTGATCACACACCTGTCACGTGACATATCATGCACTGATCACGTGGCACTCATGCACTGATCACGTGGCTGATCATACTCTGCTCACGTAACTCATCATGCACACATCACGTGGCTATCATGCACTGCTCACGTGGCTGTCATGGAATGATCACGTAGCTACCATATACTGGTCACGTGACTGATCATGCACTGATCACGTAAATGATCATGCACTGATCACGTGACTGATCATGCACTGATCACGTGACTGATCATGCACTGATCACGTGGCTATCATGCACTGATCACGTGGCTGATCATGCACTGATCACGTGCCTGATCATGCACTGATCACATGACTGATCATGCACTGATCACGTGACTGATCATGCACTGATCACGTGGCTATCATGCACTACTCACGTGGCTGATCATGCAATGATCATGTAGCTACCATGTACAGGTCACGTGAATGATCATACACCCATCAGGTGACTGATCATGCACTGATCACGTGGCTATCATGCACTGATCACGTGACTGATCATGCACTGATCACGTCTATATCATGCACTGATCACATGACTGCCCATGCACTGATCACGTGGATGATCATACACTGATCATGTGACAGATCATGCACTGATCACGTGGCTGATCATGCACTGATACCGTGACTGAGCATGGACTGATCACATGACTATCATGTAGTGATCACGTGACTTAATGGCGCTGATCATGTGACTGATCATGCACTGATCATGTTTGCTATCATACACTGATCATGTGCCTCTGGAGGCAATAAACAAAGAGCTGAGTAGGCACGAATCAAACAGTCAGCAGGCAATAATCATGGAACTCAGGTGTGAGGAATCATGCTGCTCAGCTGGCAATAATCAAGCAGCTGAGCAGGCAGGAATTACGCAGCACAGCTGGCAATTGTCAAGCAGATGACAGGCAGGAATCGTGCAGCTCAGCTGGCAATTGTCAAGCAGATGAGCAGACAGTAATCACGCAGCTCAGCAGGCCCAGATCACGTGACTGAGCATGCACTGTTCACGTGGCTGATCATACACTGATCACGTGACTGATCATGCACTGATCACGTGGCTATCATGCACTGATCACGTGGCTGATCATACACTGATCACGTAACTGATCATGCACTGATCACGTGGCTATCATGCACTGATCACGTGGCTGATCATGCACTGATCACGTGTCTGATCATGCACTGATCACGTGGCTGATCATGCACTGATCACGTGACTGATCATGCACTGATCACGTGGCTGATCATGCACTGATCACGTGGCTATCATGCACTGATCACGTGGCTGATCATGCACTGATCACGTGACTGATCATGCACTGATCACTGGCTATCATGCACTGATCACTGGCTATCATGCACTGATCACGTGGCTGATCATGCACTGATCACGTGACTGATCATGCACTGATCACGTCTATATCATGCACTGATCACGTGACTGATCATGCACTGATCACGTGGATGATCATACACTGATCATGTGACTGATCATGCACTGATCACGTGGCTATCATGCACTGATCACGTGGCTGATCATGCACTGATCACGTAGCTATCATGCACTGATCACGTGACTGATCATGCACTGATCACGTGGCTGATCATGCACTGATCACGTGACTTATCATGCACTGATCACGTGACTGATCATGCACTGATCACGTGACTGATCATGCACTGATCACGTGGCTATCATGCACTACTCACGTGGCTGATCATGCAATGATCATGTAGCTACCATGTACTGGTCACGTGACTGATCATACACCCATCAGGTGACTGATCATGCACTGATCACGTGGCTATCATGCACTGATCACGTGGCTGATCATGCACTGATCACCTGCCTGGTCATGCACTGATCACGTGACTGATCATGCACTGATCACGTGGCTATCATGAACTGATCACGTGGCTGATCATGCACTGATCACGTGGCTGATCATGCACTGATACCGTGACTGAGCATGGACTGATCACATGACTATCATGTAGTGATCACGTGACTTAATGGCGCTGATCATGTGACTGATCATGCGCTGATCATGTTTGCTATCATACACTGATCATGTGCCTCTGGAGGCAATAAACAAAGAGCTGAGTAGGCACGAATCAAACAGTCAGCAGGCAATAATCATGGAACTCAGCTGTGAGGAATCATGCTGCTCAGCTGGCAATAATCAAGCAGCTGAGCAGGCAGGAATTACGCAGCACAGCTGGCAATTGTCAAGCAGATGACAGGCAGGAATCGTGCAGCTCAGCTGGCAATTGTCAAGCAGATGAGCAGACAGTAATCACGCAGCTCAGCAGGCCCAGATCACGTGACTGAGCATGCACTGTTCACGTGGCTGATCATACACTGATCACGTGACTGATCATGCACTGATCACGTGGCTATCATGCACTGATCACGTGGCTGATCATACACTGTTCACGTGTCTGACCATGCACTGATCACGTGGCTGATCATACACTGCTCACGTAACTGATCATGCACTGATCACGTGGCTGATCATGCACTGATCACGTGGCTGATCATGCACTGATCACGTGGCTGATCATGCACTGATCACGTGACTGATCATGCACTGATCACTGGCTATCATGCACTGATCACGGGCTATCATGCACTGATCACGTGGCTGATCATGCACTGATCACGTGACTGATCATGCACTGATCACGTCTATATCATGCACTGATCACGTGACTGATCATGCACTGATCACGTGGATGATCATACACTGATCATGTGACTGATCATGCACTGATCACGTGGCTATCATGCACTGATCACGTGGCTGATCATGCAATGATCACGTAGCTACCATGTACTGGTCACGTGACTGATCATGCACTGATCACGTAATTGATCATGCACTGATCACGTGACTGATCATGCACTGATCACGTGACTGATCATGCACTGATCACGTGACTGATCATGCACTGATCACGTGGCTATCATGCACTGATCACGTGGCTGATCATGCAATGATCACGTAGCTACCATGTACTGGTCACGTGACTGATCATGCACTGATCACGTGATTGATCATGCACTGATCACGTGGCTGATCATGCACTGATCACGTGGCTGATCATGCACTGATCACGTGACTGATCATGCACTGATCACGTGACTGATCATGCACTGATCACGTGGCTATCATGCACTGATCACGTGGCTGATCATGCACTGATCACGTGCCTGATCATGCACTGATCACATGACTGATCATGCACTGATCACGTGACTGATCATGCACTGATCACGTGGCTATCATGCACTATCACGTGGCTGATCATGCACTGATCATGTAGCTACCATGTACTGGTCACGTGACTGATCATGCACTGATCACGTGACTGATCATGCACTGATCACGTGGCTATCATGCACTGATCACGTGGCTGATCATGCACTGATCACGTGACTGATCATGCACTGATCACGTGGCTATCATGCACTGATCACGTGGCTGATCATACACTGATCACGTGACTGATCATGCACTGATCACGTGGCTATCATGCACTGATCACGTGGCTGATCATGCACTGATCACGTGACTGATCATGCACTGATCACGTGGCTGATCATGCACTGATCACGTGACTGATCATGCACTGATCACGTGGCTGATCATGCACTGATCAGTGGCTATCATGCACTGATCACGTGGCTGATCATGCACTGATCACGTGACTGATCATGCACTGATCACTGGCTATCATGCACTGATCACTGGCTATCATGCACTGATCACGTGGCTGATCATGCACTGATCACGTGACTGATCATGCACTGATCACGTCTATATCATGCACTGATCACGTGACTGATCATGCACTGATCACGTGGATGATCATACACTGATCATGTGACTGATCATGCACTGATCACGTGGCTATCATGCACTGATCACGTGGCTGATCATGCACTGATCACGTAGCTATCATGCACTGATCACGTGACTGATCATGCACTGATCACGTGGCTGATCATGCACTGATCACGTGACTGATCATGCACTGATCACGTGACTGATCATGCACTGATCACGTGACTGATCATGCACTGATCACGTGGCTATCATGCACTACTCACGTGGCTGATCATGCAATGATCATGTAGCTACCATGTACTGGTCACGTGACTGATCATACACCCATCAGGTGACTGATCATGCACTGATCACGTGGCTATCATGCACTGATCACGTGGCTGATCATGCACTGATCACGTGCCTGATCATGCACTGATCACGTGACTGATCATGCACTGATCACGTGGCTATCATGCACTGATCACGTGGCTGATCATGCACTGATCACGTGGCTGATCATGCACTGATACCGTGACTGAGCATGGACTGATCACATGACTATCATGTAGTGATCACGTGACTTAATGGCGCTGATCATGTGACTGATCATGCACTGATCATGTTTGCTATCATACACTGATCATGTGCCTCTGGAGGCAATAAACAAAGAGCTGAGTAGGCACGAATCAAACAGTCAGCAGGCAATAATCATGGAACTCAGCTGTGAGGAATCATGCTGCTCAGCTGGCAATAATCAAGCAGCTGAGCAGGCAGGAATTACGCAGCACAGCTGGCAATTGTCAAGCAGATGACAGGCAGGAATCGTGCAGCTCAGCTGGCAATTGTCAAGCAGATGAGCAGACAGTAATCACGCAGCTCAGCAGGCCCTGATCACGTGACTGAGCATGCACTGTTCACGTGGCTGATCATACACTGATCACGTGACTGATCATGCACTGATCACGTGGCTATCATGCACTGATCACGTGGCTGATCATACACTGATCACGTGACTGATCATGCACTGATCACGTGGCTATCATGCACTGATCACGTGGCTGATCATGCACTGATCACGTGGCTGATCATGCACTGATCACGTGGCTGATCATGCACTGATCACGTGACTGATCATGCACTGATCACGTGGCTGATCATGCACTGATCACGTGACTGATCATGCACTGATCACGTGACTGATCATGCACTGATCACGTGGCTATCATGCACTGATCACGTGGCTGATCATGCACTGATCACGTGGCTGATCATGCACTGATCACGTGACTATCATGCACTGATCACGTGGCATCATGCACTGATCACGTGGCTGATCATACACTGATCACGTGACTGATCATGCACTGATCACGTGGCTATCATGCACTGATCACGTGGCTGTCATGCAATGATCACGTAGCTACATATACTGGTCACGTGACTGATCATGCACTGATCACGTAACTGATCATGCACTGATCACGTGACTGATCATGCACTGATCACGTGACTGATCATGCACTGATCACGTGGCTATCATGCACTGATCACGTGGCTGATCATGCAACTGATCACGTAGCTACCATGTACTGGTCACGTGACTGATCATGCACTGATCACGTAATTGATCATGCACTGATCACGTGGCTGATCATGCACTGATCACGTGGCTGATCACACATGATCACGTGACTGATCATGCACTGATCACGTGGCTATCATGCACTGATCACGTGGCTATCATGCACTGATCACGTGGCTGATCACACACTGATCACGTGACTGATCATGCACTGATCACGTGGCTATCATGCACTGATCACGTGGCTATCATGCACTGATCACGTGGCTGATCATGCACTGATCACGTAGCTACCATGCACTGATCACGTGACTGATCATGCACTGATCACGTAATTGATCATGCACTGATCACGTGACTGATCATGCACTGATCACGTGACTGATCATGCACTGATCACGTGACTGATCATGCACTGATCACGTGGCTATCATGCACTGATCACGTGGCTGATCATGCACTGATCACGTAGCTATCATGCACTGATCACGTGACTGATCATGCACTGATCACGTAACTGATCATGCACTGATCACGTGGCTGATCATGCACTGATCACGTGGCTGATCATGCACTGATCACGTGACTGATCATGCACTGATCACGTGACTGATCATGCACTGATCACGTGACTGATCATGCACTGATCACGTGACTGATCATGCACTGATCACGTGGCTATCATGCACTGATCACGTGGCTGATCATGCACTGATCACGTAGCTATCATGCACTGGTCACGTGACTGATCATGCACTGATCACGTGACTGATCATGCACTGATCACGTGGCTATCATGCACTGATCACGTGGCTGATCATGCACTGATCACGTGACTGATCATGCACTGATCACGTGACTGATCATGCACTGATCACGTGGCTATCATGCACTGATCACGTGGCTGATCATGCACTGATCACGTGGCTGATCATGCACTGATCACGTGACTGATCATGCACTGATCACGTGACTGATCATGCACTGATCACGTGGCTATCATGCACTGATCACGTGGCTGATCATGCACTGATCACGTAGCTATCATGCACTGATCACGTGACTGATCATGCACTGATCACGTGACTGATCATGCACTGATCACGTGGCTATCATGCACTGATCACGTGGCTGATCATGCACTGATCACGTGACTGATCATGCACTGATCACGTGGCTATCATGCACTGATCACGTGGCTGATCATGCACTGATCACGGGACTGATCATGCACTGATCACGGCTGATCATGCACTGACTACTGATCATGCACTGATCACGTGGCTGATCATGCACTGATCACGTGACTGATCATGCACTGATCACGTGACTGATCATGCACTGATCACGTGGATATCATGCACTGATCACGTGGCTGATCATACACTAATCATGTGACAGATCATGCACTGATCACGTGGCTGATCATGCACTGATACCGTGACTGAGCATGGACTGATCACATGACTATCATGTAGTGATCACGTGACTTAATGGCGCTGATCATGTGACTGATCATGCGCTGATCATGTTTGCTATCATACACTGATCATGTGCCTCTGGAGGCAATAAACAAAGAGCTGAGTAGGCACGAATCAAACAGTCAGCAGGCAATAATCATGGAACTCAGGTGTGAGGAATCATGCTGCTCAGCTGGCAATAATCAAGCAGCTGAGCAGGCAGGAATTACGCAGCACAGCTGGCAATTGTCAAGCAGATGACAGGCAGGAATCGTGCAGCTCAGCTGGCAATTGTCAAGCAGATGAGCAGACAGTAATCACGCAGCTCAGCAGGCCCTGATCACGTGACTGAGCATGCACTGTTCACGTGGCTGATCATACACTGATCACGTGATTGATCATGCACTGATCACTTGGATATCATGCACTGATCACGTGGCTGATCATACACTGTTCACGTGTCTGACCATGCACTGATCACGTGGCTGATCATACACTGCTCACGTAACTGATCATGCACTGATCACGTGGCTATCATGCACTGATCACGTGGCTGAACATGCACTGATCACGTGGCTGATCACACACCTGTCACGTGACATATCATGCACTGATCACGTGGCACTCATGCACTGATCACGTGGCTGATCATACTCTGCTCACGTAACTCATCATGCACACATCACGTGGCTATCATGCACTGCTCACGTGGCTCGTCATGGAATGATCACGTAGCTACCATATACTGGTCACGTGACTGATCATGCACAGATCACGTAAATGATCATGCACTGTTCACGTGACTGATCATGTACTGATCACGTGACTGATCATGCACTGATCACGTGGCTGATCATGCACTGATCACGTGGCTGATCATGCACTGATACATGACTGACATGCACTGATCACGTGACTGATCATGCACTGATCACGTGACTGATCATGCACTGATCACGTGGCTGATCATGCACTGATCACGTGACTGATCATGCACTGATCACGTGGCTATCATGCACTGATCACGTGGCTGATCATGCACTGATCACGTGGCTATCATGCACTGATCACGTGACTGATCATGCACTGATCACGTGGCTGATCATGCACTGATCACGTGACTGATCATGCACTGATCACGTGACTGATCATGCACTGATCACGTGACTGATCATGCACTGATCACGTGGCTATCATGCACTGATCACGTGGCTGATCATGCACTGATCACGTAGCTATCATGCACTGATCACGTGACTGATCATGCACTGATCACGTGACTGATCATGCACTGATCACGTGGCTGATCATGCACTGATCACGTGACTGATCATGCACTGATCACGTGGCTGATCATGCACTGATCACGTAGCTATCATGCACTGATCACGTGACTGATCATGCACTGATCACGTGACTGATCATGCACTGATCACGTGGCTGATCATGCACTGATCACGTGACTGATCATGCACTGATCACGTGCTGATCATGCACTGATCACGTGACTGATCATGCACTGATCACGTGGCTATCATGCACTGATCACGTGGCTGATCATGCACTGATCACGTAGCTACCATGCACTGATCACGTGACTGATCATGCACTGATCACGTGACTGATCATGCACTGATCACGTGACTGATCATGCACTGATCACGTGACTGATCATGCACTGATCACGTGGCTATCATGCACTGATCACGTGGCTGATCATGCAATGATCACGTAGCAACCATGCACTGTCACGTGACTGATCATGCACTGATCACGTAATTGATCATGCACTGATCACGTGGCTGATCATGCACTGATCACGTGACTGATCATGCACTGATCACGTGACTGATCATGCACTGATCACGTGGCTATCATGCACTGATCACGTGGCTGATCATGCACTGATCACGTGACTGATCATGCACTGATCACGTGACTGATCATGCACTGATCACGTGGCTATCATGCACTGATCACGTGGCTGATCATGCACTGATCACGTGGCTGATCATGCACTGATCACGTGACTGATCATGCACTGATCACGTGGCTATCATGCACTGATCACGTGGCTGATCATGCACTGATCACGTGACTGATCATGCACTGATCACGTGACTGATCATGCACTGATCACGTGGCTATCATGCACTGATCACGTGGCTGATCATGCACTGATCACGTGGCTACATGCACTGATCACGTGACTGATCATGCACTGATCACGTGACTGATCATGCACTGATCACGTGGCTTATCATGCACTGATCATGTGACTGATCATGCACTGATCATGTTTGGTATCATACACTGATCATGTGCCTCTGGAGGCAATGAACAAAGAGCTGAGTAGGCACGAATCAGTCAGCAGGCTATAATCATGGAACTCAGCTGTGAGAAATCATGCTGCTCAGCTGGCAATAATCAAGCAGCTGAGCAGGCAGGAATTATGCAGCACAGGTGGCAATTGTCAAGCAGATGACAGGCAGGAATCGTGCAGCTCAGCTGGCAATTGTCAAGCAGATGAGCAGACAGTAATCACGCAGCTCAGCAGGCCCTGATCACGTGACTGAGCATGCACTGTTCACGTGGCTGATCATACACTGATCACGTGACTGATCATGCACTGATCACGTGGCTATCATGCACTGATCACGTGACTGATCATGCACTGATCACGTGACTGTCATGCACTGATCACGTGGCTGATCATGCACTGATCACGTGGCTGATCATGCACTGATCACGTGACTGATCATGCACTGATCACGTGGCTATCATGCACTGATCACGTGGCTGATCATGCACTGATCACGGGACTGATCATGCACTGATCACGGCGCTATCATGCACTGACACATGACTGATCATGCACTGATCACGTGGATGATCATGCACTGATCACGTGACTGATCATGCACTGATCACGTGACTGATCATGCACTGATCACGTGGCTGATCATGCACTGATCACGTGGCTATCATGCACTGATCACGTGGCTGATCATGCACTGATCACGTAGCTATCATGTACTGATCACGTGACTGATCATGCACTGATCACGTAATTGATCATGCACTGATCACGTGGCTGATCATGCACTGATCACGTGGCTGATCATGCACTGATCACGTGACTGATCATGCACTGATCACGTGACTGATCATGCACTGATCACGTGGCTATCATGCACTGATCACGTGGCTGATCATACTGATCACGTGACTGTCATGCACTGATCACGTGGCTGATCATGCACTGATCACGTGACTGATCATGCACTGATCACGTGGCTATCATGCACTGATCACGTGGCTGATCATGCACTGATCACGTGACTGATCATGCACTGATCACGTGGCTGATCATGCACTGATCACGTGACTGATCATGCACTGATCACGTGGCTATCATGCACTGATCACGTGGCTGATCATGCACTGATCACGTGGCTGATCATGCACTGATCACGTGACTGATCATGCACTGATCACGTGGCTATCATGCACTGATCACGTGGCTGATCATGCACTGATCACGTGACTGATCATGCACTGATCACGTGGCTGATCATGCACTGATCACGTGGCTATCATGCACTGATCACGTGACTGATCATGCACTGATCACGTGGCTGATCATGCACTGATCACGTGACTGATCATGCACTGATCACGTGGCTATCATGCACTGATCACGTGGCTGATCATGCACTGATCACGTGGCTATCATGCACTGATCACGTGGCTGATCATGCACTGATCACGTGACTGATCATGCACTGATCACGTGGCTATCATGCACTGATCACGTGGCTGATCATGCACTGATCACGTGGCTGATCATGCACTGATCACGTGACTGATCATGCACTGATCACGTGACTGATCATGCACTGATCACGTGGCTATCATGCACTGATCACGTGGCTGATCATGCACTGATCACGTAGCTATCATGCACTGATCACGTGACTGATCATGCACTGATCACGTGACTGATCATGCACTGATCACGTGGCTGATCATGCACTGATCACGTGACTGATCATGCACTGATCACGTGACTGATCATGCACTGATCACGTGGCTATCATGCACTGATCACGTGGCTGATCATGCACTGATCACGTGGCTATCATGCACTGATCACGTGACTGATCATGCACTGATCACGTAACTGATCATGCACTGATCACGTGGCTGATCATGCACTGATCACGTGACTGATCATGCACTGATCACGTGGCTATCATGCACTATCACGTGGCTGATCATGCACTGATCATGTAGCTACCATGTACAGGTCACGTGAATGATCATACACCCATCAGGTGACTGATCATGCACTGATCACGTGGCTATCATGCACTGATCACGAGACTGATCATGCACTGATCACGTCTATATCATGCACTGATCACATGACTGCCCATGCACTGATCACGTGGATGATCATACACTAATCATGTGACAGATCATGCACTGATCACGTGGCTGATCATGCACTGATACCGTGACTGAGCATGGACTGATCACATGACTATCATGTAGTGATCACGTGACTTAATGGCGCTGATCATGTGACTGATCATGCGCTGATCATGTTTGCTATCATACACTGATCATGTGCCTCTGGAGGCAATAAACAAAGAGCTGAGTAGGCACGAATCAAACAGTCAGCAGGCAATAATCATGGAACTCAGGTGTGAGGAATCATGCTGCTCAGCTGGCAATAATCAAGCAGCTGAGCAGGCAGGAATTACGCAGCACAGCTGGCAATTGTCAAGCAGATGACAGGCAGGAATCGTGCAGCTCAGCTGGCAATTGTCAAGCAGATGAGCAGACAGTAATCACGCAGCTCAGCAGGCCCTGATCACGTGACTGAGCATGCACTGTTCACGTGGCTGATCATACACTGATCACGTGATGATCATGCACTGATCACTTGGATATCATGCACTGATCACGTGGCTGATCATACACTGTTCACGTGTCTGACCATGCACTGATCACGTGGCTGATCATACACTGCTCACGTAACTGATCATGCACTGATCACGTGGCTATCATGCACTGATCACGTGGCTGAACATGCACTGTTCACGTGGCTGATCACACACCTGTCACGTGACATATCATGCACTGATCACGTGGCACTCATGCACTGATCACGTGGCTGATCATACACTGCTCACGTAACTCATCATGCACACATCACGTGGCTATCATGCACTGCTCACGTGGCTCGTCATGGAATGATCACGTAGCTACCATATACTGGTCACGTGACTGATCATGCACTGATCACGTAAATGATCATGCACTGATCACGTGACTGATCATGCACTGATCACGTGACTGATCATGCACTGATCACGTGGCTATCATGCACTGATCACGTGGCTGATCATGCACTGATCACGTGCCTGATCATGCACTGATCACGTGACTGATCATGCACTGATCACGTGACTGATCATGCACTGATCACGTGGCTATCATGCACTGATCACGTGGCTGATCATGCACTGATCACGTGGCTATCATGCACTGATCACGTGACTGATCATGCACTGATCACGTCTATATCATGCACTGATCACATGACTGCCCATGCACTGATCACGTGGATGATCATACACTAATCATGTGACAGATCATGCACTGATCACGTGGCTGATCATGCACTGATACCGTGACTGAGCATGGACTGATCACATGACTATCATGTAGTGATCACGTGACTTAATGGCGCTGATCATGTGACTGATCATGCACTGATCATGTTTGCTATCATACACTGATCATGTGCCTCTGGAGGCAATAAACAAAGAGCTGAGTAGGCACGAATCAAACAGTCAGCAGGCAATAATCATGGAACTCAGGTGTGAGGAATCATGCTGCTCAGCTGGCAATAATCAAGCAGCTGAGCAGGCAGGAATTACGCAGCACAGCTGGCAATTGTCAAGCAGATGACAGGCAGGAATCGTGCAGCTCAGCTGGCAATTGTCAAGCAGATGAGCAGACAGTAATCACGCAGCTCAGCAGGCCCAGATCACGTGACTGAGCATGCACTGTTCACGTGGCTGATCATACACTGATCACGTGACTGATCATGCACTGATCACGTGGCTATCATGCACTGATCACGTGGCTGATCATACACTGTTCACGTGTCTGACCATGCACTGATCACGTGGCTGATCATACACTGCTCACGTAACTGATCATGCACTGATCACGTGGCTGATCATGCACTGATCACGTGGCTGATCATGCACTGATCACGTGGCTGATCATGCACTGATCACGTGACTGATCATGCACTGATCACTGGCTATCATGCACTCATTCACTGGCTATCATGCACTGATCACGTGGCTGATCATGCACTGATCACGTGACTGATCATGCACTGATCACGTCTATATCATGCACTGATCACGTGACTGATCATGCACTGATCACACGGATGATCATGCACTGATCATGTGACTGATCATGCACTGATCACGTGGCTATCATGCACTGATCACGTGGCTGATCATGCACTGATCACGTAGCTACCATGTACTGGTCACGTGACTGATCATGCACTGATCACGTAATTGATCATGCACTGATCACGTGACTGATCATGCACTGATCACGTGACTGATCATGCACTGATCACGTGACTGATCATGCACTGATCACGTGGCTATCATGCACTGATCACGTGGCTGATCATGCAATGATCACGTAGCTACCATGTACTGGTCACGTGACTGATCATGCACTGATCACGTGACTGATCATGCACTGATCACGTGGCTGATCATGCACTGATCACGTGGCTGATCACTGATCATGCACTGATCACGTGACTGATCATGCACTGATCACGTGACTGATCATGCACTGATCACGTGCCTGATCATGCACTGATCACGTGACTGATCATGCACTGATCACATAGCTATCATGCACTGATCACGTGGCTGATCATGCACTGATCACGTGGCTGATCATGCACTGATACCGTGACTGAGCATGGACTGATCACATGACTATCATGTAGTGATCACGTGACTTAATGGCGCTGATCATGTGACTGATCATGCACTGATCATGTTTGCTATCATACACTGATCATGTGCCTCTGGAGGCAATAAACAAAGAGCTGAGTAGGCACGAATCATACAGTCAGCAGGCAATAATCATGGAACTCAGCTGTGAGGAATCATGCTGCTCAGCTGGCAATAATCAAGCAGCTGAGCAGGCAGGAATTACGCAGCACAGCTGGCAATTGTCAAGCAGATGACAGGCAGGAATCGTGCAGCTCAGCTGGCAATTGTCAAGCAGATGAGCAGACAGTAATCACGCAGCTCAGCAGGCCCTGATCACGTGACTGAGCATGCACTGTTCACGTGGCTGATCATACACTGATCACGTGATGATCATGCACTGATCACTTGGATATCATGCACTGATCACGTGGCTGATCATACACTGTTCACGTGTCTGACCATGCACTGATCACGTGGCTGATCATACACTGCTCACGTAACTGATCATGCACTGATCACGTGGCTATCATGCACTGATCACGTGGCTGAACATGCACTGTTCACGTGGCTGATCACACACTGTCACGTGACATATCATGCACTGATCACGTGGCTGATCATACACTGCTCACGTAACTGATCATGCACACATCACGTGGCTATCATGCACTGCTCACGTGGCTGTCATGGAATGATCACGTAGCTACCATATACTGGTCACGTGACTGATCATGCACTGATCACGTAAATGATCATGCACTGATCACGTGACTGATCATGCACTGATCACGTGGCTATCATGCACTGATCACGTGGCTGATCATGCACTGATCACGTAGCTACCATGTACTGGTCACGTGACTGATCATGCACTGATCACGTGACTGATCATGCACTGATCACGTGGCTATCATGCACTGATCACGTGGCTGATCATGCACTGATCACGTGACTGATCATGCACTGATCACGTGACTGATCATGCACTGATCACGTGGCTATCATGCACTGATCACGTGGCTGATCATGCACTGATCACGTGGCTGATCATGCACTGATCACGTGACTGATCATGCACTGATCACGTGACTGATCATGCACTGATCACGTGGCTATCATGCACTACTCACGTGGCTGATCATGCAATGATCATGTAGCTACCATGTACAGGTCACGTGAATGATCATACACCCATCAGGTGACTGATCATGCACTGATCACGTGGCTATCATGCACTGATCACGTGACTGATCATGCACTGATCACGTCTATATCATGCACTGATCACATGACTGCCCATGCACTGATCACGTGGATGATCATACACTGATCATGTGACAGATCATGCACTGATCACGTGGCTGATCATGCACTGATACCGTGACTGAGCATGGACTGATCACATGACTATCATGTAGTGATCACGTGACTTAATGGCGCTGATCATGTGACTGATCATGCACTGATCATGTTTGCTATCATACACTGATCATGTGCCTCTGGAGGCAATAAACAAAGAGCTGAGTAGGCACGAATCAAACAGTCAGCAGGCAATAATCATGGAACTCAGTGTGAGGAATCATGCTGCTCAGCTGGCAATAATCAAGCAGCTGAGCAGGCAGGAATTACGCAGCACAGCTGGCAATTGTCAAGCAGATGACAGGCAGGAATCGTGCAGCTCAGCTGGCAATTGTCAAGCAGATGAGCAGACAGTAATCACGCAGCTCAGCAGGCCCTGATCACGTGACTGAGCATGCACTGTTCACGTGGCTGATCATACACTGATCACGTGACTGATCATGCACTGATCACGTGGCTATCATGCACTGATCACGTGGCTGATCATACACTGATCACGTGTCTGACCATGCACTGATCACGTGGCTGATCATGCACTGATCACGTAACTGATCATGCACTGATCACGTGGCTGATCATGCACTGATCACGTGGCTGATCATGCACTGATCACGTGGCTGATCATGCACTGATCACGTGACTGATCATGCACTGATCACGTGACTGATCATGCACTGATCACGTGGCTATCATGCACTACTCACGTGGCTGATCATGCAATGATCATGTAGCTACCATGTACTGGTCACGTGACTGATCATACACCCATCAGGTGACTGATCATGCACTGATCACGTGGCTATCATGCACTGATCACGTGGCTGATCATGCACTGATCACGTGCCTGATCATGCACTGATCACGTGACTGATCATGCACTGATCACGTGGCTATCATGCACTGATCACGTGGCTGATCATGCACTGATCACGTGGCTGATCATGCACTGATACCGTGACTGAGCATGGACTGATCACATGACTATCATGTAGTGATCACGTGACTTAATGGCGCTGATCATGTGACTGATCATGCACTGATCATGTTTGCTATCATACACTGATCATGTGCCTCTGGAGGCAATAAACAAAGAGCTGAGTAGGCACGAATCAAACAGTCAGCAGGCAATAATCATGGAACTCAGGTGTGAGGAATCATGCTGCTCAGCTGGCAATAATCAAGCAGCTGAGCAGGCAGGAATTACGCAGCACAGCTGGCAATTGTCAAGCAGATGAGCAGACAGTAATCACGCAGCTCAGCAGGCCCTGATCACGTGACTGAGCATGCACTGTTCACGTGGCTGATCATACACTGATCACGTGATGATCATGCACTGATCACGTGGATATCATGCACTGATCACGTGGCTGATCATACACTGATCACGTGTCTGACCATGCACTGATCACGTGGCTGATCATACACTGCTCACGTAACTGATCATGCACTGATCACGTGGCTATCATGCACTGATCACGTGGCTGATCATGCACTGATCACGTGGCTGATCACACACTGTCACGTGACATATCATGCACTGATCACGTGGCACTCATGCACTGATCACGTGGCTGATCATACACTGATCACGTAACTGATCATGCACACATCACGTGGCTATCATGCACTGATCACGTGGCTGTCATGGAATGATCACGTAGCTACCATGCACTGGTCACGTGACTGATCATGCACTGATCACGTAAATGATCATGCACTGATCACGTGACTGATCATGCACTGATCACGTGACTGATCATGCACTGATCACGTGGCTATCATGCACTGCTCACGTGGCTGATCATGCAACGATCACGTAGCAACCATGTACTGGTCACGTGACTGATCATGCACTGATCACGTAATTGATCATGCACTGATCACGTGGCTGATCATGCACTGATCACGTGGCTGATCATGCACTGATCACGTGGCTGATCATGCACTGATCACGTGGCTATCATGCACTGATCACGTGGCTGATCATGCACTGATCACGTGACTGATCATGCACTGATCACGTGGCTGATCATGCACTGATCACACAGCTATCATGCACTGATCACGTGACTGATCATGCACTGATCACGTAACTGATCATGCACTGATCACGTGGCTTATCATGCACTGATCATGTGACTGATCATGCACTGATCATGTTTGGTGTCATACACTGATCATGTGCCTCTGGATGCAATGAACAAAGAGCTGAGTAGGCACGAATCAGTCAGCATGCTATAATCATGGAACTCAGCTCTGAGAAATCATGCTGCTCAGCTGGCAATAATCAAGTAGATGAGCAGGCAGGAATTACGCAGCACAGGTGGCAATTGTCAAGCAGATGACAGGCAGGAATCGTGCAGCTCAGCTGGCAATTGTCAAGCAGATGAGCAGACAGTAATCACGCAGCTCAGCAGGCCCTGATCACGTGACTGATCATGCACTGTTCACGTGGCTGATCATACACTGATCACGTGACTGATCATGCACTGATCACGTGACTGATCATGCACTGATCACGTGGCTGATCATGCACTGATCACGTGGCTGATCATGCACTGATCACGTGGCTGATCATGCACTGATCACGTAGCTATCATGCACTGATCACGTGACTGATCATGCACTGATCACGTGACTGATCATGCACTGATCACGTGGCTATCATGCACTGATCACGTGACTGATCATGCACTGATCACGTCTATATCATGCACTGATCACGTGACTGATCATGCACTGATCACGTGGCTGATCATGCACTGATCACGTGACTGATCATGCACTGATCACGTGGCTGATCATGCACTGATCACGTGACTGATCATGCACTGATCACGTGGCTATCATGCACTACTCACGTGGCTGATCATGCAATGATCATGTAGCTACCATGTACTGGTCACGTGACTGATCATACACCCATCAGGTGACTGATCATGCACTGATCACGTGGCTATCATGCACTGATCACGTGGCTGATCATGCACTGATCACGTGCCTGATCATGCACTGATCACGTGACTGATCATGCACTGATCACGTGGCTATCATGCACTGATCACGTGGCTGATCATGCACTGATCACGTGGCTGATCATGCACTGATACCGTGACTGAGCATGGACTGATCACATGACTATCATGTAGTGATCACGTGACTTAATGGCGCTGATCATGTGACTGATCATGCGCTGATCATGTTTGCTATCATACACTGATCATGTGCCTCTGGAGGCAATAAACAAAGAGCTGAGTAGGCACGAATCAAACAGTCAGCAGGCAATAATCATGGAACTCAGGTGTGAGGAATCATGCTGCTCAGCTGGCAATAATCAAGCAGCTGAGCAGGCAGGAATTACGCAGCACAGCTGGCAATTGTCAAGCAGATGACAGGCAGGAATCGTGCAGCTCAGCTGGCAATTGTCAAGCAGATGAGCAGACAGTAATCACGCAGCTCAGCAGGCCCTGATCACGTGACTGAGCATGCACTGTTCACGTGGCTGATCATACACTGATCACGTGACTGATCATGCACTGATCACGTGGCTATCATGCACTGATCACGTGGCTGATCATGCACTGATCACGTGCTGACCATGCACTGATCACGTGACTGATCATGCACTGATCACGTAACTGATCATGCACTGATCACGTGGCTGATCATGCACTGATCACGTGGCTGATCATGCACTGATCACGTGGCTGATCATGCACTGATC
Organism: Bos javanicus; assembly: GCF_032452875.1. Classification (NCBI taxonomy): domain Eukaryota; kingdom Metazoa; phylum Chordata; class Mammalia; order Artiodactyla; family Bovidae; genus Bos; species Bos javanicus. The sequence goes on along the minus strand of NW_026893646.1, from coordinate 160,807 downwards.
ACGTGACTGATCATGCACTGATCACGTGACTGATCATGCACTGATCACGTGGCTATCATGCACTGCTCACGTGGCTGATCATGCACTGATCACGTAGCTACCATGCACTGATCACGTGACTGATCATGCACTGATCACGTAATTGATCATGCACTGATCACGTGGCTGATCATGCACTGATCACGTGGCTGATCACACTGATCACGTGACTGATCATGCACTGATCACGTGGCTGATCATGCACTGATCACGTGGCTATCATGCACTGATCACGTGGCTATCATGCACTGATCACGTGGCTGATCATGCACTGATCACGTGACTGATCATGCACTGATCACGTGGCTATCATGCACTGATCACGTGGCTATCATGCACTGATCACGTGGCTGATCATGCACTGATCACGTAGCTATCATGCACTGATCACGTGACTGATCATGCACTGATCACGTGATTGATCATGCACTGATCACGTGACTGATCATGCACTGATCACGTGACTGATCATGCACTGATCACGTGACTGATCATGCACTGATCACGTGGCTATCATGCACTGATCACGTGGCTGATCATGCACTGATCACGTAGCTACCATGCACTGATCACGTGACTGATCATGCACTGATCACGTAATTGATCATGCACTGATCACGTGGCTGATCATGCACTGATCACGTGGCTGATCATGCACTGATCACGTGACTGATCATGCACTGATCACGTGACTGATCATGCACTGATCACGTGGCTATCATGCACTGATCACGTGGCTGATCATGCACTGATCACGTGCCTGATCATGCACTGATCACGTGACTGATCATGCACTGATCACGTGACTGATCATGCACTGATCACGTGGCTATCATGCACTGATCACGTGGCTGATCATGCACTGATCACGTAGCTATCATGCACTGATCACGTGACTGATCATGCACTGATCACGTGACTGATCATGCACTGATCACGTGGCTATCATGCACTGATCACGTGGCTGATCATGCACTGATCACGTGACTGATCATGCACTGATCACGTGGCTGATCATGCACTGATCACGTGACTGATCATGCACTGATCACGTGGCTGATCATGCACTGATCACGTGGCTATCATGCACTGATCACGTGGCTGATCATGCACTGATCACGTGACTGATCATGCACTGATCACTGGCTATCATGCACTGATCACTGGCTATCATGCACTGATCACGTGGCTGATCATGCACTGATCACGTGACTGATCATGCACTGATCACGTCTATATCATGCACTGATCACGTGACTGATCATGCACTGATCACGTGGATGATCATGCACTGATCATGTGACTGATCATGCACTGATCACGTGGCTATCATGCACTGCTCACGTGGCTGATCATGCAATGATCACGGAGCTACCATGTACTGGTCACGTGACTGATCATGCACTGATCACGTGACTGATCATGCACTGATCACGTGGCTGATCATGCACTGATCACGTGACTGATCATGCACTGATCACGTGACTGATCATGCACTGATCACGTGACTGATCATGCACTGATCACGTGACTGATCATGCACTGATCACCTGACTGATCATGCACTGATCACGTGACTGATCATGCACTGATCACATGGCTATCATGCACTGATCACGTGGCTGATCATGCACTGATCACGTGGCTGATCATGCACTGATACCGTGACTGAGCATGGACTGATCACATGACTATCATGTAGTGATCACGTGACTTAATGGCGCTGATCATGTGACTGATCATGCACTGATCATGTTTGCTATCATACACTGATCATGTGCCTCTGGAGGCAATAAACAAAGAGCTGAGTAGGCACGAATCAAACAGTCAGCAGGCAATAATCATGGAACTCAGCTGTGAGGAATCATGCTGCTCAGCTGGCAATAATCAAGCAGCTGAGCAGGCAGGAATTACGCAGCACAGCTGGCAATTGTCAAGCAGATGACAGGCAGGAATCGTGCAGCTCAGCTGGCAATTGTCAAGCAGATGAGCAGACAGTAATCACGCAGCTCAGCAGGCCCTGATCACGTGACTGAGCATGCACTGTTCACGTGGCTGATCATACACTGATCACGTGATGATCATGCACTGATCACTTGGATATCATGCACTGATCACGTGGCTGATCATACACTGTTCACGTGTCTGACCATGCACTGATCACGTGGCTGATCATACACTGCTCACGTAACTGATCATGCACTGATCACGTGGCTATCATGCACTGATCACGTGGCTGAACATGCACTGTTCACGTGGCTGATCACACACCTGTCACGTGACATATCATGCACTGATCACGTGGCACTCATGCACTGATCACGTGGCTGATCATACTCTGCTCACGTAACTCATCATGCACACATCACGTGGCTATCATGCACTGCTCACGTGGCTCGTCATGGAATGATCACGTAGCTACCATATACTGGTCACGTGACTGATCATGCACAGATCACGTAAATGATCATGCACTGTTCACGTGACTGATCATGTACTGATCACGTGACTGATCATGCACTGATCACGTGGCTATCATGCTCTGCTCACGTGGCTGATCATGCAACGATCACGTAGCAACCATGTACTGGTCACGTGACTGATCATGCACTGATCACGTAATTGATCCTGCACTGATCACGTGGCTCATCATGCACTGATCACGTGGCTGATCACACATGTATCACGTGACTGATCATGCACTGATCACGTGGCTATCATGCACTGATCACGTGGCTATCATGCACTGATCACGTGGATATCATGCACTGATCACGTGGCTGATCACACACGTATCACATGACTGATCATGCACTGATCACGTGGCTATCATGCACTGATCACGTGGCTATCATGCACTGATCACGTGGCTGATCATGCAATGATCACGTAGCTATCATGCACTGATCACGTGACTGATCATGCACTGATCACGTGGCTGATCATGCACTGATCACGTGACTGATCATGCACTGATCACGTGACTGATCATGCACTGATCACGTGACTGATCATGCACTGATCACGTGGCTATCATGCACTGATCACGTGGCTGATCATGCACTGATCACGTAGCTATCATGCACTGATCACGTGACTGATCATGCACTGATCACGTGATTGATCATGCACTGATCACGTGGCTGATCATGCACTGATCACGTGGCTGATCATGCACTGATCACGTGACTGATCATGCACTGATCACGTGACTGATCATGCACTGATCACGTGGCTATCATGCACTGATCACGTGGCTGATCATGCACTGATCACGTGCCTGATCATGCACTGATCACATGACTGATCATGCACTGATCACGTGACTGATCATGCACTGATCACGTGGCTATCATGCACTATCACGTGGCTGATCATGCAATGATCATGTAGCTACCATGTACTGGTCAGTGACTGATCATACACTGATCACGTGACTGATCATGCACTGATCACGTGGCTATCATGCACTGATCACGTGGCTGATCATGCACTGATCACGTGACTGATCATGCACTGATCACGTGACTGATCATGCACTGATCACGTGGCTATCATGCACTGATCACGTGGCTGATCATGCACTGATCACGTGGCTGATCATGCACTGATCACGTGACTGATCATGCACTGATCACGTGACTATCATGCACTGATCACGTGGCTATCATGCACTGATCACGTGGCTGATCATGCACTGATCACGTAGCTACCATGCACTGATCACGTGACTGATCATGCACTGATCACGTGACTGATCATGCACTGATCACGTGGCTATCATGCACTGATCACGTGACTGATCATGCACTGATCACGTCTATATCATGCACTGATCACGTGACTGATCATGCACTGATCACGTGGATGATCATGCACTGATCACGTGACTGATCATGCACTGATCACGTGGCTGATCATGCACTGATCACGTGACTGATCATGCACTGATCACGTGACTGATCATGCACTGATCACGTGACTGATCATGCACTGATCACGTGGCTATCATGCACTGATCACGTGGCTGATCATGCACTGATCACGTAGCTATCATGCACTGATCACGTGACTGATCATGCACTGATCACGTGACTGATCATGCACTGATCACGTGGCTATCATGCACTGATCACGTGGCTGATCATGCACTGATCACGTGACTGATCATGCACTGATCACGTGACTGATCATGCACTGATCACGTGGCTATCATGCACTGATCACGTGGCTGATCATGCACTGATCACGTGGCTGATCATGCACTGATCACGTGACTGATCATGCACTGATCACGTGACTGATCATGCACTGATCACGTGGCTATCATGCACTACTCACGTGGCTGATCATGCAATGATCATGTAGCTACCATGTACAGGTCACGTGAATGATCATACACCCATCAGGTGACTGATCATGCACTGATCACGTGGCTGATCATGCACTGATCACGTGACTGATCATGCACTGATCACGTGACTGATCATGCACTGATCACGTGACTGATCATGCACTGATCACGTGGCTGATCATGCACTGATCACGTGGCTGATCATGCACTGATACCGTGACTGAGCATGGACTGATCACATGACTATCATGTAGTGATCACGTGACTTAATGGCGCTGATCATGTGACTGATCATGCGCTGATCATGTTTGCTATCATACACTGATCATGTGCCTCTGGAGGCAATAAACAAAGAGCTGAGTAGGCACGAATCAAACAGTCAGCAGGCAATAATCATGGAACTCAGGTGTGAGGAATCATGCTGCTCAGCTGGCAATAATCAAGCAGCTGAGCAGGCAGGAATTACGCAGCACAGCTGGCAATTGTCAAGCAGATGACAGGCAGGAATCGTGCAGCTCAGCTGGCAATTGTCAAGCAGATGAGCAGACAGTAATCACGCAGCTCAGCAGGCCCAGATCACGTGACTGAGCATGCACTGTTCACGTGGCTGATCATACACTGATCACGTGACTGATCATGCACTGATCACGTGGCTATCATGCACTGATCACGTGGCTGATCATACACTGTTCACGTGTCTGACCATGCACTGATCACGTGGCTGATCATACACTGCTCACGTAACTGATCATGCACTGATCACGTGGCTGATCATGCACTGATCACGTGGCTGATCATGCACTGATCACGTGGCTGATCATGCACTGATCACGTGACTGATCATGCACTGATCACTGGCTATCATGCACTGATCACGTGGCTATCATGCACTGATCACGTGGCTGATCATGCACTGATCACGTGACTGATCATGCACTGATCACGCATATATCATGCACTGATCACGTGACTGATCATGCACTGATCACGGATGATCATGCACTGATCACGTGACTGATCATGCACTGATCACGTGGCTATCATGCACTGATCACGTGGCTGATCATGCACTGATCACGTAGCTACCATGTACTGGTCACGTGACTGATCATGCACTGATCACGTAATTGATCATGCACTGATCACGTGACTGATCATGCACTGATCACGTGACTGATCATGCACTGATCACGTGACTGATCATGCACTGATCACGTGGCTATCATGCACTGATCACGTGGCTGATCATGCACTGATCACGTAGCTATCATGCACTGATCACGTGACTGATCATGCACTGATCACGTGACTGATCATGCACTGATCACGTGGCTGATCATGCACTGATCACGTGGCTGATCATGCACTGATCACGTGACTGATCATGCACTGATCACGTGACTGATCATGCACTGATCACGTGGCTATCATGCACTGATCACGTGGCTGATCATGCACTGATCACGTGGCTGATCATGCACTGATCACGTGACTGATCATGCACTGATCACGTGACTGATCATGCACTGATCACGTGGCTATCATGCACTGATCACGTGGCTGATCATGCACTGATCACGTGACTGATCATGCACTGATCACGTGACTGATCATGCACTGATCACGTGGCTATCATGCACTGATCACGTGGCTGATCATGCACTGATCACGTGATGATCATGCACTGATCACGTGGCTATCATGCACTGATCACGTGGCTGATCATGCACTGATCACGTGACTGATCATGCACTGATCACGTGGCTGATCATGCACTGATCACGTGACTGATCATGCACTGATCACGTGGCTATCATGCACTGATCACGTGGCTGATCATGCACTGATCACGTGGCTGATCATGCACTGTCACGTGACTGATCATGCACTGATCACGTGGCATCATGCACTGATCACGTGGCTGATCATACACTGATCACGTGACTGATCATGCACTGATCACGTGGCTATCATGCACTGATCACGTGGCTGATCATGCACTGATCACGTAGCTATCATGCACTGATCACGTGACTGATCATGCACTGATCACGTGAATGATCATGCACTGATCACGTGACTGATCATGCACTGATCACGTGGCTGATCATGCACTGATACCGTGACTGAGCATGGACTGATCACATGACTATCATGTAGTGATCACGTGACTTAATGGCGCTGATCATGTGACTGATCATGCGCTGATCATGTTTGCTATCATACACTGATCATGTGCCTCTGGAGGCAATAAACAAAGAGCTGAGTAGGCACGAATCAAACAGTCAGCAGGCAATAATCATGGAACTCAGGTGTGAGGAATCATGCTGCTCAGCTGGCAATAATCAAGCAGCTGAGCAGGCAGGAATTACGCAGCACAGCTGGCAATTGTCAAGCAGATGACAGGCAGGAATCGTGCAGCTCAGCTGGCAATTGTCAAGCAGATGAGCAGACAGTAATCACGCAGCTCAGCAGGCCCTGATCACGTGACTGAGCATGCACTGTTCACGTGGCTGATCATACACTGATCACGTGACTGATCATGCACTGATCACGTGGCTATCATGCACTGATCACGTGGCTGATCATACACTGATCACGTGTCTGACCATGCACTGATCACGTGGCTGATCATGCACTGATCACGTAACTGATCATGCACTGATCACGTGGCTGATCATGCACTGATCACGTGGCTGATCATGCACTGATCACGTGGCTGATCATGCACTGATCACGTGACTGATCATGCACTGATCACTGGCTATCATGCACTGATCACGTGGCTATCATGCACTGATCACGTGGCTGATCATGCACTGATCACGTGACTGATCATGCACTGATCACGCTATATCATGCACTGATCACGTGACTGATCATGCACTGATCACGTGGATGATCATGCACTGATCATGTGACTGATCATGCACTGATCACGTGGCTATCATGCACTGATCACGTGGCTGATCATGCAATGATCACGTAGCTACCATGTACTGGTCACGTGACTGATCATGCACTGATCACGTAATTGATCATGCACTGATCACGTGACTGATCATGCACTGATCACGTGACTGATCATGCACTGATCACGTGACTGATCATGCACTGATCACGTGGCTATCATGCACTGATCACGTGGCTGATCATGCACTGATCACGTAGCTACCATGCACTGATCACGTGACTGATCATGCACTGATCACGTGACTGATCATGCACTGATCACGTGGCTGATCATGCACTGATCACGTGGCTGATCATGCACTGATCACGTGACTGATCATGCACTGATCACGTGACTGATCATGCACTGATCACGTGGCTATCATGCACTGATCACGTGGCTGATCATGCACTGATCACGTGGCTGATCATGCACTGATCACATGACTGATCATGCACTGATCACGTGACTGATCATGCACTGATCACGTGGCTATCATGCACTGATCACGTGGCTGATCATGCACTGATCACGTGCCTGATCATGCACTGATCACGTGACTGATCATGCACTGATCACGTGGCTGATCATGCACTGATCACGTGGCTGATCATGCACTGATCACGTGATGATCATGCACTGATCACGTGGATATCATGCACTGATCACGTGGCTGATCATACACTGATCACGTGTCTGATCATGCACTGATCACGTGGCTGATCATACACTGCTCACGTAACTGATCATGCACTGATCACGTGGCTATCATGCACTGATCACGTGGCTGATCATGCACTGATCACGTGGCTGATCACACACTGTCACGTGACTATCATGCACTGATCACGTGGCACTCATGCACTGATCACGTGGCTGATCATACACTGATCACGTAACTGATCATGCACTGATCACGTGGCTATCATGCACTGATCACGTGGCTGTCATGCAATGATCACGTAGCTACCATATACTGATCACGTGACTGATCATGCACTGATCACGTGACTGATCATGCACTGATCACGTGACTGATCATGCACTGATCACGTGGCTATCATGCACTGATCACGTGGCTGATCATGCACTGATCACGTAGCTATCATGCACTGATCACGTGACTGATCATGCACTGATCACGTGAATGATCATGCACTGATCACGTGACTGATCATGCACTGATCACGTGACTGATCATGCACTGATCACGTGACTGATCATGCACTGATCACGTGGCTATCATGCACTGATCACGTGGCTGATCATGCACTGATCACGTGGCTGATCATGCACTGATCACGTGACTGATCATGCACTGATCACGTGACTGATCATGCACTGATCACGTGGCTATCATGCACTGATCACGTGGCTGATCATGCACTGATCACGTAGCTACCATGCACTGATCACGTGACTGATCATGCACTGATCACGTGACTGATCATGCACTGATCACGTGGCTATCATGCACTGATCACGTGACTGATCATGCACTGATCACGTCTGATCATGCACTGATCACGTGACTGATCATGCACTGATCACGTGGCTGATCATGCACTGATCATGTGACTGATCATGCACTGATCACGTGGCTGATCATGCACTGATCACGTGACTGATCATGCACTGATCACGTGACTGATCATGCACTGATCACGTGACTGATCATGCACTGATCACGTGCCTGATCATGCACTGATCACGTGACTGATCATGCACTGATCACATGGCTATCATGCACTGATCACGTGGCTGATCATGCACTGATCACGTGGCTGATCATGCACTGATACCGTGACTGAGCATGGACTGATCACATGACTATCATGTAGTGATCACGTGACTTAATGGCGCTGATCATGTGACTGATCATGCGCTGATCATGTTTGCTATCATACACTGATCATGTGCCTCTGGAGGCAATAAACAAAGAGCTGAGTAGGCACGAATCAAACAGTCAGCAGGCAATAATCATGGAACTCAGGTGTGAGGAATCATGCTGCTCAGCTGGCAATAATCAAGCAGCTGAGCAGGCAGGAATTACGCAGCACAGCTGGCAATTGTCAAGCAGATGACAGGCAGGAATCGTGCAGCTCAGCTGGCAATTGTCAAGCAGATGAGCAGACAGTAATCACGCAGCTCAGCAGGCCCAGATCACGTGACTGAGCATGCACTGTTCACGTGGCTGATCATACACTGATCACGTGACTGATCATGCACTGATCACGTGGCTATCATGCACTGATCACGTGGCTGATCATACACTGTTCACGTGTCTGACCATGCACTGATCACGTGGCTGATCATACACTGCTCACGTAACTGATCATGCACTGATCACGTGGCTATCATGCACTGATCACGTGGCTGATCATGCACTGATCACGTGGCTGATCATGCACTGATCACGTCTATATCATGCACTGATCACGTGACTATCATGCACTGATCACGTGGCTGATCATACACTGATCACGTGACTGATCATGCACTGATCACGTGGCTATCATGCACTGCTCACGTGGCTGATCATGCAATGATCACGTAGCTACCATGTACTGGTCACGTGACTGATCATGCACTGATCACGTAATTGATCATGCACTGATCACGTGACTGATCATGCACTGATCACGTGACTGATCATGCACTGATCACGTGACTGATCATGCACTGATCACGTGGCTATCATGCACTGCTCACGTGGCTGATCATGCAATGATCACGTAGCTACCATGTACTGGTCACGTGACTGATCATGCACTGATCACGTAATTGATCATGCACTGATCACGTGGCTGATCATGCACTGATCACGTGGCTGATCATGCACTGATCACGTGACTGATCATGCACTGATCACGTGACTGATCATGCACTGATCACGTGACTGATCATGCACTGATCACGTGGCTGATCATGCACTGATCACGTGACTGATCATGCACTGATCACGTGACTGATCATGCACTGATCACGTGGCTATCATGCACTGATCACGTGGCTGATCATGCACTGATCACGTGGCTGATCATGCACTGATCACGTGACTATCATGCACTGATCACGTGGCATCATGCACTGATCACGTGGCTGATCATACACTGATCATGTGACTGATCATGCACTGATCACGTGGCTATCATGCACTGATCACGTGGCTGTCATGCACTGATCACGTAGCTACATATACTGATCACGTGACTGATCATGCACTGATCACGTGGCTGATCATGCACTGATCACGTGACTGATCATGCACTGATCACGTGACTGATCATGCACTGATCACGTGGCTATCATGCACTGATCACGTGGCTGATCATGCACTGATCACGTGGCTGATCATGCACTGATCACATGACTGATCATGCACTGATCACGTGACTGATCATGCACTGATCACGTGGCTATCATGCACTGATCACGTGGCTGATCATGCACTGATCACGTGACTGATCATGCACTGATCACATGACTGATCATGCACTGATCACGTGACTGATCATGCACTGATCACGTGGATGATCATACACTAATCATGTGACAGATCATGCACTGATCACGTGGCTGATCATGCACTGATACCGTGACTGAGCATGGACTGATCACATGACTATCATGTAGTGATCACGTGACTTAATGGCGCTGATCATGTGACTGATCATGCGCTGATCATGTTTGCTATCATACACTGATCATGTGCCTCTGGAGGCAATAAACAAAGAGCTGAGTAGGCACGAATCAAACAGTCAGCAGGCAATAATCATGGAACTCAGGTGTGAGGAATCATGCTGCTCAGCTGGCAATAATCAAGCAGCTGAGCAGGCAGGAATTACGCAGCACAGCTGGCAATTGTCAAGCAGATGACAGGCAGGAATCGTGCAGCTCAGCTGGCAATTGTCAAGCAGATGAGCAGACAGTAATCACGCAGCTCAGCAGGCCCAGATCACGTGACTGAGCATGCACTGTTCACGTGGCTGATCATACACTGATCACGTGACTGATCATGCACTGATCACGTGGCTATCATGCACTGATCACGTGGCTGATCATACACTGTTCACGTGTCTGACCATGCACTGATCACGTGGCTGATCATACACTGATCACGTGGCTATCATGCACTGATCACGTGGCTGATCATGCACTGATCACGTGACTGATCATGCACTGATCACTGGCTATCATGCACTGATCACGTGGCTATCATGCACTGATCACGTGGCTGATCATGCACTGATCACGTGACTGATCATGCACTGATCACGCCTATATCATGCACTGATCACGTGACTGATCATGCACTGATCACGTGGATGATCATGCACTGATCATGTGACTGATCATGCACTGATCACGTGGCTATCATGCACTGATCACGTGGCTGATCATGCACTGATCACGTAGCTATCATGTACTGATCACGTGACTGATCATGCACTGATCACGTAATTGATCATGCACTGATCACGTGACTGATCATGCACTGATCACGTGACTGATCATGCACTGATCACGTGACTGATCATGCACTGATCACGTGGCTATCATGCACTGATCACGTGGCTGATCATGCACTGATCACGTAGCTACCATGTACTGGTCACGTGACTGATCATGCACTGATCACGTAATTGATCATGCACTGATCACGTGGCTGATCATGCACTGATCACGTGGCTGATCATGCACTGATCACGTGACTGATCATGCACTGATCACGTGACTGATCATGCACTGATCACGTGGCTATCATGCACTGATCACGTGGCTGATCATGCACTGATCACGTGCCTGATCATGCACTGATCACATGACTGATCATGCACTGATCACGTGACTGATCATGCACTGATCACGTGGCTATCATGCACTACTCACGTGGCTGATCATGCAATGATCATGTAGCTACCATGTACTGGTCACGTGACTGATCATACACCCATCAGGTGACTGATCATGCACTGATCACGTGGCTATCATGCACTGATCACGTGGCTGATCATGCACTGATCACGTGCCTGGTCATGCACTGATCACGTGACTGATCATGCACTGATCACGTGGCTATCATGCACTGATCACGTGGCTGATCATGCACTGATCACGTGGCTGATCATGCACTGATACCGTGACTGAGCATGGACTGATCACATGACTATCATGTAGTGATCACGTGACTTAATGGCGCTGATCATGTGACTGATCATGCACTGATCATGTTTGCTATCATACACTGATCATGTGCCTCTGGAGGCAATAAACAAAGAGCTGAGTAGGCACGAATCAAACAGTCAGCAGGCAATAATCATGGAACTCAGCTGTGAGGAATCATGCTGCTCAGCTGGCAATAATCAAGCAGCTGAGCAGGCAGGAATTACGCAGCACAGCTGGCAATTGTCAAGCAGATGACAGGCAGGAATCGTGCAGCTCAGCTGGCAATTGTCAAGCAGATGAGCAGACAGTAATCACGCAGCTCAGCAGGCCCTGATCACGTGACTGAGCATGCACTGTTCACGTGGCTGATCATACACTGATCACGTGATGATCATGCACTGATCACGGATATCATGCACTGATCACGTGGCTGATCATACACTGTTCACGTGTCTGACCATGCACTGATCACGTGGCTGATCATACACATGCACTGACACATGCACTGATCACGTGGATCATGCACTGATCACGTGGCTGATCATCACTGATCACTGATCATGATCACGTGGCATCATGCACTGATCACGTGGCTGATCATGCACTGATCATGCGTCTATCATCACGTCACTGTCATGAATGATCACGTACATGACTGCACTGATCATGATCACACACTGATCACGTGACTGATCATGCACTGATCACGGCTGATCATGCACTGATCACGTGGCTGATCATGCACTGATCACGTGCCTGATCATGCACTGATCACGTGACTGATCATGCACTGATCACGTGACTGATCATGCACTGATCACGTGGCTGATCATGCACTGATCACGTGGCTGATCATGCATGATCACGTGGCTATCATGCACTGGTCACGTGACTGACTGATCACACCCATCAGGTGACTGATCATGCACTGATCACGTGGCTATCATGCACTGATCACGTGGCTGATCATGCACTGATCACCTGCCTGGTCATGCACTGATCACGTGACTGATCATGCACTGATCACTATCATGATCTGATCACGGGCTGATCATGCACTGATCACGTGGCTGATCATGCACTGATACCGTGACTGAGCATGGACTGATCACATGACTATCATGTAGTGATCACGTGACTTAATGGCGCTGATCATGTGACTGATCATGCACTGATCATGTTTGCTATCATACACTGATCATGTGCCTCTGGAGGCAATAAACAAAGAGCTGAGTAGGCACGAATCATACAGTCAGCAGGCAATAATCATGGAACTCAGCTGTGAGGAATCATGCTGCTCAGCTGGCAATAATCAAGCAGCTGAGCAGGCAGGAATTACGCAGCACAGCTGGCAATTGTCAAGCAGATGACAGGCAGGAATCGTGCAGCTCAGCTGGCAATTGTCAAGCAGATGAGCAGACAGTAATCACGCAGCTCAGCAGGCCCTGATCACGTGACTGAGCATGCACTGTTCACGTGGCTGATCATACACTGATCACGTGATGATCATGCACTGATCACTTGGATATCATGCACTGATCACGTGGCTGATCATACACTGTTCACGTGTCTGACCATGCACTGATCACGTGGCTGATCATACACTGCTCACGTAACTGATCATGCACTGATCACGTGGCTATCATGCACTGATCACGTGGCTGAACATGCACTGTTCACGTGGCTGATCACACACCTGTCACGTGACATATCATGCACTGATCACGTGGCACTCATGCACTGATCACGTGGCTGATCATACTCTGCTCACGTAACTCATCATGCACACATCACGTGGCTATCATGCACTGCTCACGTGGCTGTCATGGAACTGATCACAGCTATCATACTGGTCACGTGACTGATCATGCACTGATCACGTGAATGATCATGCACTGTTCACGTGACTGATCATGTACTGATCACGTGACTGATCATGCACTGATCACGTGGCTGATCATGCACTGATCACGTGGCTGATCATGCACTGATCACGTGCTGATCATGCACTGATGATCATGCACTGATCACGTGGCTGATCATGCACTGATCACGTGGCTGATCATGCACTGATCACGTGACTGATCATGCACTGATCACGTGACTGATCATGCACTGATCACGTGCACTGATCACTGCTGATCATGCACTGATCACGTGGATCATGCACTGTGACATGCACTGCACTGATCATGCACTGATCACGTGGCATCATGCACTGATCACTGATGATCACTGATCATGCACATGCACTGATGACTGATCATGCACTGATCACTGACTGATCATGCACTGATCACGTGGCTGATCATGCACTGATCACGTGACTGATCATGCACTGATCACGTGGCTGATCATGCACTGATCACGTGACTGATCATGCACTGATCACTGATCATGCACTGATCACGTGACTGATCATGCACTGATCACGTGCCTGATCATGCACTGATCACGTGACTGATCATGCACTGATCACGCTATCATGCACTGATCACTGATCATGCACTGATCATGATCATGCACTGTGACAGCATGGACTGATCACATGACTATCATGTAGTGATCACGTGACTTAATGGCGCTGATCATGTGACTGATCATGCACTGTTTGCTATCATACACTGATCATGTGCCTCTGGAGGCAATAAACAAAGAGCTGAGTAGGCACGAATCAAACAGTCAGCAGGCAATAATCATGGAACTCAGGTGTGAGGAATCATGCTGCTCAGCTGGCAATAATCAAGCAGCTGAGCAGGCAGGAATTACGCAGCACAGCTGGCAATTGTCAAGCAGATGACAGGCAGGAATCATGCAGCTCAGCTGGCAATTGTCAAGCAGATGAGCAGACAGTAATCACGCAGCTCAGCAGGCCCAGATCACGTGACTGAGCATGCACTGTTCACGTGGCTGATCATACACTGATCACGTGACTGATCATGCACTGATCACGTGGCTATCATGCACTGATCACGTGGCTGATCATACACTGTTCACGTGTCTGACCATGCACTGATCACGTGGCTGATCATACACTGCTCACGTAACTGATCATGCACTGATCACGTGGCTATCATGCACTGATCACGTGGCTGATCATGCACTGATCACGTGACTGATCATGCACTGATCACGTCTATATCATGCACTGATCACGTGACTATCATGCACTGATCACGTGGCTGATCATACACTGATCACGTGACTGATCATGCACTGATCACGTGGCTATCATGCACTGCTCACGTGGCTGATCATGCAATGATCACGTAGCTACCATGTACTGGTCACGTGACTGATCATGCACTGATCACGTAATTGATCATGCACTGATCACGTGACTGATCATGCACTGATCACGTGACTGATCATGCACTGATCACGTGACTGATCATGCACTGATCACGTGGCTATCATGCACTGCTCACGTGGCTGATCATGCACTGATCACGTAGCTACCATGTACTGGTCACGTGACTGATCATGCACTGATCACGTAATTGATCATGCACTGATCACGTGGCTGATCATGCACTGATCACGTGGCTGATCATGCACTGATCACGTGACTGATCATGCACTGATCACGTGACTGATCATGCACTGATCACGTGGCTGATCATGCACTGATCACGTGGCTGATCATGCACTGATCACGTGACTGATCATGCACTGATCACGTGACTGATCATGCACTGATCACGTGGCTATCATGCACTGATCACGTGGCTGATCATGCACTGATCACGTGGCTGATCATGCACTGATCACGTGACTATCATGCACTGATCACGTGGCATCATGCACTGATCACGTGCTGATCATGCACTGATCACGTGACTGATCATGCACTGATCACGTGGCTATCATGCACTGATCACGTGGCTGATCATGCAATGATCACGTAGCTACATGTACTGGTCACGTGACTGATCATGCACTGATCACGTGGCTGATCATGCACTGATCACGTGACTGATCATGCACTGATCACGTGACTGATCATGCACTGATCACGTGGCTATCATGCACTGATCACGTGGCTGATCATGCACTGATCACGTGACTGATCATGCACTGATCACATGACTGATCATGCACTGATCACGTGACTGATCATGCACTGATCACGTGGATGATCATACACTAATCATGTGACAGATCATGCACTGATCACGTGGCTGATCATGCACTGATACCGTGACTGAGCATGGACTGATCACATGACTATCATGTAGTGATCACGTGACTTAATGGCGCTGATCATGTGACTGATCATGCGCTGATCATGTTTGCTATCATACACTGATCATGTGCCTCTGGAGGCAATAAACAAAGAGCTGAGTAGGCACGAATCAAACAGTCAGCAGGCAATAATCATGGAACTCAGGTGTGAGGAATCATGCTGCTCAGCTGGCAATAATCAAGCAGCTGAGCAGGCAGGAATTACGCAGCACAGCTGGCAATTGTCAAGCAGATGACAGGCAGGAATCGTGCAGCTCAGCTGGCAATTGTCAAGCAGATGAGCAGACAGTAATCACGCAGCTCAGCAGGCCCAGATCACGTGACTGAGCATGCACTGTTCACGTGGCTGATCATACACTGATCACGTGACTGATCATGCACTGATCACGTGGCTATCATGCACTGATCACGTGGCTGATCATACACTGTTCACGTGTCTGACCATGCACTGATCACGTGGCTGATCATGCACTGATCACGTGGCTATCATGCACTGATCACGTGGCTGATCATGCACTGATCACGTGACTGATCATGCACTGATCACTGGCTATCATGCACTGATCACGTGGCTATCATGCACTGATCACGTGGCTGATCATGCACTGATCACGTGACTGACTGCACCTATATCATGCACTGATCACATGACTGATCATGCACTGATCACGTGGATGATCATGCACTGATCATGTGACTGATCATGCACTGATCACGTGGCTATCATGCACTGATCACGTGGCTGATCATGCACTGATCACGTAGCTATCATGTACTGGTCACGTGACTGATCATGCACTGATCACGTAATTGATCATGCACTGATCACGTGACTGATCATGCACTGATCACGTGACTGATCATGCACTGATCACGTGACTGATCATGCACTGATCACGTGGCTATCATGCACTGATCACGTGGCTGATCATGCACTGATCACGTAGCTACCATGCACTGATCACGTGACTGATCATGCACTGATCACGTAATTGATCATGCACTGATCACGTGGCTGATCATGCACTGATCACGTGGCTGATCATGCACTGATCACGTGACTGATCATGCACTGATCACGTGACTGATCATGCACTGATCACGTGGCTATCATGCACTGATCACGTGACTGATCATGCACTGATCACGTAGCTATCATGCACTGATCACGTGACTGATCATGCACTGATCACGTGACTGATCATGCACTGATCACGTGGCTATCATGCACTGATCACGTGGCTGATCATGCACTGATCACGTGACTGATCATGCACTGATCACGTGACTGATCATGCACTGATCACGTGACTGATCATGCACTGATCACGTGGCTATCATGCACTATCACGTGGCTGATCATGCACTGATCACGTGGCTACCATGCACTGATCACATGACTGATCATGCACTGATCACATGACTGATCATGCACTGATCACGTGGCTTATCATGCACTGATCATGTGACTGATCATGTGCTGATCATGTTTGGTATCATACACTGATCATGTGCCTCTGGAGGCAATGAACAAAGAGCTGAGTAGGCACGAATCAGTCAGCAGGCAATAATCATGGAACTCAGCTGTGAGAAATCATGCTGCTCAGCTGGCAATAATCAAGCAGCTGAGCAGGCAGGAATTACGCAGCACAGCTGGCAATTGTCAAGCAGATGACAGGCAGGAATCGTGCAGCTCAGCTGGCAATTGTCAAGCAGATGAGCAGACAGTAATCACGCAGCTCAGCAGGCCCTGATCACGTGACTGAGCATGCACTGTTCACGTGGCTGATCACACACTGATCACGTGACTGATCATGCACTGATCACGTGACTGATCATGCACTGATCACGTGGCTATCATGCACTGATCACGTGGCTGATCATGCACTGATCACGGGACTGATCATGCACTGATCACGGGCTATCATGCACTGATACATGACTGACATGCACTGATCACGTGGATGATCATGCACTGATCACGTGACTGATCATGCACTGATCACGTGACTGATCATGCACTGATCACGTGGCTGATCATGCACTGATCACGTGGCTATCATGCACTGATCACGTGGCTGATCATGCAATGATCACGTAGCTACCATGTACTGGTCACGTGACTGATCATGCACTGATCACGTAATTGATCATGCACTGATCACGTGGCTGATCATGCACTGATCACGTGGCTGATCATGCACTGATCACGTGACTGATCATGCACTGATCACGTGACTGATCATGCACTGATCACGTGGCTATCATGCACTGATCACGTGGCTGATCATGCACTGATCACGTGCCTGATCATGCACTGATCACATGACTGATCATGCACTGATCACGTGACTGATCATGCACTGATCACGTGGCTATCATGCACTACTCACGTGGCTGATCATGCAATGATCATGTAGCTACCATGTACTGGTCACGTGACTGATCATACACCCATCAGGTGACTGATCATGCACTGATCACGTGGCTATCATGCACTGATCACGTGGCTGATCATGCACTGATCACCTGCCTGATCATGCACTGATCACGTGACTGATCATGCACTGATCACGTGGCTATCATGCACTGATCACGTGGCTGATCATGCACTGATCACGTGGCTGATCATGCACTGATACCGTGACTGAGCATGGACTGATCACATGACTATCATGTAGTGATCACGTGACTTAATGGCGCTGATCATGTGACTGATCATGCACTGATCATGTTTGCTATCATACACTGATCATGTGCCTCTGGAGGCAATAAACAAAGAGCTGAGTAGGCACGAATCAAACAGTCAGCAGGCAATAATCATGGAACTCAGGTGTGAGGAATCATGCTGCTCAGCTGGCAATTGTCAAGCAGATGAGCAGGCAGTAATCACGCAGCTCAGCAGGCCCTGATCACGTGACTGAGCATGCACTGTTCACGTGGCTGATCATACACTGATCACGTGATGATCATGCACTGATCACTTGGATATCATGCACTGATCACGTGGCTGATCATACACTGTTCACGTGTCTGACCATGCACTGATCACGTGGCTGATCATACACTGCTCACGTAACTGATCATGCACTGATCACGTGGCTATCATGCACTGATCACGTGGCTGAACATGCACTGTTCACGTGGCTGATCACACACCTGTCACGTGACATATCATGCACTGATCACGTGGCACTCATGCACTGATCACGTGGCTGATCATACTCTGATCACGTAACTGATCATGCACACATCACGTGGCTATCATGCACTGCTCACGTGGCTCGTCATGGAATGATCACGTAGCTACCATATACTGGTCACGTGACTGATCATGCACTGATCACGTAAATGATCATGCACTGTTCACGTGACTGATCATGCACTGATCACGTGACTGATCATGCACTGATCACGTGGCTATCATGCACTGCTCACGTGGCTGATCATGCAACGATCACGTAGCAACCATGTACTGGTCACGTGACTGATCATGCACTGATCACGTAATTGATCATGCACTGATCACGTGGCTCATCATGCACTGATCACGTGGCTGATCATGCACTGATCACGTGGCTGATCATGCACTGATCACGTGGCTATCATGCACTGATCACGTGGCTGATCATGCACTGATCACGTATCTATCATGCACTGATCACGTGACTGATCATGCACTGATCACGTGACTGATCATGCACTGATCACGTGGCTGATCATGCACTGATCACGTGGCTGATCACACACGATCACGTGACTGATCATGCACTGATCACGTGACTGATCATGCACTGATCACGTGGCTGATCATGCACTGATCACGTGGCTATCATGCACTGATCACGTGGCTGATCATGCACTGATCACGTGACTGATCATGCACTGATCACGTGGCTGATCATGCACTGATCACGTGGCTACATGCACTGATCACATGACTGATCATGCACTGATCACATGACTGATCATGCACTGATCACGTGGCTTATCATGCACTGATCATGTGACTGATCATGCACTGATCATGTTTGGTGTCATACACTGATCATGTGCCTCTGGAGGCAATGAACAAAGAGCTGAGTAGGCACGAATCAGTCAGCAGGCAATAATCATGGAACTCAGCTGTGAGGAATCATGCTGCTCAGCTGGCAATAATCAAGCAGCTGAGCAGGCAGGAATTATGCAGCACAGCTGGCAATTGTCAAGAGATGACAGGCAGGAATCGTGCAGCTCAGCTGGCAATTGTCAAGCAGATGAGCAGACAGTAATCACGCAGCTCAGCAGGCCCTGATCACGTGACTGAGCATGCACTGTTCACGTGGCTGATCATACACTGATCACGTGACTGATCATGCACTGATCACGTGGCTATCATGCACTGATCACGTGGCTGATCATGCACTGATCACGTAATGATCATGCACTGATCACGTGGCTATCATGCACTGATCACGTGGCTGATCATGCACTGATCACGTGGCTATCATGCACTGATCACGTGGCTGATCATGCACTGATCACGGGACTGATCATGCACTGATCACGGGCTATCATGCACTGTCACATGACTGACATGCACTGATCACGTGGATGATCATGCACTGATCACGTGACTGATCATGCACTGATCACGTGACTGATCATGCACTGATCACGTGGCTGATCATGCACTGATCACGTGACTGATCATGCACTGATCACGTGGCTGATCATGCACTGATCACGTGGCTGATCATGCACTGATCACGTGGCTATCATGCACTGATCACGTGGCTGATCATGCACTGATCACGTGACTGATCATGCACTGATCACGTGGCTATCATGCACTGATCACGTGGCTATCATGCACTGATCACGTGGCTGATCATGCACTGATCACGTGACTGATCATGCACTGATCACGTCTATCATGCACTGATCACGTGACTGATCATGCACTGATCACGTGGCTGATCATGCACTGATCACGTGACTGATCATGCACTGATCACGTGGCTATCATGCACTGATCACGTGGCTGATCATGCACTGATCACGTAGCTATCATGCACTGATCACGTGACTGATCATGCACTGATCACGTGGCTGATCATGCACTGATCACGTGACTGATCATGCACTGATCACGTGACTGATCATGCACTGATCACGTGGCTATCATGCACTGATCACGTGGCTGATCATGCACTGATCACGTGCCTGATCATGCACTGATCACATGACTGATCATGCACTGATCACGTGACTGATCATGCACTGATCACGTGGCTATCATGCACTACTCACGTGGCTGATCATGCAATGATCATGTAGCTACCATGTACAGGTCACGTGAATGATCATACACCCATCAGGTGACTGATCATGCACTGATCACGTGGCTGATCATGCACTGATCACCTGACTGATCATGCACTGATCACGTGACAAATCATGCACTGATCACATAGCTATCATGAACTGATCACCTGGCTGATCATGCACTGATCACGTGGCTGATCATGCACTGATACCGTGACTGAGCATGGACTGATCACATGACTATCATGTAGTGATCACGTGACTTAATGGCGCTGATCATGTGACTGATCATGCGCTGATCATGTTTGCTATCATACACTGATCATGTGCCTCTGGAGGCAATAAACAAAGAGCTGAGTAGGCACGAATCAAACAGTCAGCAGGCAATAATCATGGAACTCAGGTGTGAGGAATCATGCTGCTCAGCTGGCAATAATCAAGCAGCTGAGCAGGCAGGAATTACGCAGCACAGCTGGCAATTGTCAAGCAGATGACAGGCAGGAATCGTGCAGCTCAGCTGGCAATTGTCAAGCAGATGAGCAGACAGTAATCACGCAGCTCAGCAGGCCCTGATCACGTGACTGAGCATGCACTGTTCACGTGGCTGATCATACACTGATCACGTGATGATCATGCACTGATCACTTGGATATCATGCACTGATCACGTGGCTGATCATACACTGTTCACGTGTCTGACCATGCACTGATCACGTGGCTGATCATACACTGCTCACGTAACTGATCATGCACTGATCACGTGGCTATCATGCACTGATCACGTGGCTGAACATGCACTGTTCACGTGGCTGATCACACACCTGTCACGTGACATATCATGCACTGATCACGTGGCACTCATGCACTGATCACGTGGCTGATCATACTCTGCTCACGTAACTGATCATGCACACATCACGTGGCTATCATGCACTGCTCACGTGGCTCGTCATGGAATGATCACGTAGCTACCATATACTGGTCACGTGACTGATCATGCACAGATCACGTAAATGATCATGCACTGTTCACGTGACTGATCATGTACTGATCACGTGACTGATCATGCACTGATCACGTGGCTATCATGCTCTGCTCACGTGGCTGATCATGCAAGATCACGTAGCAACCATGTACTGGTCACGTGACTGATCATGCACTGATCACGTAATTGATCCTGCACTGATCACGTGGCTCATCATGCACTGATCACGTGGCTGATCACACATGTATCACGTGACTGATCATGCACTGATCACGTGGCTCTCATGCACTGATCACGTGGCTATCATGCACTGATCACGTGGCTATCATGCACTGATCACGTGGCTGATCATGCACTGATCACGTAGCTATCATGCACTGATCACGTGACTGATCATGCACTGATCACGTGGCTGATCATGCACTGATCACGTGGCTGATCATGCACTGATCACGTGGCTGATCATGCACGATCACGTGACTGATCATGCACTGATCACGTGACTGATCATGCACTGATCACGTGGCTATCATGCACTGATCACGTGGCTATCATGCACTGATCACGTGGCTGATCATGCACTGATCACGTGACTGATCATGCACTGATCACGTGGCTATCATGCACTGATCACGTGGCTGATCATGCACTGATCACGTGGCTGATCATGCACTGATCACGTGGCTGATCATGCACTGATCACGCAGCTATCATGCACTGATCACATGACTGATCATGCACTGATCACGTGACTGATCATGCACTGATCACGTGGCTTATCATGCACTGATCATGTGACTGATCATGCACTGATCATGTTTGGTGTCATACACTGATCATGTGCCTCTGGAGGCAATGAACAAAGAGCTGAGTAGGCAGGAATCATCAGCAGGCTATAATCATGGAACTCAGCTCTGAGAAATCATGCTGCTCAGCTGGCAATAATCAAGTAGCTGAGCAGGCAGGAATTACGCAGCACAGGTGGCAATTGTCAAGCAGATGACAGGCAGGAATCGTGCAGCTCAGCTGGCAATGGTCAAGCAGATGAGCAGACAGTAATCACGCAGCTCAGCAGGCCCTGATCACGTGACTGAGCATGCACTGTTCACGTGGCTGATCATACACTGATCACGTGACTGATCATGCACTGATCACGTGACTGATCATGCACTGATCACGTGGCTGATCATGCACTGATCACGTGGCTGATCATGCACTGATCACGTGGCTGATCATGCACTGATCACGTGGCTGATCATGCACTGATCACGTGACTGATCATGCACTGATCACGTGACTGATCATGCACTGATCACGTGGCTATCATGCACTGATCACGTGGCTGATCATGCACTGATCACGCAGCTACCATGCACTGATCACGTGACTGATCATGCACTGATCACATAACTGATCATGCACTGATCACGTGGCTTATCATGCACTGATCATGTGACTGATCATGTGCTGATCATGTTTGGTATCATACACTGATCATGTGCCTCTGGAGGCAATGAACATAGAGCTGAGTAGGCACGAATCAGTCAGCAGGCTATAATCATGGAACTCAGCTCTGAGAAATCATGCTGCTCAGCTGGCAATAATCAAGCAGATGAGCAGGCAGGAATTACACAGCACAGGTGGCAATTGTCAAGCAGATGACAGGCAGGAATCGTGCAGCTCAGCTGGCAATTGTCAAGCAGATGAGCAGACAGTAATCACGCAGCTCAGCAGGCCCTGATCACGTGACTGAGCATGCACTGTTCACGTGGCTGATCATACACTGATCACGTGACTGATCATGCACTGATCACGTGGCTGATCATGCACTGATCACGTGGCTGATCATGCACTGATCACGTGGCTGATCATGCACTGATCACGTGGCATCATGCACTGATCACGTGGCTGATCATGCACTGATCACGTGACTGATCATGCACTGATCACGTGGCTATCATGCACTGATCACGTGGCTGATCATACTGATCACGTGACTGATCATGCACTGATCACGTGGCTGATCATGCACTGATCACGTGGCTGATCATACTGATCACGTGACTGATCATGCACTGATCACGTGACTGATCATGCACTGATCACGTGGCTATCATGCACTGATCACGTGACTGATCATGCACTGATCACGTAGCTATCATGCACTGATCACGTGACTGATCATGCACTGATCACGTAATTGATCATGCACTGATCACGTGGCTGATCATGCACTGATCACGTGGCTGATCATGCACTGATCACGTGACTGATCATGCACTGATCACGTGACTGATCATGCACTGATCACGTGGCTATCATGCACTGATCACGTGGCTGATCATACTGATCACGTGCCTGATCATGCACTGATCACGTGGCTGATCATGCACTGATCACGTGGCTGATCATACTGATCACGTGCTGATCATGCACTGATCACGTGACTGATCATGCACTGATCACGTGGCTATCATGCACTGATCACGTGACTGATCATGCACTGATCACGTAGCTATCATGCACTGATCACGTGACTGATCATGCACTGATCACGTGATTGATCATGCACTGATCACGTGGCTGATCATGCACTGATCACGTGACTGATCATGCACTGATCACGTGGCTATCATGCACTGATCACGTGGCTGATCATACTGATCACGTGGCTGTCATGCACTGATCACGTGGCTGATCATGCACTGATCACGTGGCTGATCATGCACTGATCACGTGCTGATCATGCACTGATCACGTGACTGATCATGCACTGATCACGTGGCTATCATGCACTGATCACGTGACTGATCATGCACTGATCACGTAGCTATCATGCACTGATCACGTGACTGATCATGCACTGATCACGTAATTGATCATGCACTGATCACGTGGCTGATCATGCACTGATCACGTGACTGATCATGCACTGATCACGTGGCTATCATGCACTGATCACGTGGCTGATCATACTGATCACGTGGCTGTCATGCACTGATCACGTGGCTGATCATGCACTGATCACGTGGCTGATCATGCACTGATCACGTGGCTGATCATGCACTGATCACGTGACTGATCATGCACTGATCACGTGGCTATCATGCACTGATCACGTGACTGATCATGCACTGATCACGTAGCTATCATGCACTGATCACGTGACTGATCATGCACTGATCACGTGATTGATCATGCACTGATCACGTGGCTGATCATGCACTGATCACGTGGCTGATCATGCACTGATCACGTGACTGATCATGCACTGATCACGTGACTGATCATGCACTGATCACGTGGCTATCATGCACTGATCACGTGGCTGATCATACTGATCACGTGGCTGATCATGCACTGATCACGTGGCTGATCATGCACTGATCACGTGGCTGATCATACTGATCACGTGACTGATCATGCACTGATCACGTGACTGATCATGCACTGATCACGTGGCTATCATGCACTGATCACGTGACTGATCATGCAATGATCACGTAGCTACCATGCACTGGTCACGTGACTGATCATGCACTGATCACGTAATTGATCATGCACTGATCACGTGGCTGATCATGCACTGATCACGTGACTGATCATGCACTGATCACGTGGCTATCATGCACTGATCACGTGGCTGATCATACTGATCACGTGGCTGTCATGCACTGATCACGTGGCTGATCATGCACTGATCACGTGGCTGATCATGCACTGATCACGTGACTGATCATGCACTGATCACGTGACTGATCATGCACTGATCACGTGGCTATCATGCACTGATCACGTGACTGATCATGCACTGATCACGTAGCTATCATGCACTGATCACGTGACTGATCATGCACTGATCACGTAATTGATCATGCACTGATCACGTGGCTGATCATGCACTGATCACGTGACTGATCATGCACTGATCACGTGGCTATCATGCACTGATCACGTGGCTGATCATACTGATCACGTGGCTGTCATGCACTGATCACGTGGCTGATCATGCACTGATCACGTGGCTGATCATGCACTGATCACGTGACTGATCATGCACTGATCACGTGACTGATCATGCACTGATCACGTGGCTATCATGCACTGATCACGTGACTGATCATGCACTGATCACGTAGCTATCATGCACTGATCACGTGACTGATCATGCACTGATCACGTGATTGATCATGCACTGATCACGTGGCTGATCATGCACTGATCACGTGACTGATCATGCACTGATCACGTGGCTATCATGCACTGATCACGTGGCTGATCATACTGATCACGTGGCTGTCATGCACTGATCACGTGGCTGATCATGCACTGATCACGTGGCTGATCATACTGATCACGTGACTGATCATGCACTGATCACGTGACTGATCATGCACTGATCACGTGGCTATCATGCACTGATCACGTGACTGATCATGCTGATCACGTAGCTACCATGCACTGATCACGTGACTGATCATGCACTGATCACGTAATTGATCATGCACTGATCACGTGGCTGATCATGCACTGATCACGTGACTGATCATGCACTGATCACGTGACTGATCATGCACTGATCACGTGGCTATCATGCACTGATCACGTGGCTGATCATACTGATCACGTGCCTGTCATGCACTGATCACGTGGCTGATCATGCACTGATCACGTGGCTGATCATACTGATCACGTGGCTGATCATGCACTGATCACGTGGCTATCATGCACTGATCACGTGACTGATCATGCACTGATCACGTAGCTATCATGCACTGATCACGTGGCTGATCATGCACTGATCACGTGGCTGATCATACTGATCACGTGACTGATCATGCACTGATCACGTGACTGATCATGCACTGATCACGTGGCTATCATGCACTGATCACGTGACTGATCATGCACTGATCACGTAGCTACCATGCACTGATCACGTGACTGATCATGCACTGATCACGTAATTGATCATGCACTGATCACGTGGCATCATGCACTGATCACGTGGCTGATCATGCACTGATCACGTGACTGATCATGCACTGATCACGTGGCTATCATGCACTGATCACGTGGCTGATCATACTGATCACGTGGCTGTCATGCACTGATCACGTGGCTGATCATGCACTGATCACGTGGCTGATCATACTGATCACGTGACTGATCATGCACTGATCACGTGACTGATCATGCACTGATCACGTGGCTATCATGCACTGATCACGTGACTGATCATGCACTGATCACGTAGCTACCATGCACTGATCACGTGACTGATCATGCACTGATCACGTAATTGATCATGCACTGATCACGTGGCTGATCATGCACTGATCACGTGGCTGATCATGCACTGATCACGTGACTGATCATGCACTGATCACGTGACTGATCATGCACTGATCACGTGGCTATCATGCACTGATCACGTGGCTGATCATACTGATCACGTGCTGATCATGCACTGATCACGTGACTGATCATGCACTGATCACGTGGCTATCATGCACTGATCACGTGACTGATCATGCACTGATCACGTAGCTACCATGCACTGATCACGTGACTGATCATGCACTGATCACGTAATTGATCATGCACTGATCACGTGGCATCATGCACTGATCACGTGGCTGATCATGCACTGATCACGTGACTGATCATGCACTGATCACGTGGCTATCATGCACTGATCACGTGGCTGATCATACTGATCACGTGGCTGATCATGCACTGATCACGTGGCTGATCATGCACTGATCACGTGGCTGATCATACTGATCACGTGACTGATCATGCACTGATCACGTGGCTATCATGCACTGATCACGTGACTGATCATGCACTGATCACGTGGCTATCATGCACTGATCACGTGGCTGATCATGCACTGATCACGTGGCTGATCATACTGATCACGTGGCTGATCATGCACTGATCACGTGGCTGATCATGCACTGATCACGTGGCTGATCATACTGATCACGTGACTGATCATGCACTGATCACGTGACTGATCATGCACTGATCACGTGGCTATCATGCACTGATCACGTGACTGATCATGCACTGATCACGTGGCTATCATGCACTGATCACGTGACTGATCATGCACTGATCACGTGATTGATCATGCACTGATCACGTGGCTGATCATGCACTGATCACGTGACTGATCATGCACTGATCACGTGGCTATCATGCACTGATCACGTGGCTGATCATACTGATCACGTGGCTGATCATGCACTGATCACGTGGCTGATCATGCACTGATCACGTGGCTGATCATGCACTGATCACGTGGCTGATCATGCACTGATCACGTGACTGATCATGCACTGATCACGTGGCTATCATGCACTGATCACGTGACTGATCATGCACTGATCACGTGGCTATCATGCACTGATCACGTGACTGATCATGCACTGATCACGTGACTGATCATGCACTGATCACGTGGCTGATCATGCACTGATCACGTGACTGATCATGCACTGATCACGTGGCTATCATGCACTGATCACGTGGCTGATCATACTGATCACGTGCTGATCATGCACTGATCACGTGGCTGATCATGCACTGATCACGTGGCTGATCATGCACTGATCACGTGACTGATCATGCACTGATCACGTGACTGATCATGCACTGATCACGTGGCTATCATGCACTGATCACGTGACTGATCATGCACTGATCACGTAGCTATCATGCACTGATCACGTGACTGATCATGCACTGATCACGTAATTGATCATGCACTGATCACGTGGCTGATCATGCACTGATCACGTGACTGATCATGCACTGATCACGTGGCTATCATGCACTGATCACGTGGCTGATCATACTGATCACGTGGCTGTCATGCACTGATCACGTGGCTGATCATGCACTGATCACGTGGCTGATCATGCACTGATCACGTGACTGATCATGCACTGATCACGTGACTGATCATGCACTGATCACGTGGCTATCATGCACTGATCACGTGACTGATCATGCACTGATCACGTAGCTATCATGCACTGATCACGTGACTGATCATGCACTGATCACGTGACTGATCATGCACTGATCACGTGGCTGATCATGCACTGATCACGTGACTGATCATGCACTGATCACGTGACTGATCATGCACTGATCACGTGGCTATCATGCACTGATCACGTGGCTGATCATACTGATCACGTGACTGATCATGCACTGATCACGTGGCTGATCATGCACTGATCACGTGGCTGATCATACTGATCACGTGACTGATCATGCACTGATCACGTGGCTATCATGCACTGATCACGTGACTGATCATGCACTGATCACGTAGCTATCATGCACTGATCACGTGGCTGATCATGCACTGATCACGTGGCTGATCATACTGATCACGTGACTGATCATGCACTGATCACGTGACTGATCATGCACTGATCACGTGGCTATCATGCACTGATCACGTGACTGATCATGCACTGATCACGTAGCTATCATGCACTGATCACGTGACTGATCATGCACTGATCACGTAATTGATCATGCACTGATCACGTGGCATCATGCACTGATCACGTGGCTGATCATGCACTGATCACGTGACTGATCATGCACTGATCACGTGGCTATCATGCACTGATCACGTGGCTGATCATACTGATCACGTGGCTGTCATGCACTGATCACGTGGCTGATCATGCACTGATCACGTGGCTGATCATGCACTGATCACGTGACTGATCATGCACTGATCACGTGACTGATCATGCACTGATCACGTGGCTATCATGCACTGATCACGTGACTGATCATGCACTGATCACGTAGCTATCATGCACTGATCACGTGACTGATCATGCACTGATCACGTGACTGATCATGCACTGATCACGTGGCTGATCATGCACTGATCACGTGGCTGATCATGCACTGATCACGTGACTGATCATGCACTGATCACGTGACTGATCATGCACTGATCACGTGGCTATCATGCACTGATCACGTGGCTGATCATACTGATCACGTGCTGATCATGCACTGATCACGTGACTGATCATGCACTGATCACGTGGCTATCATGCACTGATCACGTGACTGATCATGCACTGATCACGTAGCTACCATGCACTGATCACGTGACTGATCATGCACTGATCACGTGACTGATCATGCACTGATCACGTGGCATCATGCACTGATCACGTGGCTGATCATGCACTGATCACGTGACTGATCATGCACTGATCACGTGGCTATCATGCACTGATCACGTGGCTGATCATACTGATCACGTGGCTGATCATGCACTGATCACGTGGCTGATCATGCACTGATCACGTGGCTATCATGCACTGATCACGTGACTGATCATGCACTGATCACGTGGCTATCATGCACTGATCACGTGACTGATCATGCACTGATCACGTGGCTGATCATGCACTGATCACGTGGCTGATCATGCACTGATCACGTGGCTGATCATGCACTGATCACGTGACTGATCATGCACTGATCACGTGACTGATCATGCACTGATCACGTGGCTATCATGCACTGATCACGTGGCTGATCATACTGATCACGTGACTGATCATGCACTGATCACGTGGCTGATCATGCACTGATCACGTGGCTGATCATACTGATCACGTGACTGATCATGCACTGATCACGTGGCTGATCATGCACTGATCACGTGGCTATCATGCACTGATCACGTGACTGATCATGCACTGATCACGTAGCTATCATGCACTGATCACGTGACTGATCATGCACTGATCACGTAATTGATCATGCACTGATCACGTGGCATCATGCACTGATCACGTGGCTGATCATGCACTGATCACGTGACTGATCATGCACTGATCACGTGGCTATCATGCACTGATCACGTGGCTGATCATACTGATCACGTGGCTGTCATGCACTGATCACGTGGCTGATCATGCACTGATCACGTGGCTGATCATACTGATCACGTGGCTGATCATGCACTGATCACGTGACTGATCATGCACTGATCACGTGGCTATCATGCACTGATCACGTGACTGATCATGCACTGATCACGTAGCTATCATGCACTGATCACGTGACTGATCATGCACTGATCACGTGATTGATCATGCACTGATCACGTGGCTGATCATGCACTGATCACGTGACTGATCATGCACTGATCACGTGACTGATCATGCACTGATCACGTGGCTATCATGCACTGATCACGTGGCTGATCATACTGATCACGTGACTGATCATGCACTGATCACGTGGCTGATCATGCACTGATCACGTGGCTGATCATACTGATCACGTGACTGATCATGCACTGATCACGTGGCTATCATGCACTGCTCACGTGACTGATCATGCAATGATCACGTAGCTACCATGCACTGATCACGTGGCTGATCATGCACTGATCACGTGGCTGATCATACTGATCACGTGACTGATCATGCACTGATCACGTGACTGATCATGCACTGATCACGTGGCTATCATGCACTGATCACGTGACTGATCATGCAATGATCACGTAGCTACCATGCACTGATCACGTGACTGATCATGCACTGATCACGTAATTGATCATGCACTGATCACGTGGCATCATGCACTGATCACGTGGCTGATCATGCACTGATCACGTGACTGATCATGCACTGATCACGTGGCTATCATGCACTGATCACGTGGCTGATCATACTGATCACGTGGCTGTCATGCACTGATCACGTGGCTGATCATGCACTGATCACGTGGCTGATCATGCACTGATCACGTGACTGATCATGCACTGATCACGTGACTGATCATGCACTGATCACGTGGCTATCATGCACTGATCACGTGACTGATCATGCACTGATCACGTAGCTACCATGCACTGGTCACGTGACTGATCATGCACTGATCACGTAATTGATCATGCACTGATCACGTGGCTGATCATGCACTGATCACGTGGCTGATCATGCACTGATCACGTGACTGATCATGCACTGATCACGTGACTGATCATGCACTGATCACGTGGCTATCATGCACTGATCACGTGGCTGATCATGCACTGATCACGTGGCTGATCATGCACTGATCACGTGACTGATCATGCACTGATCACGTGGCTATCATGCACTGATCACGTGACTGATCATGCACTGATCACGTAGCTATCATGCACTGATCACGTGACTGATCATGCACTGATCACGTGACTGATCATGCACTGATCACGTGGCATCATGCACTGATCACGTGGCTGATCATGCACTGATCACGTGACTGATCATGCACTGATCACGTGGCTATCATGCACTGATCACGTGGCTGATCATACTGATCACGTGACTGATCATGCACTGATCACGTGGCTGATCATGCACTGATCACGTGGCTATCATGCACTGATCACGTGACTGATCATGCACTGATCACGTAGCTATCATGCACTGATCACGTGACTGATCATGCACTGATCACGTAATTGATCATGCACTGATCACGTGGCTGATCATGCACTGATCACGTGGCTGATCATGCACTGATCACGTGACTGATCATGCACTGATCACGTGACTGATCATGCACTGATCACGTGGCTATCATGCACTGATCACGTGGCTGATCATACTGATCACGTGGCTGTCATGCACTGATCACGTGGCTGATCATGCACTGATCACGTGGCTGATCATACTGATCACGTGGCTGATCATGCACTGATCACGTGACTGATCATGCACTGATCACGTGGCTATCATGCACTGATCACGTGACTGATCATGCACTGATCACGTAGCTATCATGCACTGATCACGTGACTGATCATGCACTGATCACGTAATTGATCATGCACTGATCACGTGGCATCATGCACTGATCACGTGGCTGATCATGCACTGATCACGTGACTGATCATGCACTGATCACGTGGCTATCATGCACTGATCACGTGGCTGATCATACTGATCACGTGCTGATCATGCACTGATCACGTGGCTGATCATGCACTGATCACGTGGCTGATCATGCACTGATCACGTGGCTGATCATGCACTGATCACGTGACTGATCATGCACTGATCACGTGGCTATCATGCACTGATCACGTGACTGATCATGCACTGATCACGTAGCTATCATGCACTGATCACGTGGCTGATCATGCACTGATCACGTGGCTGATCATGCACTGATCACGTGGCTGATCATGCACTGATCACGTGACTGATCATGCACTGATCACGTGGCTATCATGCACTGCTCACGTGACTGATCATGCACTGATCACGTAGCTATCATGCACTGATCACGTGACTGATCATGCACTGATCACGTAATTGATCATGCACTGATCACGTGGCATCATGCACTGATCACGTGGCTGATCATGCACTGATCACGTGACTGATCATGCACTGATCACGTGGCTATCATGCACTGATCACGTGGCTGATCATACTGATCACGTGGCTGTCATGCACTGATCACGTGGCTGATCATGCACTGATCACGTGGCTGATCATACTGATCACGTGACTGATCATGCACTGATCACGTGGCTGATCATGCACTGATCACGTGGCTATCATGCACTGATCACGTGACTGATCATGCACTGATCACGTAGCTACCATGCACTGATCACGTGACTGATCATGCACTGATCACGTAATTGATCATGCACTGATCACGTGGCTGATCATGCACTGATCACGTGGCTGATCATGCACTGATCACGTGACTGATCATGCACTGATCACGTGGCTATCATGCACTGATCACGTGGCTGATCATACTGATCACGTGCTGTCATGCACTGATCACGTGGCTGATCATGCACTGATCACGTGGCTGATCATACTGATCACGTGGCTGATCATGCACTGATCACGTGACTGATCATGCACTGATCACGTGGCTATCATGCACTGATCACGTGACTGATCATGCACTGATCACGTAGCTATCATGCACTGATCACGTGGCTGATCATGCACTGATCACGTGGCTGATCATACTGATCACGTGGCTGATCATGCACTGATCACGTGACTGATCATGCACTGATCACGTGGCTATCATGCACTGCTCACGTGACTGATCATGCACTGATCACGTAGCTATCATGCACTGATCACGTGACTGATCATGCACTGATCACGTAATTGATCATGCACTGATCACGTGGCATCATGCACTGATCACGTGGCTGATCATACACTGATCACGTGACTGATCATGCACTGATCACGTGGCTATCATGCACTGATCACGTGGCTGATCATACTGATCACGTGGCTGTCATGCACTGATCACGTGGCTGATCATGCACTGATCACGTGGCTGATCATGCACTGATCACGTGACTGATCATGCACTGATCACGTGACTGATCATGCACTGATCACGTGGCTATCATGCACTGCTCACGTGACTGATCATGCACTGATCACGTAGCTACCATGCACTGATCACGTGACTGATCATGCACTGATCACGTAATTGATCATGCACTGATCACGTGGCATCATGCACTGATCACGTGGCTGATCATGCACTGATCACGTGACTGATCATGCACTGATCACGTGGCTATCATGCACTGATCACGTGGCTGATCATACTGATCACGTGACTGATCATGCACTGATCACGTGGCTGATCATGCACTGATCACGTGGCTGATCATGCACTGATCACGTGGCTGTCATGCACTGATCACGTGGCTGATCATGCACTGATCACGTGACTGATCATGCACTGATCACGTGGCTGATCATGCACTGATCACGTGGCTATCATGCACTGATCACGTGGCTGATCATGCAATGATCACGTAGCTATCATGCACTGATCACGTGACTGATCATGCACTGATCACGTGGCTGATCATGCACTGATCACGTGACTGATCATGCACTGATCACGTGACTGATCATGCACTGATCACGTGACTGATCATGCACTGATCACGTGGCTATCATGCACTGATCACGTGGCTGATCATGCACTGATCACGTGGCTATCATGCACTGATCACGTGACTGATCATGCACTGATCACATGACTGATCATGCACTGATCACGTGGCTTATCATGCACTGATCATGTGACTGATCATGCGCTGATCATGTTTGCTATCATACACTGATCATGTGCCTCTGGAGGCAATGAACAAAGAGCTGAGTAGGCACGAATCAGTCAGCAGGCAATAATCATGGAACTCAGCTGTGAGGAATCATGCTGCTCAGCTGGCAATAATCAAGCAGCTGAGCAGGCAGGAATTACGCAGCACAGCTGGCAATTGTCAAGCAGATGACAGGCAGGAATCGTGCAGCTCAGCTGGCAATTGTCAAGCAGATGAGCAGACAGTAATCACGCAGCTCAGCAGGCCCTGATCACGTGACTGAGCATGCACTGTTCACGTGGCTGATCATACACTGATCACGTGACTGATCATGCACTGATCACGTGACTGATCATGCACTGATCACGTGGCTGATCATGCACTGATCACGTGGCTGATCATACACTGATCACGGGACTGATCATGCACTGATCACGTGCTATCATGCACTGACACATGACTGACATGCACTGATCACGTGGCTGATCATGCACTGATCACGTGACTGATCATGCACTGATCACGTGACTGATCATGCACTGATCACGTGGCTGATCATGCACTGATCACGTGGCTATCATGCACTGCTCACGTGGCTGATCATGCAATGATCACGTAGCTACCATGTACTGATCACGTGACTGATCATGCACTGATCACGTAATTGATCATGCACTGATCACGTGGCTGATCATGCACTGATCACGTGGCTGATCATGCACTGATCACGTGACTGATCATGCACTGATCACGTGACTGATCATGCACTGATCACGTGGCTATCATGCACTGATCACGTGGCTGATCATGCACTGATCACGTGCCTGATCATGCACTGATCACGTGGCTGATCATGCACTGATCACGTGACTGATCATGCACTGATCACGTGGCTGATCATGCACTGATCACGTGGCTATCATGCACTGATCACGTGGCTGATCATGCACTGATCACGTAGCTATCATGCACTGATCACGTGACTGATCATGCACTGATCACGTGACTGATCATGCACTGATCACGTGGCTGATCATGCACTGATCACGTGGCTGATCATGCACTGATCACGTGACTGATCATGCACTGATCACGTGACTGATCATGCACTGATCACGTGGCTATCATGCACTGATCACGTGGCTGATCATACACTGATCACGTGACTGATCATGCACTGATCACGTGGCTGATCATGCACTGATCACGTGACTGATCATGCACTGATCACGTGACTGATCATGCACTGATCACGTGGCTATCATGCACTGATCACGTGACTGATCATGCACTGATCACGTGGCTGATCATGCACTGATCACGTGGCTATCATGCACTGATCACGTGACTGATCATGCACTGATCACATGACTGATCATGCACTGATCACGTGGCTTATCATGCACTGATCATGTGACTGATCATGCACTGATCATGTTTGCTATCATACACTGATCATGTGCCTCTGGAGGCAATGAACAAAGAGCTGAGTAGGCACGAATCAGTCAGCAGGCAATAATCATGGAACTCAGCTGTGAGAAATCATGCTGCTCAGCTGGCAATAATCAAGCAGCTGAGCAGGCAGGAATTACGCAGCACAGCTGGCAATTGTCAAGCAGATGACAGGCAGGAATCGTGCAGCTCAGCTGGCAATTGTCAAGCAGATGAGCAGACAGTAATCACGCAGCTCAGCAGGCCCTGATCACGTGACTGAGCATGCACTGTTCACGTGGCTGATCATACACTGATCACGTGACTGATCATGCACTGATCACGTGACTGATCATGCACTGATCACGTGGCTATCATGCACTGATCACGTGGCTGATCATGCACTGATCACGGGACTGATCATGCACTGATCACGGGCTATCATGCACTGACTACATGACTCACATGCACTGATCACGTGGCTGATCATGCACTGATCACGTGACTGATCATGCACTGATCACGTGGCTATCATGCACTGATCACGTGGCTGATCATGCACTGATCACGTGGCTATCATGCACTGATCACGTGACTGATCATGCACTGATCACGTAACTGATCATGCACTGATCACGTGGCTGATCATGCACTGATCACGTGGCTGATCATGCACTGATCACGTGACTGATCATGCACTGATCACGTGACTGATCATGCACTGATCACGTGGCTATCATGCACTGATCACGTGGCTGATCATGCACTGATCACGTGGCTGATCATGCACTGATCACGTGGCTGATCATGCACTGATCACGTGACTGATCATGCACTGATCACGTGACTGATCATGCACTGATCACGTGGCTATCATGCACTGATCACGTGGCTGATCATGCACTGATCACGTGGCTATCATGCACTGATCACGTGACTGATCATGCACTGATCACGTGGCTGATCATGCACTGATCACGTGGCTGATCATGCACTGATCACGTGGCTGATCATGCATGATCACGCAGCTACCATGTACTGGTCACATGACTGATCATGCACTGATCACGTGACTGATCATGCAGTGATCACGTGGCTATCATGCACTACTCACGTGGCTGATCATGCAATGATCATGTAGCTACCATGTACAGGTCACGTGAATGATCATACACCCATCAGGTGACTGATCATGCACTGATCACGTGGCTATCATGCACTGATCACGAGACTGATCATGCACTGATCACGTCTATATCATGCACTGATCACATGACTGCCCATGCACTGATCACGTGGATGATCATACACTAATCATGTGACAGATCATGCACTGATCACGTGGCTGATCATGCACTGATACCGTGACTGAGCATGGACTGATCACATGACTATCATGTAGTGATCACGTGACTTAATGGCGCTGATCATGTGACTGATCATGCGCTGATCATGTTTGCTATCATACACTGATCATGTGCCTCTGGAGGCAATAAACAAAGAGCTGAGTAGGCACGAATCAAACAGTCAGCAGGCAATAATCATGGAACTCAGGTGTGAGGAATCATGCTGCTCAGCTGGCAATAATCAAGCAGCTGAGCAGGCAGGAATTACGCAGCACAGCTGGCAATTGTCAAGCAGATGACAGGCAGGAATCGTGCAGCTCAGCTGGCAATTGTCAAGCAGATGAGCAGACAGTAATCACGCAGCTCAGCAGGCCCTGATCACGTGACTGAGCATGCACTGTTCACGTGGCTGATCATACACTGATCACGTGATTGATCATGCACTGATCACTTGGATATCATGCACTGATCACGTGGCTGATCATACACTGTTCACGTGTCTGATCATGCACTGATCACGTGGCTATCATGCACTGATCACGTGGCTGAACATGCACTGTTCACGTGGCTGATCACACACCTGTCACGTGACATATCATGCACTGATCACGTGGCACTCATGCACTGATCACGTGGCTGATCATACTCTGCTCACGTAACTGATCATGCACACATCACGTGGCTATCATGCACTGCTCACGTGGCTCGTCATGGAATGATCACGTAGCTACCATATACTGGTCACGTGACTGATCATGCACAGATCACGTAAATGATCATGCACTGTTCACGTGACTGATCATGTACTGATCACGTGACTGATCATGCACTGATCACGTGGCTATCATGCTCTGCTCACGTGGCTGATCATGCAACGATCACGTGGCAACCATGTACTGGTCACGTGACTGATCATGCACTGATCACGTAATTGATCCTGCACTGATCACGTGGCTCATCATGCACTGATCACGTGGCTGATCACACACGTATCACGTGACTGATCATGCACTGATCACGTGACTAATCATGCACTGATCACGTGGCTATCATGCACTGATCACGTGGATATCATGCACTGATCACGTGGCTGATCACACACGTATCACGTGACTGATCATGCACTGATCACGTGGCTATCATGCACTGATCACGTGGCTATCATGCACTGATATCATGCACTGATCACGTGGCTGATCACACACTGATCACGTGACTGATCATGCACTGATCACGTGGCTATCATGCACTGATCACGTGGCTGATCATGCACTGATCACGTAGCTACCATGCACTGTCACGTGACTGATCATGCACTGATCACGTGGCTGATCATGCACTGATCACGTGACTGATCATGCACTGATCACGTGGCTGATCATGCACTGATCACGCAGCTATCATGCACTGATCACGTGACTGATCATGCACTGATCACGTGGCTGATCATGCACTGATCACGTGACTGATCATGCACTGATCACGTGGCTTATCATGCACTGATCATGTGACTGATCATGTGCTGATCATGTTTGGTGTCATACACTGATCATGTGCCTCTGGAGGCAATGAACAAAGAGCTGAGTAGGCAGGAATCAGTAGGCAATAATCATGGAACTCAGCTCTGAGAAATCATGCTGCTCAGCTGGCAATAATCAAGCAGCTGAGCAGGCAGGAATTATGCAGCACAGCTGGCAATTGTCAAGCAGATGACAGGCAGGAATCGTGCAGCTCAGCTGGCAATTGTCAAGCAGATGAGCAGACAGTAATCACGCAGCTCAGCAGGCCCTGATCACGTGACTGAGCATGCACTGTTCACGTGGCTGATCATACACTGATCACGTGACTGATCATGCACTGATCACGTGGCTATCATGCACTGATCACGTGACTGATCATGCACTGATCACGTAATTGTCATGCACTGATCACGTGGCTATCATGCACTGATCACGTGGCTGATCATGCACTGATCACGTGACTGATCATGCACTGATCACGTGGCTATCATGCACTGATCACGTGGCTGATCATGCACTGATCACGGGACTGATCATGCACTGATCACGTGCTATCATGCACTGACACATGACTGACATGCACTGATCACGTGCATGATCATGCACTGATCACGTGACTGATCATGCACTGATCACGTGACTGATCATGCACTGATCACGTGGCTATCATGCACTGATCACGTGGCTGATCATGCACTGATCACGTGGCTGATCATGCAATGATCACGTAGCTACCATATACTGGTCACGTGACTGATCATGCACTGATCACGTAAATGATCATGCACTGATCACGTGACTGATCATGCACTGATCACGTGACTGATCATGCACTGATCACGTGGCTATCATGCACTGCTCACGTGGCTGATCATGCAATGATCACGTAGCAACCATGTACTGGTCACGTGACTGATCATGCACTGATCACGTAATTGATCATGCACTGATCACGTGGCTCATCATGCACTGATCACGTGACTGATCATGCACTGATCACGTGACTGATCATGCACTGATCACGTGACTATCATGCACTGATCACGTGGCTGATCATGCACTGATCACGTGACTGATCATGCACTGATCACGTGACTATCATGCACTGATCACGTGGCTATCATGCACTGATCACGTGGCTGATCATGCACTGATCACGTGGCTGATCATGCACTGATCACGTGACTGATCATGCACTGATCACGTGGCTATCATGCACTGATCACGTGGCTGATCATGCACTGATCACGTGGCTGATCATGCACTGATCACGTGACTGATCATGCACTGATCACGTGGTATCATGCACTGATCACGTGGCTGATCATGCACTGATCACGTGACTGATCATGCACTGATCACGTGGCTGATCATGCACTGATCACGTGGCTGATCATGCACTGATCACGTGGCTATCATGCACTGATCAC
Organism: Bos javanicus; assembly: GCF_032452875.1. Taxonomy (NCBI): domain Eukaryota; kingdom Metazoa; phylum Chordata; class Mammalia; order Artiodactyla; family Bovidae; genus Bos; species Bos javanicus. Next base: position 118,861 of record NW_026893646.1, on the reverse strand, counting down.
GTGGCTGATCATGCACTGATCACGTGGCTATCATGCACTGATCACGTGACTGATCATGCACTGATCACGTGACTGATCATGCACTGATCACGTGACTGATCATGCACTGATCACGTGACTGATCATGCACTGATCACGTGGCTATCATGCACTGATCACGTGGCTGATCATGCAATGATCACGTAGCTACCATGTACTGGTCACGTGACTGATCATGCACTGATCACGTGACTGATCATGCACTGATCACGTGGCTGATCATGCACTGATCACGTGACTGATCATGCACTGATCACGTGACTGATCATGCACTGATCACATGGCTATCATGAACTGATCACGTGGCTGATCATGCACTGATCACGTGGCTGATCATGCACTGATACCGTGACTGAGCATGGACTGATCACATGACTATCATGTAGTGATCACGTGACTTAATGGCGCTGATCATGTGACTGATCATGCGCTGATCATGTTTGCTATCATACACTGATCATGTGCCTCTGGAGGCAATAAACAAAGAGCTGAGTAGGCACGAATCAAACAGTCAGCAGGCAATAATCATGGAACTCAGCTGTGAGGAATCATGCTGCTCAGCTGGCAATAATCAAGCAGCTGAGCAGGCAGGAATTACGCAGCACAGCTGGCAATTGTCAAGCAGATGACAGGCAGGAATCGTGCAGCTCAGCTGGCAATTGTCAAGCAGATGAGCAGACAGTAATCACGCAGCTCAGCAGGCCCTGATCACGTGACTGAGCATGCACTGTTCACGTGGCTGATCATACACTGATCACGTGATGATCATGCACTGATCACTTGGATATCATGCACTGATCACGTGGCTGATCATACACTGTTCACGTGTCTGACCATGCACTGATCACGTGGCTGATCATACACTGCTCACGTAACTGATCATGCACTGATCACGTGGCTATCATGCACTGATCACGTGGCTGAACATGCACTGTTCACGTGGCTGATCACACACCTGTCACGTGACATATCATGCACTGATCACGTGGCACTCATGCACTGATCACGTGGCTGATCATACTCTGCTCACGTAACTGATCATGCACACATCACGTGGCTATCATGCACTGCTCACGTGGCTCGTCATGGAATGATCACGTAGCTACCATATACTGGTCACGTGACTGATCATGCACTGATCACGTAAATGATCATGCACTGTTCACGTGACTGATCATGCACTGATCACGTGACTGATCATGCACTGATCACGTGGCTATCATGCACTGCTCACGTGGCTGATCATGCAACGATCACGTAGCAACCATGTACTGGTCACGTGACTGATCATGCACTGATCACGTAATTGATCATGCACTGATCACGTGGCTCATCATGCACTGATCACGTGGCTGATCACACATGATCACGTGACTGATCATGCACTGATCACGTGGCTATCATGCACTGATCACGTGGCTGTCATGCACTGATCACGTGGCTGATCACACACGATCACATGACTGATCATGCACTGATCACGTGGCTATCATGCACTGATCACGTGGCTATCATGCACTGATCACGTGGCTGATCATGCAATGATCACGTAGCTATCATGCACTGATCACGTGACTGATCATGCACTGATCACGTAATTGATCATGCACTGATCACGTGACTGATCATGCACTGATCACGTGACTGATCATGCACTGATCACGTGACTGATCATGCACTGATCACGTGGCTATCATGCACTGATCACGTGGCTGATCATGCACTGATCACGTAGCTACCATGCACTGATCACGTGACTGATCATGCACTGATCACGTGATTGATCATGCACTGATCACGTGGCTGATCATGCACTGATCACGTGGCTGATCATGCACTGATCACGTGACTGATCATGCACTGATCACGTGACTGATCATGCACTGATCACGTGGCTATCATGCACTGATCACGTGGCTGATCATGCACTGATCACGTGCCTGATCATGCACTGATCACATGACTGATCATGCACTGATCACGTGACTGATCATGCACTGATCACGTGGCTATCATGCACTATCACGTGGCTGATCATGCACTGATCACGTAGCTACCATGTACTGATCACGTGACTGATCATGCACTGATCACGTGACTGATCATGCACTGATCACGTGGCTATCATGCACTGATCACGTGGCTGATCATGCACTGATCACGTGCCTGATCATGCACTGATCACGTGACTGATCATGCACTGATCACGTGGCTATCATGCACTGATCACGTGGCTGATCATGCACTGATCACGTGGCTGATCATGCACTGATCACGTGACTGATCATGCACTGATCACGTGACTATCATGCACTGATCACGTGGCTATCATGCACTGATCACGTGGCTGATCATGCACTGATCACGTAGCTACCATGTACTGATCACGTGACTGATCATGCACTGATCACGTGACTGATCATGCACTGATCACGTGGCTATCATGCACTGATCACGTGACTGATCATGCACTGATCACGTCTATATCATGCACTGATCACGTGACTGATCATGCACTGATCACGTGGCTGATCATGCACTGATCACGTGACTGATCATGCACTGATCACGTGGCTGATCATGCACTGATCACGTGACTGATCATGCACTGATCACGTGACTGATCATGCACTGATCACGTGACTGATCATGCACTGATCACGTGGCTATCATGCACTACTCACGTGGCTGATCATGCAATGATCATGTAGCTACCATGTACTGGTCACGTGACTGATCATACACCCATCAGGTGACTGATCATGCACTGATCACGTGGCTATCATGCACTGATCACGTGGCTGATCATGCACTGATCACGTGCCTGGTCATGCACTGATCACGTGACTGATCATGCACTGATCACGTGGCTATCATGCACTGATCACGTGGCTGATCATGCACTGATCACGTGGCTGATCATGCACTGATACCGTGACTGAGCATGGACTGATCACATGACTATCATGTAGTGATCACGTGACTTAATGGCGCTGATCATGTGACTGATCATGCGCTGATCATGTTTGCTATCATACACTGATCATGTGCCTCTGGAGGCAATAAACAAAGAGCTGAGTAGGCACGAATCAAACAGTCAGCAGGCAATAATCATGGAACTCAGGTGTGAGGAATCATGCTGCTCAGCTGGCAATAATCAAGCAGCTGAGCAGGCAGGAATTACGCAGCACAGCTGGCAATTGTCAAGCAGATGACAGGCAGGAATCGTGCAGCTCAGCTGGCAATTGTCAAGCAGATGAGCAGACAGTAATCACGCAGCTCAGCAGGCCCAGATCACGTGACTGAGCATGCACTGTTCACGTGGCTGATCATACACTGATCACGTGACTGATCATGCACTGATCACGTGGCTATCATGCACTGATCACGTGGCTGATCATACACTGTTCACGTGTCTGACCATGCACTGATCACGTGGCTGATCATACACTGCTCACGTAACTGATCATGCACTGATCACGTGGCTGATCATGCACTGATCACGTGGCTATCATGCACTGATCACGTGGCTGATCATGCACTGATCACGTGACTGATCATGCACTGATCACTGGCTATCATGCACTGATCACTGGCTATCATGCACTGATCACGTGGCTGATCATGCACTGATCACGTGACTGATCATGCACTGATCACGTCTATATCATGCACTGATCACGTGACTGATCATGCACTGATCACGTGGATGATCATGCACTGATCATGTGACTGATCATGCACTGATCACGTGGCTATCATGCACTGATCACGTGGCTGATCATGCACTGATCACGTAGCTACCATGTACTGGTCACGTGACTGATCATGCACTGATCACGTAATTGATCATGCACTGATCACGTGACTGATCATGCACTGATCACGTGACTGATCATGCACTGATCACGTGACTGATCATGCACTGATCACGTGGCTATCATGCACTGCTCACGTGGCTGATCATGCACTGATCACGTAGCTACCATGTACTGGTCACGTGACTGATCATGCACTGATCACGTGACTGATCATGCACTGATCACGTGGCTGATCATGCACTGATCACGTGGCTGATCATGCACTGATCACGTGACTGATCATGCACTGATCACGTGACTGATCATGCACTGATCACGTGACTGATCATGCACTGATCACGTGCCTGATCATGCACTGATCACGTGACTGATCATGCACTGATCACATGGCTATCATGCACTGATCACGTGGCTGATCATGCACTGATCACGTGGCTGATCATGCACTGATACCGTGACTGAGCATGGACTGATCACATGACTATCATGTAGTGATCACGTGACTTAATGGCGCTGATCATGTGACTGATCATGCACTGATCATGTTTGCTATCATACACTGATCATGTGCCTCTGGAGGCAATAAACAAAGAGCTGAGTAGGCACGAATCAAACAGTCAGCAGGCAATAATCATGGAACTCAGCTGTGAGGAATCATGCTGCTCAGCTGGCAATAATCAAGCAGCTGAGCAGGCAGGAATTACGCAGCACAGCTGGCAATTGTCAAGCAGATGACAGGCAGGAATCGTGCAGCTCAGCTGGCAATTGTCAAGCAGATGAGCAGACAGTAATCACGCAGCTCAGCAGGCCCTGATCACGTGACTGAGCATGCACTGTTCACGTGGCTGATCATACACTGATCACGTGATGATCATGCACTGATCACTTGGATATCATGCACTGATCACGTGGCTGATCATACACTGTTCACGTGTCTGACCATGCACTGATCACGTGGCTGATCATACACTGCTCACGTAACTGATCATGCACTGATCACGTGGCTATCATGCACTGATCACGTGGCTGAACATGCACTGTTCACGTGGCTGATCACACACCTGTCACGTGACATATCATGCACTGATCACGTGGCACTCATGCACTGATCACGTGGCTGATCATACTCTGCTCACGTAACTCATCATGCACACATCACGTGGCTATCATGCACTGCTCACGTGGCTCGTCATGGAATGATCACGTAGCTACCATATACTGGTCACGTGACTGATCATGCACAGATCACGTAAATGATCATGCACTGTTCACGTGACTGATCATGTACTGATCACGTGACTGATCATGCACTGATCACGTGGCTATCATGCTCTGCTCACGTGGCTGATCATGCAACGATCACGTAGCAACCATGTACTGGTCACGTGACTGATCATGCACTGATCACGTAATTGATCATGCACTGATCACGTGGCTCATCATGCACTGATCACGTGGCTGATCACACATGTATCACGTGACTGATCATGCACTGATCACGTGGCTATCATGCACTGATCACGTGGCTATCATGCACTGATCACGTGGCTGATCACACACTGATCACATGACTGATCATGCACTGATCACGTGGCTATCATGCACTGATCACGTGGCTATCATGCACTGATCACGTGGCTGATCATGCAATGATCACGTAGCTACCATGTACTGGTCACGTGACTGATCATGCACTGATCACGTAATTGATCATGCACTGATCACGTGACTGATCATGCACTGATCACGTGGCTATCATGCACTGATCACGTGGCTGATCATGCACTGATCACGTAGCTACCATGCACTGATCACGTGACTGATCATGCACTGATCACGTGGCTGATCATGCACTGATCACGTGGCTGATCATGCACTGATCACGTGGCTGATCATGCACTGATCACGTGACTGATCATGCACTGATCACGTGACTGATCATGCACTGATCACGTGGCTATCATGCACTGATCACGTGGCTGATCATGCACTGATCACGTGACTGATCATGCACTGATCACGTGACTGATCATGCACTGATCACGTGGCTATCATGCACTACTCACGTGGCTGATCATGCAATGATCATGTAGCTACCATGTACTGGTCACGTGACTGATCATACACCCATCAGGTGACTGATCATGCACTGATCACGTGGCTATCATGCACTGATCACGTGGCTGATCATGCACTGATCACGTGCCTGGTCATGCACTGATCACGTGACTGATCATGCACTGATCACGTGGCTATCATGCACTGATCACGTGGCTGATCATGCACTGATCACGTGGCTGATCATGCACTGATACCGTGACTGAGCATGGACTGATCACATGACTATCATGTAGTGATCACGTGACTTAATGGCGCTGATCATGTGACTGATCATGCGCTGATCATGTTTGCTATCATACACTGATCATGTGCCTCTGGAGGCAATAAACAAAGAGCTGAGTAGGCACGAATCAAACAGTCAGCAGGCAATAATCATGGAACTCAGCTGTGAGGAATCATGCTGCTCAGCTGGCAATAATCAAGCAGCTGAGCAGGCAGGAATTACGCAGCACAGCTGGCAATTGTCAAGCAGATGACAGGCAGGAATCGTGCAGCTCAGCTGGCAATTGTCAAGCAGATGAGCAGACAGTAATCACGCAGCTCAGCAGGCCCAGATCACGTGACTGAGCATGCACTGTTCACGTGGCTGATCATACACTGATCACGTGACTGATCATGCACTGATCACGTGGCTATCATGCACTGATCACGTGGCTGATCATACACTGTTCACGTGTCTGACCATGCACTGATCACGTGGCTGATCATACACTGCTCACGTAACTGATCATGCACTGATCACGTGGCTGATCATGCACTGATCACGTGGCTGATCATGCACTGATCACGTGGCTGATCATACACTGATCACGTGACTGATCATGCACTGATCACTGGCTATCATGCACTGATTCACTGGCTATCATGCACTGATCACGTGGCTGATCATGCACTGATCACGTGACTGATCATGCACTGATCACGTCTATATCATGCACTGATCACGTGACTGATCATGCACTGATCACGTGGATGATCATGCACTGATCACGTGACTGATCATGCACTGATCACGTGGCTATCATGCACTGATCACGTGGCTGATCATGCACTGATCACGTAGCTACCATGTACTGATCACGTGACTGATCATGCACTGATCACGTAATTGATCATGCACTGATCACGTGACTGATCATGCACTGATCACGTGACTGATCATGCACTGATCACGTGACTGATCATGCACTGATCACGTGGCTATCATGCACTGATCACGTGGCTGATCATGCACTGATCACGTAGCTACCATGTACTGATCACGTGACTGATCATGCACTGATCACGTAATTGATCATGCACTGATCACGTGGCTGATCATGCACTGATCACGTGGCTGATCATGCACTGATCACGTGACTGATCATGCACTGATCACGTGACTGATCATGCACTGATCACGTGGCTGATCATGCACTGATCACGTGCCTGATCATGCACTGATCACATGACTGATCATGCACTGATCACGTGACTGATCATGCACTGATCACGTGGCTATCATGCACTACTCACGTGGCTGATCATGCAATGATCATGTAGCTACCATGTACTGGTCACGTGACTGATCATACACCCATCAGGTGACTGATCATGCACTGATCACGTGGCTATCATGCACTGATCACGTGGCTGATCATGCACTGATCACGTGCCTGGTCATGCACTGATCACGTGACTGATCATGCACTGATCACGTGGCTATCATGAACTGATCACGTGGCTGATCATGCACTGATCACGTGGCTGATCATGCACTGATACCGTGACTGAGCATGGACTGATCACATGACTATCATGTAGTGATCACGTGACTTAATGGCGCTGATCATGTGACTGATCATGCGCTGATCATGTTTGCTATCATACACTGATCATGTGCCTCTGGAGGCAATAAACAAAGAGCTGAGTAGGCACGAATCAAACAGTCAGCAGGCAATAATCATGGAACTCAGCTGTGAGGAATCATGCTGCTCAGCTGGCAATAATCAAGCAGCTGAGCAGGCAGGAATTACGCAGCACAGCTGGCAATTGTCAAGCAGATGACAGGCAGGAATCGTGCAGCTCAGCTGGCAATTGTCAAGCAGATGAGCAGACAGTAATCACGCAGCTCAGCAGGCCCTGATCACGTGACTGAGCATGCACTGTTCACGTGGCTGATCATACACTGATCACGTGATGATCATGCACTGATCACTTGGATATCATGCACTGATCACGTGGCTGATCATACACTGTTCACGTGTCTGACCATGCACTGATCACGTGGCTGATCATACACTGCTCACGTAACTGATCATGCACTGATCACGTGGCTATCATGCACTGATCACGTGGCTGAACATGCACTGTTCACGTGGCTGATCACACCTGTCACGTGACATATCATGCACTGATCACGTGGCACTCATGCACTGATCACGTGGCTGATCATACTCTGCTCACGTAACTCATCATGCACACATCACGTGGCTATCATGCACTGCTCACGTGGCTCGTCATGGAATGATCACGTAGCTACCATATACTGGTCACGTGACTGATCATGCACTGATCACGTAAATGATCATGCACTGATCACGTGACTGATCATGCACTGATCACGTGACTGATCATGCACTGATCACGTGGCTATCATGCACTGATCACGTGGCTGATCATGCACTGATCACGTGCCTGATCATGCACTGATCACATGACTGATCATGCACTGATCACGTGACTGATCATGCACTGATCACGTGGCTATCATGCACTACTCACGTGGCTGATCATGCAATGATCATGTAGCTACCATGTACAGGTCACGTGACTGATCATACACCCATCAGGTGACTGATCATGCACTGATCACGTGGCTATCATGCACTGATCACGTGACTGATCATGCACTGATCACGTCTATATCATGCACTGATCACATGACTGCCCATGCACTGATCACGTGGATGATCATACACTGATCATGTGACTGATCATGCACTGATCACGTGGCTGATCATGCACTGATACCGTGACTGAGCATGGACTGATCACATGACTATCATGTAGTGATCACGTGACTTAATGGCGCTGATCATGTGACTGATCATGCACTGATCATGTTTGCTATCATACACTGATCATGTGCCTCTGGAGGCAATAAACAAAGAGCTGAGTAGGCACGAATCAAACAGTCAGCAGGCAATAATCATGGAACTCAGGTGTGAGGAATCATGCTGCTCAGCTGGCAATAATCAAGCAGCTGAGCAGGCAGGAATTACGCAGCACAGCTGATAATTGTCAAGCAGATGACAGGCAGGAATCGTGCAGCTCAGCTGGCAATTGTCAAGCAGATGAGCAGACAGTAATCACGCAGCTCAGCAGGCCCAGATCACGTGACTGAGCATGCACTGTTCACGTGGCTGATCATACACTGATCACGTGACTGATCATGCACTGATCACGTGGCTATCATGCACTGATCACGTGGCTGATCATACACTGATCACGTGACTGATCATGCACTGATCACGTGGCTATCATGCACTGATCACGTGGCTGATCATGCACTGATCACGTGGCTGATCATGCACTGATCACGTGGCTGATCATGCACTGATCACGTGACTGATCATGCACTGATCACGTGGCTGATCATGCACTGATCACGTGGCTATCATGCACTGATCACGTGGCTGATCATGCACTGATCACGTGACTGATCATGCACTGATCACTGGCTATCATGCACTGATCACTGGCTATCATGCACTGATCACGTGGCTGATCATGCACTGATCACGTGACTGATCATGCACTGATCACGTCTATATCATGCACTGATCACGTGACTGATCATGCACTGATCACGTGGATGATCATACACTGATCATGTGACTGATCATGCACTGATCACGTGGCTATCATGCACTGATCACGTGGCTGATCATGCACTGATCACGTAGCTATCATGCACTGATCACGTGACTGATCATGCACTGATCACGTGGCTGATCATGCACTGATCACGTGACTGATCATGCACTGTTCACGTGACTGATCATGCACTGATCACGTGACTGATCATGCACTGATCACGTGGCTATCATGCACTACTCACGTGGCTGATCATGCAATGATCATGTAGCTACCATGTACTGGTCACGTGACTGATCATACACCCATCAGGTGACTGATCATGCACTGATCACGTGGCTATCATGCACTGATCACGTGGCTGATCATGCACTGATCACGTGCCTGGTCATGCACTGATCACGTGACTGATCATGCACTGATCACGTGGCTATCATGAACTGATCACGTGGCTGATCATGCACTGATCACGTGGCTGATCATGCACTGATACCGTGACTGAGCATGGACTGATCACATGACTATCATGTAGTGATCACGTGACTTAATGGCGCTGATCATGTGACTGATCATGCGCTGATCATGTTTGCTATCATACACTGATCATGTGCCTCTGGAGGCAATAAACAAAGAGCTGAGTAGGCACGAATCAAACAGTCAGCAGGCAATAATCATGGAACTCAGCTGTGAGGAATCATGCTGCTCAGCTGGCAATAATCAAGCAGCTGAGCAGGCAGGAATTACGCAGCACAGCTGATAATTGTCAAGCAGATGACAGGCAGGAATCGTGCAGCTCAGCTGGCAATTGTCAAGCAGATGAGCAGACAGTAATCACGCAGCTCAGCAGGCCCAGATCACGTGACTGAGCATGCACTGTTCACGTGGCTGATCATACACTGATCACGTGACTGATCATGCACTGATCACGTGGCTATCATGCACTGATCACGTGGCTGATCATACACTGTTCACGTGTCTGACCATGCACTGATCACGTGGCTGATCATACACTGCTCACGTAACTGATCATGCACTGATCACGTGGCTGATCATGCACTGATCAGTGGCTATCATGCACTGATCACGTGGCTGATCATACACTGATCACGTGACTGATCATGCACTGATCACTGGCTATCATGCACTCATCACTGGCTATCATGCACTGATCACGTGGCTGATCATGCACTGATCACGTGACTGATCATGCACTGATCACGTCTATATCATGCACTGATCACATGACTGATCATGCACTGATCACGTGGATGATCATGCACTGATCATGTGACTGATCATGCACTGATCACGTGGCTATCATGCACTGATCACGTGGCTGATCATGCAATGATCACGTAGCTACCATGTACTGGTCACGTGACTGATCATGCACTGATCACGTAATTGATCATGCACTGATCACGTGACTTATCATGCACTGATCACGTGACTGATCATGCACTGATCACGTGACTGATCATGCACTGATCACGTGGCTATCATGCACTGCTCACGTGGCTGATCATGCAATGATCACTAGCTACCATGTACTGATCACGTGACTGATCATGCACTGATCACGTGACTGATCATGCACTGATCACGTGCCTGTCATGCACTGATCACGTGACTGATCATGCACTGATCACATAGCTATCATGAACTGATCACCTGGCTGATCATGCACTGATCACGTGGCTGATCATGCACTGATACCGTGACTGAGCATGGACTGATCACATGACTATCATGTAGTGATCACGTGACTTAATGGCGCTGATCATGTGACTGATCATGCACTGATCATGTTTGCTATCATACACTGATCATGTGCCTCTGGAGGCAATAAACAAAGAGCTGAGTAGGCACGAATCATACAGTCAGCAGGCAATAATCATGGAACTCAGCTGTGAGGAATCATGCTGCTCAGCTGGCAATAATCAAGCAGCTGAGCAGGCAGGAATTACGCAGCACAGCTGGCAATTGTCAAGCAGATGACAGGCAGGAATCGTGCAGCTCAGCTGGCAATTGTCAAGCAGATGAGCAGACAGTAATCACGCAGCTCAGCAGGCCCTGATCACGTGACTGAGCATGCACTGTTCACGTGGCTGATCATACACTGATCACGTGATGATCATGCACTGATCACTTGGATATCATGCACTGATCACGTGGCTGATCATACACTGTTCACGTGTCTGACCATGCACTGATCACGTGGCTGATCATACACTGCTCACGTAACTGATCATGCACTGATCACGTGGCTATCATGCACTGATCACGTGGCTGATCATGCACTGTTCACGTGGCTGATCACACACCTGTCACGTGACATATCATGCACTGATCACGTGGCACTCATGCACTGATCACGTGGCTGATCATACTCTGCTCACGTAACTCATCATGCACACATCACGTGGCTATCATGCACTGCTCACGTGGTTCGTCATGGAATGATCACGAAGCTACCATATACTGGTCACGTGACTGATCATGCACAGATCACGTAAATGATCATGCACTGATCACGTGGCTGATCATGCACTGATCACGTGACTGATCATGCACTGATCACGTGACTGATCATGCACTGATCACGTGGCTGATCATGCACTGATCACGTGCTGACCATGCACTGATCACGTGGCTGATCATGCACTGATCACGTAACTGATCATGCACTGATCACGTGGCTATCATGCACTGATCACGTGGCTGATCATGCACTGATCACGTGGCTGATCATGCACTGATCACGTGATGATCATGCACTGATCACGTGGATATCATGCACTGATCACGTGGCTGATCATGCACTGATCACGTGTCTGATCATGCACTGATCACGTGGCTGATCATGCACTGATCACGTGACTGATCATGCACTGATCACGTGGCTATCATGCACTGATCACGTGGCTGATCATGCACTGATCACGTGGCTGATCACACACTGTCACGTGACTATCATGCACTGATCACGTGGCATCATGCACTGATCACGTGGCTGATCATACACTGATCACGTGACTGATCATGCACTGATCACGTGGCTATCATGCACTGATCACGTGGCTGTCATGCAATGATCACGTAGCTACATATACTGATCACGTGACTGATCATGCACTGATCACGTAAATGATCATGCACTGATCACGTGACTGATCATGCACTGATCACGTGACTGATCATGCACTGATCACGTGGCTATCATGCACTGATCACGTGGCTGATCATGCACTGATCACGTGCCTGATCATGCACTGATCACGTGACTGATCATGCACTGATCACGTGACTGATCATGCACTGATCACGTGGCTATCATGCACTGATCACGTGACTGATCATGCACTGATCACGTCTATATCATGCACTGATCACGTGACTGATCATGCACTGATCACGTGGCTGATCATGCACTGATCACGTGACTGATCATGCACTGATCACGTGGCTGATCATGCACTGATCACGTGACTGATCATGCACTGATCACGTGACTGATCATGCACTGATCACGTGACTGATCATGCACTGATCACGTGGCTATCATGCACTACTCACGTGGCTGATCATGCAATGATCATGTAGCTACCATGTACTGGTCACGTGACTGATCATACACCCATCAGGTGACTGATCATGCACTGATCACGTGGCTATCATGCACTGATCACGTGGCTGATCATGCACTGATCACGTGCCTGGTCATGCACTGATCACGTGACTGATCATGCACTGATCACGTGGCTATCATGAACTGATCACGTGGCTGATCATGCACTGATCACGTGGCTGATCATGCACTGATACCGTGACTGAGCATGGACTGATCACATGACTATCATGTAGTGATCACGTGACTTAATGGCGCTGATCATGTGACTGATCATGCGCTGATCATGTTTGCTATCATACACTGATCATGTGCCTCTGGAGGCAATAAACAAAGAGCTGAGTAGGCACGAATCAAACAGTCAGCAGGCAATAATCATGGAACTCAGGTGTGAGGAATCATGCTGCTCAGCTGGCAATAATCAAGCAGCTGAGCAGGCAGGAATTACGCAGCACAGCTGGCAATTGTCAAGCAGATGACAGGCAGGAATCGTGCAGCTCAGCTGGCAATTGTCAAGCAGATGAGCAGACAGTAATCACGCAGCTCAGCAGGCCCAGATCACGTGACTGAGCATGCACTGTTCACGTGGCTGATCATACACTGATCACGTGACTGATCATGCACTGATCACGTGGCTATCATGCACTGATCACGTGGCTGATCATACACTGATCACGTAACTGATCATGCACTGATCACGTGGCTATCATGCACTGATCACGTGGCTGATCATGCACTGATCACGTGGCTGATCATGCACTGATCACGTGGCTGATCATGCACTGATCACGTGACTGATCATGCACTGATCACGTGGCTGATCATGCACTGATCAGTGGCTATCATGCACTGATCACGTGGCTGATCATGCACTGATCACGTGACTGATCATGCACTGATCATCTGGCTATCATGCACTCATTCACTGGCTATCATGCACTGATCACGTGGCTGATCATGCACTGATCACGTGACTGATCATGCACTGATCACGTCTATATCATGCACTGATCACGTGACTGATCATGCACTGATCACGTGGATGATCATACACTGATCATGTGACTGATCATGCACTGATCACGTGGCTATCATGCACTGATCACGTGGCTGATCATGCACTGATCACGTAGCTACCATGCACTGATCACGTGACTGATCATGCACTGATCACGTGGCTGATCATGCACTGATCACGTGACTTATCATGCACTGATCACGTGACTGATCATGCACTGATCACGTGACTGATCATGCACTGATCACGTGGCTATCATGCACTACTCACGTGGCTGATCATGCAATGATCATGTAGCTACCATGTACTGGTCACGTGACTGATCATACACCCATCAGGTGACTGATCATGCACTGATCACGTGGCTATCATGCACTGATCACGTGGCTGATCATGCACTGATCACCTGCCTGATCATGCACTGATCACGTGACTGATCATGCACTGATCACGTGGCTATCATGAACTGATCACGTGGCTGATCATGCACTGATCACGTGGCTGATCATGCACTGATACCGTGACTGAGCATGGACTGATCACATGACTATCATGTAGTGATCACGTGACTTAATGGCGCTGATCATGTGACTGATCATGCGCTGATCATGTTTGCTATCATACACTGATCATGTGCCTCTGGAGGCAATAAACAAAGAGCTGAGTAGGCACGAATCAAACAGTCAGCAGGCAATAATCATGGAACTCAGCTGTGAGGAATCATGCTGCTCAGCTGGCAATAATCAAGCAGCTGAGCAGGCAGGAATTACGCAGCACAGCTGGCAATTGTCAAGCAGATGACAGGCAGGAATCGTGCAGCTCAGCTGGCAATTGTCAAGCAGATGAGCAGACAGTAATCACGCAGCTCAGCAGGCCCAGATCACGTGACTGAGCATGCACTGTTCACGTGGCTGATCATACACTGATCACGTGACTGATCATGCACTGATCACGTGGCTATCATGCACTGATCACGTGGCTGATCATACACTGTTCACGTGTCTGACCATGCACTGATCACGTGGCTGATCATACACTGCTCACGTAACTGATCATGCACTGATCACGTGGCTGATCATGCACTGATCACGTGGCTGATCATGCACTGATCACGTGGCTGATCATACACTGATCACGTGACTGATCATGCACTGATCACTGGCTATCATGCACTGATTCACTGGCTATCATGCACTGATCACGTGGCTGATCATGCACTGATCACGTGACTGATCATGCACTGATCACGTCTATATCATGCACTGATCACGTGACTGATCATGCACTGATCACGTGATGATCATGCACTGATCATGTGACTGATCATGCACTGATCACGTGGCTATCATGCACTGATCACGTGGCTGATCATGCACTGATCACGTAGCTACCATGTACTGATCACGTGACTGATCATGCACTGATCACGTAATTGATCATGCACTGATCACGTGACTGATCATGCACTGATCACGTGACTGATCATGCACTGATCACGTGACTGATCATGCACTGATCACGTGGCTATCATGCACTGATCACGTGGCTGATCATGCAATGATCACGTAGCTACCATGTACTGATCACGTGACTGATCATGCACTGATCACGTGGCTGATCATGCACTGATCACGTGGCTGATCATGCACTGATCACGTGGCTGATCATGCACTGATCACGTGACTGATCATGCACTGATCACGTGACTGATCATGCACTGATCACGTGGCTGATCATGCACTGATCACGTGCCTGATCATGCACTGATCACATGACTGATCATGCACTGATCACGTGACTGATCATGCACTGATCACGTGGCTATCATGCACTACTCACGTGGCTGATCATGCAATGATCATGTAGCTACCATGTACTGGTCACGTGACTGATCATACACCCATCAGGTGACTGATCATGCACTGATCACGTGGCTATCATGCACTGATCACGTGGCTGATCATGCACTGATCACGTGCCTGGTCATGCACTGATCACGTGACTGATCATGCACTGATCACATGGCTATCATGAACTGATCACGTGGCTGATCATGCACTGATCACGTGGCTGATCATGCACTGATACCGTGACTGAGCATGGACTGATCACATGACTATCATGTAGTGATCACGTGACTTAATGGCGCTGATCATGTGACTGATCATGCGCTGATCATGTTTGCTATCATACACTGATCATGTGCCTCTGGAGGCAATAAACAAAGAGCTGAGTAGGCACGAATCAAACAGTCAGCAGGCAATAATCATGGAACTCAGCTGTGAGGAATCATGCTGCTCAGCTGGCAATAATCAAGCAGCTGAGCAGGCAGGAATTACGCAGCACAGCTGGCAATTGTCAAGCAGATGACAGGCAGGAATCGTGCAGCTCAGCTGGCAATTGTCAAGCAGATGAGCAGACAGTAATCACGCAGCTCAGCAGGCCCTGATCACGTGACTGAGCATGCACTGTTCACGTGGCTGATCATACACTGATCACGTAATGATCATGCACTGATCACGTGGCTATCATGCACTGATCACGTGGCTGATCATACACTGTTCACGTGTTTGACCATGCACTGATCACGTGGCTGATCATACACTGCTCACGTAACTGATCATGCACTGATCACGTGGCTATCATGCACTGATCACGTGGCTGATCATGCACTGTTCACGTGGCTGATCACACACCTGTCACGTGACATATCATGCACTGATCACGTGGCACTCATGCACTGATCACGTGGCTGATCATACACTGATCACGTAACTCATCATGCACTCATCACGTGGCTATCATGCACTGCTCACGTGGCTCGTCATGGAATGATCACGTAGCTACCATATACTGATCACGTGACTGATCATGCACTGATCACGTAAATGATCATGCACTGATCACGTGACTGATCATGCACTGATCACGTGACTGATCATGCACTGATCACGTGGCTATCATGCACTGATCACGTGGCTGATCATGCACTGATCACGTGCCTGATCATGCACTGATCACATGACTGATCATGCACTGATCACGTGACTGATCATGCACTGATCACGTGGCTATCATGCACTACTCACGTGGCTGATCATGCAATGATCATGTAGCTACCATGTACAGGTCACGTGACTGATCATGCACCCATCACGTGACTGATCATGCACTGATCACGTGACTGATCATGCACTGATCACGTCTATATCATGCACTGATCACATGACTGCCCATGCACTGATCACGTGGATGATCATGCACTGATCACGTGACTGATCATGCACTGATCACGTGGCTGATCATGCACTGATACCGTGACTGAGCATGGACTGATCACATGACTATCATGCAGTGATCACGTGACTTAATGGCGCTGATCAGGTGACTGATCATGCACTGATCATGTTTGCTATCATGCACTGATCATGTGCCTCTGGAGGCAATAAACAAAGAGCTGAGTAGGCACGAATCAAACAGTCAGCAGGCAATAATCATGGAACTCAGGTGTGAGGAATCATGCTGCTCAGCTGGCAATAATCAAGCAGCTGAGCAGGCAGGAATTACGCAGCACAGCTGGCAATTGTCAAGCAGATGACAGGCAGGAATCGTGCAGCTCAGCTGGCAATTGTCAAGCAGATGAGCAGACAGTAATCACGCAGCTCAGCAGGCCCAGATCACGTGACTGAGCATGCACTGTTCACGTGGCTGATCATACACTGATCACGTGACTGATCATGCACTGATCACGTGGCTATCATGCACTGATCACGTGGCTGATCATACACTGATCACGTAACTGATCATGCACTGATCACGTGGCTATCATGCACTGATCACGTGGCTGATCATGCACTGATCACGTGGCTGATCATGCACTGATCACGTGGCTGATCATGCACTGATCACGTGACTGATCATGCACTGATCACGTGGCTGATCATGCACTGATCACGTGGCTATCATGCACTGATCACGTGGCTGATCATGCACTGATCACGTGACTGATCATGCACTGATCACTGGCTATCATGCACTGATCACTGGCTATCATGCACTGATCACGTGGCTGATCATGCACTGATCACGTGACTGATCATGCACTGATCACGTCTATATCATGCACTGATCACGTGACTGATCATGCACTGATCACGCGGATGATCATACACTGATCATGTGACTGATCATGCACTGATCACGTGGCTATCATGCACTGATCACGTGGCTGATCATGCACTGATCACGTAGCTATCATGTACTGATCACGTGACTGATCATGCACTGATCACGTGGCTGATCATGCACTGATCACGTGACTTATCATGCACTGATCACGTGACTGATCATGCACTGATCACGTGACTGATCATGCACTGATCACGTGGCTATCATGCACTACTCACGTGGCTGATCATGCAATGATCATGTAGCTACCATGTACTGGTCACGTGACTGATCATACACCCATCAGGTGACTGATCATGCACTGATCACGTGGCTATCATGCACTGATCACGTGGCTGATCATGCACTGATCACGTGCCTGGTCATGCACTGATCACGTGACAAATCATGCACTGATCACATGGCTATCATGAACTGATCACGTGGCTGATCATGCACTGATCACGTGGCTGATCATGCACTGATACCGTGACTGAGCATGGACTGATCACATGACTATCATGTAGTGATCACGTGACTTAATGGCGCTGATCATGTGACTGATCATGCGCTGATCATGTTTGCTATCATACACTGATCATGTGCCTCTGGAGGCAATAAACAAAGAGCTGAGTAGGCACGAATCAAACAGTCAGCAGGCAATAATCATGGAACTCAGGTGTGAGGAATCATGCTGCTCAGCTGGCAATAATCAAGCAGCTGAGCAGGCAGGAATTACGCAGCACAGCTGATAATTGTCAAGCAGATGACAGGCAGGAATCGTGCAGCTCAGCTGGCAATTGTCAAGCAGATGAGCAGACAGTAATCACGCAGCTCAGCAGGCCCTGATCACGTGACTGAGCATGCACTGTTCACGTGGCTGATCATACACTGATCACGTAACTGATCATGCACTGATCACGTGGCTATCATGCACTGATCACGTGGCTGATCATACACTGTTCACATGTCTGACCATGCACTGATCACGTGGCTGATCATACACTGCTCACGTAACTGATCATGCACTGATCACGTGGCTGATCATGCACTGATCACGTGGCTGATCATGCACTGATCACGTAACTGATCATGCACTGATCACGTGACTGATCATGCACTGATCACTGGCTATCATGCACTGATCACTGGCTATCATGCACTGATCACGTGGCTGATCATGCACTGATCACGTGACTGATCATGCACTGATCACGTCTATATCATGCACTGATCACATGACTGATCATGCACTGATCACGTGGATGATCATACACTGATCATGTGACTGATCATGCACTGATCACGTGGCTATCATGCACTGCTCACGTGGCTGATCATGCAATGATCACGTAGCTACCATGTACTGGTCACGTGACTGATCATGCACTGATCACGTAATTGATCATGCACTGATCACGTGACTGATCATGCACTGATCACGTGGTGATCATGCACTGATCACGTGACTGATCATGCACTGATCACGTGGCTATCATGCACTGATCACGTGGCTGATCATGCACTGATCACGTGGCTACCATGCACTGATCACGTGACTGATCATGCACTGATCACGTGACTGATCATGCACTGATCACGTGGCTGATCATGCACTGATCACGTGGCTATCATGCACTGATCACGTGGCTGATCATGCACTGATCACGTGGCTGATCATGCACTGATCACGTGACTGATCATGCACTGATCACGTGACTGATCATGCACTGATCACGTGGCTATCATGCACTGATCACGTGGCTGATCATGCACTGATCATGTAGCTACCATGTACTGGTCACGTGACTGATCATGCACTGATCACGTGACTGATCATGCACTGATCACGTGGCTATCATGCACTGATCACGTGGCTGATCATGCACTGATCACGTGACTGATCATGCACTGATCACGTGGCTATCATGCACTGATCACGTGGCTGATCATGCACTGATCACGTGACTGATCATGCACTGATCACGTGGCTATCATGCACTGATCACGTGGCTGATCATGCACTGATCACGTGACTGATCATGCACTGATCACGTGGCTGATCATGCACTGATCACGTGACTGATCATGCACTGATCACGTGGCTGATCATGCACTGATCACGTGGCTATCATGCACTGATCACGTGGCTGATCATGCACTGATCACGTGACTGATCATGCACTGATCACTGGCTATCATGCACTGATTCACTGGCTATCATGCACTGATCACGTGGCTGATCATGCACTGATCACGTGACTGATCATGCACTGATCACGTCTATATCATGCACTGATCACGTGACTGATCATGCACTGATCACGTGGCTGATCATACACTGATCACGTGACTGATCATGCACTGATCACGTGGCTATCATGCACTGATCACGTGGCTGATCATGCACTGATCACGTGGCTATCATGCACTGATCACGTGACTGATCATGCACTGATCACGTGGCTGATCATGCACTGATCACGTGACTGATCATGCACTGATCACGTGACTGATCATGCACTGATCACGTGACTGATCATGCACTGATCACGTGGCTATCATGCACTACTCACGTGGCTGATCATGCAATGATCATGTAGCTACCATGTACTGGTCACGTGACTGATCATACACCCATCAGGTGACTGATCATGCACTGATCACGTGGCTATCATGCACTGATCACGTGGCTGATCATGCACTGATCACGTGCCTGATCATGCACTGATCACGTGACTGATCATGCACTGATCACGTGGCTATCATGCACTGATCACGTGGCTGATCATGCACTGATCACGTGGCTGATCATGCACTGATACCGTGACTGAGCATGGACTGATCACATGACTATCATGTAGTGATCACGTGACTTAATGGCGCTGATCATGTGACTGATCATGCACTGATCATGTTTGCTATCATACACTGATCATGTGCCTCTGGAGGCAATAAACAAAGAGCTGAGTAGGCACGAATCAAACAGTCAGCAGGCAATAATCATGGAACTCAGGTGTGAGGAATCATGCTGCTCAGCTGGCAATAATCAAGCAGCTGAGCAGGCAGGAATTACGCAGCACAGCTGGCAATTGTCAAGCAGATGACAGGCAGGAATCGTGCAGCTCAGCTGGCAATTGTCAAGCAGATGAGCAGACAGTAATCACGCAGCTCAGCAGGCCCTGATCACGTGACTGAGCATGCACTGTTCACGTGGCTGATCATACACTGATCACGTGACTGATCATGCACTGATCACGTGGCTATCATGCACTGATCACGTGGCTGATCATACACTGTTCACGTGTCTGACCATGCACTGATCACGTGGCTGATCATACACTGCTCACGTAACTGATCATGCACTGATCACGTGGCTATCATGCACTGATCACGTGGCTGATCATGCACTGATCACGTGACTGATCATGCACTGATCACGTGGCTATCATGCACTGATCACGTGGCTGATCATGCACTGATCACGTGGCTGATCATGCACTGATCACGTGGCTGATCATGCACTGATCACGTGGCTATCATGCACTGATCACGTGGCTGATCATGCACTGATCACGTGACTGATCATGCACTGATCACTGGCTATCATGCACTCATCACGTGGCTATCATGCACTGATCACGTGGCTGATCATGCACTGATCACGTGACTGATCATGCACTGATCACGCCTATATCATGCACTGATCACGTGACTGATCATGCACTGATCACGTGGATGATCATGCACTGATCACGTGACTGATCATGCACTGATCACGTGGCTATCATGCACTGATCACGTGGCTGATCATGCACTGATCACGTAGCTACCATGCACTGATCACGTGACTGATCATGCACTGATCACGTAATTGATCATGCACTGATCACGTGACTGATCATGCACTGATCACGTGACTGATCATGCACTGATCACGTGACTGATCATGCACTGATCACGTGGCTATCATGCACTGATCACGTGGCTGATCATGCACTGATCACGTAGCTACCATGCACTGATCACGTGACTGATCATGCACTGATCACGTAATTGATCATGCACTGATCACGTGGCTGATCATGCACTGATCACGTGGCTGATCATGCACTGATCACGTGACTGATCATGCACTGATCACGTGGCTATCATGCACTGATCACGTGGCTGATCATGCACTGATCACGTGCCTGATCATGCACTGATCACATGACTGATCATGCACTGATCACGTGACTGATCATGCACTGATCACGTGGCTATCATGCACTACTCACGTGGCTGATCATGCAATGATCATGTAGCTACCATGTACTGGTCACGTGACTGATCATACACCCATCAGGTGACTGATCATGCACTGATCACGTGGCTATCATGCACTGATCACGTGGCTGATCATGCACTGATCACCTGGTCATGCACTGATCACGTGACTGATCATGCACTGATCACGTGGCTATCATGAACTGATCACGTGCTGATCATGCACTGATCACGTGGCTGATCATGCACTGATACCGTGACTGAGCATGGACTGATCACATGACTATCATGTAGTGATCACGTGACTTAATGGCGCTGATCATGTGACTGATCATGCACTGATCATGTTTGCTATCATACACTGATCATGTGCCTCTGGAGGCAATAAACAAAGAGCTGAGTAGGCACGAATCAAACAGTCAGCAGGCAATAATCATGGAACTCAGGTGTGAGGAATCATGCTGCTCAGCTGGCAATAATCAAGCAGCTGAGCAGGCAGGAATTACGCAGCACAGCTGGCAATTGTCAAGCAGATGACAGGCAGGAATCGTGCAGCTCAGCTGGCAATTGTCAAGCAGATGAGCAGACAGTAATCACGCAGCTCAGCAGGCCCTGATCACGTGACTGAGCATGCACTGTTCACGTGGCTGATCATACACTGATCACGTGATGATCATGCACTGATCACTTGGATATCATGCACTGATCACGTGGCTGATCATACACTGTTCACGTGTCTGACCATGCACTGATCACGTGGCTGATCATACACTGCTCACGTAACTGATCATGCACTGATCACGTGGCTATCATGCACTGATCACGTGGCTGAACATGCACTGTCACGTGGCTGATCACACACCTGTCACGTGACATATCATGCACTGATCACGTGGCACTCATGCACTGATCACGTGGCTGATCATACTCTGCTCACGTAACTGATCATGCACACATCACGTGGCTATCATGCACTGCTCACGTGGCTCGTCATGGAATGATCACGTAGCTACCATATACTGGTCACGTGACTGATCATGCACTGATCACGTAAATGATCATGCACTGATCACGTGACTGATCATGCACTGATCACGTGACTGATCATGCACTGATCACGTGGCTATCATGCACTGATCACGTGGCTGATCATGCACTGATCACGTGCCTGATCATGCACTGATCACGTGACTGATCATGCACTGATCACGTGACTGATCATGCACTGATCACGTGGCTATCATGCACTACTCACGTGGCTGATCATGCAATGATCATGTAGCTACCATGTACTGGTCACGTGACTGATCATACACCCATCAGGTGACTGATCATGCACTGATCACGTGGCTATCATGCACTGATCACGTGGCTGATCATGCACTGATCACCTGCCTGGTCATGCACTGATCACGTGACAAATCATGCACTGATCACATAGCTATCATGCACTGATCACTGGCTGATCATGCACTGATCACGTGGCTGATCATGCACTGATACCGTGACTGAGCATGGACTGATCACATGACTATCATGTAGTGATCACGTGACTTAATGGCGCTGATCATGTGACTGATCATGCACTGATCATGTTTGCTATCATACACTGATCATGTGCCTCTGGAGGCAATAAACAAAGAGCTGAGTAGGCACGAATCAAACAGTCAGCAGGCAATAATCATGGAACTCAGGTGTGAGGAATCATGCTGCTCAGCTGGCAATAATCAAGCAGCTGAGCAGGCAGGAATTACGCAGCACAGCTGGCAATTGTCAAGCAGATGACAGGCAGGAATCGTGCAGCTCAGCTGGCAATTGTCAAGCAGATGAGCAGACAGTAATCACGCAGCTCAGCAGGCCCTGATCACGTGACTGAGCATGCACTGTTCACGTGGCTGATCATACACTGATCACGTGATGATCATGCACTGATCACTTGGATATCATGCACTGATCACGTGGCTGATCATACACTGTTCACGTGTCTGACCATGCACTGATCACGTGGCTGATCATACACTGCTCACGTAACTGATCATGCACTGATCACGTGGCTATCATGCACTGATCACGTGGCTGAACATGCACTGTTCACGTGGCTGATCATACACTGTCACGTGACATATCATGCACTGATCACGTGGCACTCATGCACTGATCACGTGGCTGATCATACTCTGCTCACGTAACTGATCATGCACACATCACGTGGCTATCATGCACTGCTCACGTGGCTGATCATGGAATGATCACGTAGCTACCATATACTGGTCACGTGACTGATCATGCACTGATCACGTAAATGATCATGCACTGATCACGTGACTGATCATGCACTGATCACGTGACTGATCATGCACTGATCACGTGGCTGATCATGCACTGATCACGTGGCTGATCATGCACTGATCACGTGGCTGATCATGCACTGATCACGTGGCTGATCATGCACTGATCACGTGGCTGATCATGCACTGATCACGTGGCTGATCATGCACTGATCACGTGACTGATCATGCACTGATCACGTGACTGATCATGCACTGATCACGTGGCTATCATGCACTGATCACGTGGATATCATGCACTGATCACGTGGCTGATCACACACGATCACGTGACTGATCATGCACTGATCACGTGGCTATCATGCACTGATCACGTGGCTGATCATGCACTGATCACGTGGCTGATCATGCACTGATCACGTGACTGATCATGCACTGATCACGTGGCTGATCATGCACTGATCACGTGCTGATCATGCACTGATCACGTGGCTGATCATGCACTGATCACGTGACTGATCATGCACTGATCACGTGGCTATCATGCACTGATCACGTGGCTGATCATGCACTGATCACGTGGCTGATCACACACTGTCACGTGACTATCATGCACTGATCACGTGGTATCATGCACTGATCACGTGGCTGATCATACACTGATCACGTGACTGATCATGCACTGATCACGTGGCTATCATGCACTGCTCACGTGGCTGTCATGCAATGATCACGTAGCTACATATACTGGTCACGTGACTGATCATGCACTGATCACGTAAATGATCATGCACTGATCACGTGACTGATCATGCACTGATCACGTGACTGATCATGCACTGATCACGTGGCTATCATGCACTGATCACGTGGCTGATCATGCAATGATCACGTAGCAACCATGTACTGGTCACGTGACTGATCATGCACTGATCACGTAATTGATCATGCACTGATCACGTGGCTCATCATGCACTGATCACGTGGCTGATCACACACGATCACGTGACTGATCATGCACTGATCACGTGACTGATCATGCACTGATCACGTGGCTATCATGCACTGATCACGTGGCTATCATGCACTGATCACGTGGCTGATCACACACTGATCACGTGACTGATCATGCACTGATCACGTGGCTATCATGCACTGATCACGTGGCTGATCATGCACTGATCACGTGCCTGATCATGCACTGATCACATGACTGATCATGCACTGATCACGTGACTGATCATGCACTGATCACGTGGCTGATCATGCACTGATCACGTGACTGATCATGCACTGATCACGTGACTGATCATGCACTGATCACGTGGCTATCATGCACTGATCACGTGGCTGATCATGCACTGATCACGTAGCTACCATGTACTGGTCACGTGACTGATCATGCACTGATCACGTGACTGATCATGCACTGATCACGTGGCTATCATGCACTGATCACGTGACTGATCATGCACTGATCACGTCTATATCATGCACTGATCACGTGACTGATCATGCACTGATCACGTGGCTGATCATGCACTGATCACGTGACTGATCATGCACTGATCACGTGGCTGATCATGCACTGATCACGTGACTGATCATGCACTGATCACGTGACTGATCATGCACTGATCACGTGACTGATCATGCACTGATCACGTGGCTATCATGCACTACTCACGTGGCTGATCATGCAATGATCATGTAGCTACCATGTACAGGTCACGTGACTGATCATACACCCATCAGGTGACTGATCATGCACTGATCACGTGGCTATCATGCACTGATCACGTGGCTGATCATGCACTGATCACCTGCCTGGTCATGCACTGATCACGTGACAAATCATGCACTGATCACATGGCTATCATGAACTGATCACGTGGCTGATCATGCACTGATCACGTGGCTGATCATGCACTGATACCGTGACTGAGCATGGACTGATCACATGACTATCATGTAGTGATCACGTGACTTAATGGCGCTGATCATGTGACTGATCATGCGCTGATCATGTTTGCTATCATACACTGATCATGTGCCTCTGGAGGCAATAAACAAAGAGCTGAGTAGGCACGAATCAAACAGTCAGCAGGCAATAATCATGGAACTCAGCTGTGAGGAATCATGCTGCTCAGCTGGCAATAATCAAGCAGCTGAGCAGGCAGGAATTACGCAGCACAGCTGACAATTGTCAAGCAGATGACAGGCAGGAATCGTGCAGCTCAGCTGGCAATTGTCAAGCAGATGAGCAGACAGTAATCACGCAGCTCAGCAGGCCCAGATCACGTGACTGAGCATGCACTGTTCACGTGGCTGATCATACACTGATCACGTAACTGATCATGCACTGATCACGTGGCTATCATGCACTGATCACGTGGCTGATCATACACTGTTCACGTGTCTGACCATGCACTGATCACGTGGCTGATCATACACTGCTCACGTAACTGATCATGCACTGATCACGTGGCTGATCATGCACTGATCACGTGGCTATCATGCACTGATCACGTGGCTGATCATACACTGATCACGTGACTGATCATGCACTGATCATCTGGCTATCATGCACTCATTAACTGGCTATCATGCACTGATCACGTGGCTGATCATGCACTGATCACGTGACTGATCATGCACTGATCACGTGATATCATGCACTGATCACGTGACTGATCATGCACTGATCACGTGGATGATCATGCACTGATCATGTGACTGATCATGCACTGATCACGTGGCTATCATGCACTGATCACGTGGCTGATCATGCAATGATCACGTAGCTACCATGTACTGGTCACGTGACTGATCATGCACTGATCACGTAATTGATCATGCACTGATCACGTGACTGATCATGCACTGATCACGTGACTGATCATGCACTGATCACGTGACTGATCATGCACTGATCACGTGGCTATCATGCACTGCTCACGTGGCTGATCATGCAATGATCACTAGCTACCATGTACTGGTCACGTGACTGATCATGCACTGATCACGTGACTGATCATGCACTGATCACGTGGCTGATCATGCACTGATCACGTGGCTGATCATGCACTGATCACGTGGCTGATCACTGATCATGCACTGATCACGTGACTGATCATGCACTGATCACGTGACTGATCATGCACTGATCACCTGCCTGTCATGCACTGATCACGTGACAAATCATGCACTGATCACATAGCTATCATGAACTGATCACGTGGCTGATCATGCACTGATCACGTGGCTGATCATGCACTGATACCGTGACTGAGCATGGACTGATCACATGACTATCATGTAGTGATCACGTGACTTAATGGCTCTGATCATGTGAGTGATCATGCACTGATAATGTTTGCTATCATATACTGATCATGTGCCTCTGGAGGCAATAAACAAAGAGCTGAGTAGGCACGAATCAAACAGTCAGCAGGCAATAATCATGGAACTCAGCTGTGAGGAATCATGCTGCTCAGCTGGCAATAATCAAGCAGCTAGCAGGCAGGAATTATGCAGCACAGCTGTCAATTGTCAAGCAGATGACAGGCAGGAATCGTGCAGCTCAGCTGGCAATTGTCAAGCAGATGAGCAGACAGTAATCACGCAGCTCAGCAGGCCCTGATCACGTGACTGAGCAGGCACTGTTCACGTGGCTGATCATACACTGATCACGTGATGATCATGCACTGATCACTTGGATATCATGCACTGATCACGTGGCTGATCATACACTGTTCACGTGTCTGACCATGCACTGATCACGTGGCTGATCATACAGTGCTCAGGTAACTGATCATGCACTGATCACGTGGCTATCATGCACTGATCACGTGGCTGAACATGCACTGTTCACGTGGCTGATCACACACCTGTCACGTGACATATCATGCACTGATCACGTGGCACTCATGCACTGATCACGTGGCTGATCATACTCTGCTCACGTAACTCATCGTGCACACATCACGTGGCTATCATGCACTGCTCACGTGGCTCGTCATGGAATGATCACGTAGCTACCATATACTGGTCACGTGACTGATCATGCACAGATCACGTAAATGATCATGCACTGTTCACGTGACTGATCATGTACTGATCACGTGACTGATCATGCACTGATCACGTGGCTATCATGCTCTGCTCACGTGGCTGATCATGCAACGATCACGTAGCAACCATGTACTGGTCACGTGACTGATCATGCACTGATCACGTAATTGATCCTGCACTGATCACGTGGCTCATCATGCACT
This sequence comes from Bos javanicus, assembly GCF_032452875.1. NCBI lineage: Eukaryota > Metazoa > Chordata > Mammalia > Artiodactyla > Bovidae > Bos > Bos javanicus. The sequence continues at coordinate 89,375 of NW_026893646.1, read as the reverse complement.
GATCACGTGGCTGATCACACATGTATCACGTGACTGATCATGCACTGATCACGTGGCTATCATGCACTGATCACGTGGCTATCATGCACTGATCACGTGGCTGATCACACACGTATCACATGACTGATCATGCACTGATCACGTGGCTATCATGCACTGATCACGTGGCTATCATGCACTGATCACGTGGCTGATCATGCAATGATCACGTAGCTACCATGTACTGATCACGTGACTGATCATGCACTGATCACGTAATTGATCATGCACTGATCACGTGACTGATCATGCACTGATCACGTGACTGATCATGCACTGATCACGTGACTGATCATGCACTGATCACGTGGCTATCATGCACTGATCACGTGGCTGATCATGCACTGATCACGTAGCTATCATGCACTGATCACGTGACTGATCATGCACTGATCACGTGATTGATCATGCACTGATCACGTGGCTGATCATGCACTGATCACGTGGCTGATCATGCACTGATCACGTGACTGATCATGCACTGATCACGTGACTGATCATGCACTGATCACGTGGCTATCATGCACTGATCACGTGGCTGATCATACACTGATCACGTGCTGGTCATGCACTGATCACATGACTGATCATGCACTGATCACGTGACTGATCATGCACTGATCACGTGGCTATCATGCACTACTCACGTGGCTGATCATGCAATGATCATGTAGCTACCATGTACTGGTCACGTGACTGATCATACACCCATCAGGTGACTGATCATGCACTGATCACGTGGCTATCATGCACTGATCACGTGGCTGATCATGCACTGATCACGTGCCTGATCATGCACTGATCACGTGACTGATCATGCACTGATCACGTGGCTGATCATGCACTGATCACGTGGCTGATCATGCACTGATCACGTGGCTGATCATGCACTGATACCGTGACTGAGCATGGACTGATCACATGACTATCATGTAGTGATCACGTGACTTAATGGCGCTGATCATGTGACTGATCATGCGCTGATCATGTTTGCTATCATACACTGATCATGTGCCTCTGGAGGCAATAAACAAAGAGCTGAGTAGGCACGAATCAAACAGTCAGCAGGCAATAATCATGGAACTCAGGTGTGAGGAATCATGCTGCTCAGCTGGCAATAATCAAGCAGCTGAGCAGGCAGGAATTACGCAGCACAGCTGACAATTGTCAAGCAGATGACAGGCAGGAATCGTGCAGCTCAGCTGGCAATTGTCAAGCAGATGAGCAGACAGTAATCACGCAGCTCAGCAGGCCCTGATCACGTGACTGAGCATGCACTGTTCACGTGGCTGATCATACACTGATCACGTAACTGATCATGCACTGATCACGTGGCTATCATGCACTGATCACGTGGCTGATCATACACTGATCACGTGTCTGACCATGCACTGATCACGTGGCTGATCATGCACTGATCACGTAACTGATCATGCACTGATCACGTGGCTGATCATGCACTGATCACGTGGCTATCATGCACTGATCACGTGGCTGATCATGCACTGATCACGTGCATGATCATGCACTGATCACATGACTGATCATGCACTGATCACGTGACTGATCATGCACTGATCACGTGGCTATCATGCACTACTCACGTGGCTGATCATGCAATGATCATGTAGCTACCATGTACTGGTCACGTGACTGATCATACACCCATCAGGTGACTGATCATGCACTGATCACGTGGCTATCATGCACTGATCACGTGGCTGATCATGCACTGATCACGTGCCTGATCATGCACTGATCACGTGACTGATCATGCACTGATCACGTGCTATCATGCACTGATCACGTGGCTGATCATGCACTGATCACGTGGCTGATCATGCACTGATACCGTGACTGAGCATGGACTGATCACATGACTATCATGTAGTGATCACGTGACTTAATGGCGCTGATCATGTGACTGATCATGCGCTGATCATGTTTGCTATCATACACTGATCATGTGCCTCTGGAGGCAATAAACAAAGAGCTGAGTAGGCACGAATCAAACAGTCAGCAGGCAATAATCATGGAACTCAGCTGTGAGGAATCATGCTGCTCAGCTGGCAATAATCAAGCAGCTGAGCAGGCAGGAATTACGCAGCACAGCTGATAATTGTCAAGCAGATGACAGGCAGGAATCGTGCAGCTCAGCTGGCAATTGTCAAGCAGATGAGCAGACAGTAATCACGCAGCTCAGCAGGCCCTGATCACGTGACTGAGCATGCACTGTTCACGTGGCTGATCATACACTGATCACGTAACTGATCATGCACTGATCACGTGGCTATCATGCACTGATCACGTGGCTGATCATACACTGTTCACGTGTCTGACCATGCACTGATCACGTGGCTGATCATACACTGCTCACGTAACTGATCATGCACTGATCACGTGGCTGATCATGCACTGATCACGTGGCTATCATGCACTGATCACGTGGCTGATCATGCACTGATCACGTGACTGATCATGCACTGATCACTGGCTATCATGCACTGATCACTGGCTATCATGCACTGATCACGTGGCTGATCATGCACTGATCACGTGACTGATCATGCACTGATCACGTCTATATCATGCACTGATCACGTGACTGATCATGCACTGATCACGTGGATGATCATGCACTGATCATGTGACTGATCATGCACTGATCACGTGGCTATCATGCACTGATCACGTGGCTGATCATGCACTGATCACGTAGCTACCATGCACTGATCACGTGACTGATCATGCACTGATCACGTAATTGATCATGCACTGATCACGTGACTGATCATGCACTGATCACGTGACTGATCATGCACTGATCACGTGGCTGATCATGCACTGATCACGTGGCTGATCATGCACTGATCACGTGGCTGATCATGCACTGATCACGTGACTGATCATGCACTGATCACGTGACTGATCATGCACTGATCACGTGACTGATCATGCACTGATCACGTGCCTGATCATGCACTGATCACGTGACTGATCATGCACTGATCACATAGCTATCATGCACTGATCACGTGGCTGATCATGCACTGATCACGTGGCTGATCATGCACTGATACCGTGACTGAGCATGGACTGATCACATGACTATCATGTAGTGATCACGTGACTTAATGGCGCTGATCATGTGACTGATCATGCACTGATAATGTTTGCTATCATACACTGATCATGTGCCTCTGGAGGCAATAAACAAAGAGCTGAGTAGGCACGAATCAAACAGTCAGCAGGCAATAATCATGGAACTCAGCTGTGAGGAATCATGCTGCTCAGCTGGCAATAATCAAGCAGCTAGCAGGCAGGAATTACGCAGCACAGCTGGCAATTGTCAAGCAGATGACAGGCAGGAATCGTGCAGCTCAGCTGGCAATTGTCAAGCAGATGAGCAGACAGTAATCACGCAGCTCAGCAGGCCCTGATCACGTGACTGAGCAGGCACTGTTCACGTGGCTGATCATACACTGATCACGTGATGATCATGCACTGATCACTTGGATATCATGCACTGATCACGTGGCTGATCATACACTGTTCACGTGTCTGACCATGCACTGATCACGTGGCTGATCATACACTGCTCACGTAACTGATCATGCACTGATCACGTGGCTATCATGCACTGATCACGTGGCTGATCATGCACTGATCACGTGGCTGATCACACACTGTCACGTGACATATCATGCACTGATCACGTGGCTATCATGCACTGATCACGTGGCTGTCATGCAATGATCACGTAGCTACCATATACTGGTCACGTGACTGATCATGCACTGATCACGTAAATGATCATGCACTGATCACGTGACTGATCATGCACTGATCACGTGACTGATCATGCACTGATCACGTGGCTATCATGCACTGCTCACGTGGCTGATCATGCAACGATCACGTAGCAACCATGTACTGGTCACGTGACTGATCATGCACTGATCACGTAATTGATCATGCACTGATCACGTGGCTCATCATGCACTGATCACGTGGCTGATCACACATGTATCACGTGACTGATCATGCACTGATCACGTGGCTATCATGCACTGATCACGTGGCTATCATGCACTGATCACGTGGCTGATCACACACGTATCACATGACTGATCATGCACTGATCACGTGGCTATCATGCACTGATCACGTGGCTATCATGCACTGATCACGTGGCTGATCATGCAATGATCACGTAGCTACCATGCACTGATCACGTGACTGATCATGCACTGATCACGTGACTGATCATGCACTGATCACGTGACTGATCATGCACTGATCACGTGACTGATCATGCACTGATCACGTGACTGATCATGCACTGATCACGTGGCTATCATGCACTGATCACGTGGCTGATCATGCACTGATCACGTAGCTACCATGCACTGATCACGTGACTGATCATGCACTGATCACGTAACTGATCATGCACTGATCACGTGGCTGATCATGCACTGATCACGTGGCTGATCATGCACTGATCACGTGACTGATCATGCACTGATCACGTGACTGATCATGCACTGATCACGTGGCTATCATGCACTGATCACGTGGCTGATCATGCACTGATCACGTGCCTGATCATGCACTGATCACATGACTGATCATGCACTGATCACGTGACTGATCATGCACTGATCACGTGGCTATCATGCACTACTCACGTGGCTGATCATGCAATGATCATGTAGCTACCATGTACTGGTCAGTTGACTGATCATACACTGATCACGTGACTGATCATGCACTGATCACGTGGCTATCATGCACTGATCACGTGGCTGATCATGCACTGATCACGTGCCTGATCATGCACTGATCACGTGACTGATCATGCACTGATCACGTGGCTATCATGCACTGATCACGTGGCTGATCATGCACTGATCACGTGGCTGATCATGCACTGATCACGTGACTGATCATGCACTGATCACGTGACTATCATGCACTGATCACGTGGCTATCATGCACTGATCACGTGGCTGATCATGCACTGATCATGTAGCTATCATGCACTGATCACGTGACTGATCATGCACTGATCACGTGACTGATCATGCACTGATCACGTGGCTATCATGCACTGATCACGTGACTGATCATGCACTGATCACGTCTATATCATGCACTGATCACGTGACTGATCATGCACTGATCACGTGGCTGATCATGCACTGATCACGTGACTGATCATGCACTGATCACGTGGCTGATCATGCACTGATCACGTGACTGATCATGCACTGATCACGTGACTGATCATGCACTGATCACGTGACTGATCATGCACTGATCACGTGGCTATCATGCACTACTCACGTGGCTGATCATGCAATGATCATGTAGCTACCATGTACTGGTCACGTGACTGATCATACACCCATCAGGTGACTGATCATGCACTGATCACGTGGCTATCATGCACTGATCACGTGGCTGATCATGCACTGATCACCTGCCTGATCATGCACTGATCACGTGACTGATCATGCACTGATCACGTGGCTATCATGCACTGATCACGTGGCTGATCATGCACTGATCACGTGGCTGATCATGCACTGATACCGTGACTGAGCATGGACTGATCACATGACTATCATGTAGTGATCACGTGACTTAATGGCGCTGATCATGTGACTGATCATGCGCTGATCATGTTTGCTATCATACACTGATCATGTGCCTCTGGAGGCAATAAACAAAGTGCTGAGTAGGCACGAATCAAACAGTCAGCAGGAAATAATCATGGAACTCAGGTGTGAGGAATCATGCTGCTCAGCTGGCAATAATCAAGCAGCTGAGCAGGCAGGCATTACGCAGCACAGCTGATAATTGTCAAGCAGATGACAGGCAGGAATCGTGCAGCTCAGCTGGCAATTGTCAAGCAGATGAGCAGACGGTAATCACGCAGCTCAGCAGGCCCAGATCACGTGACTGAGCATGCACTGTTCACGTGGCTGATCATACGCTGCTCACGTAACTGATAATGCACTGATCACGTGGCGAACATGCACTGATCACGTGGCTGATCATACACTGCTCACGTAACTGATAATGCACTGATCACGTGGCGAACATGCACTGATCACATGGCTGATCATACACTATTCTCGTGTCTGACCATGCACTGATCACGTGGCTGATCATACACTGCTCAGGTAACTGATCATGCACTGATCACGTGGCTATCATGCACTGATCACGTGGCTGAACATGCACTGTTCACGTGGCTGATCATACATTTGTCACGTGACATATCATGCACTGGTCACGTGGCACTCATGAACTGATCACGTGGCTGATCATACTCTGTTCACGTAACTCATCATTCACACATCACGTGGCTATCATGCACTGCTCACGTGGCTCGTCATGGAAGGATCACATAGCTACCATATACTGGTCACGTGACTGATCATGCACAGATCACGTAAATGATTATGCACTGTTCACGTGACTGATCATGTACTGATCACGTGACTAATCATGCACTGATCACGTGGCTGATAATGCACTGATCACCTAATTGATCATGCACTTATCATTTGGCTGATCATGCACTGATCACGTGGCTGATCATACACTGATCACGTGACATATCATGCACAGATCACGTGACTGATCATGCACTGATCACGTGGTTATCATGCACTGATCACTTGGCTGGTCATACACTGATCACATGACTGATCATGCACTGTTCACGTGACTGATCATGTACAGATCACGTGAATAATCATGAAGAGATCACGTGGCTATCCTGCAGTGATCACGTTGATATCATGCACTGATCACGTGGCTGATCACACACGTATTACGTGACTGATCATGCACTGATCACGTGGCTATCATGCACTGATCACGTGGCTATCATGCACTGATCATTTGGCTGGTCATACACTGATCATGTGCCTGGTCATGCACTGATCATGTGCCTGGTCATACACTGATCATGTGCCTGGTCATGCACTGATCACGTGGCTGATCATACACTGCTCACGTAACTGATAATGCAGTGATCACGTGGCTATCATGCACTGAATATGTGGTTGAACATGCCTGTTCACGTGGCTGATCACAGACCTGTCACGTGACATATCATGCACTGATCACCTGGTACTCATGCACTGATCACGTGGCTGATCATACTCTGCTCACGAAACTCATTATGCACACATCACGTGGCTATCATTCACTGCTCACGTGGTTCGTCATGGAATGATCACGAAGCTACAATATACTGGTCACGTGACTGATCATGCACAGATCACGTAAATGATCATGCACTGTTCACATGACTGATCATGTACTGATCACGTGACTGATAATTCACTGATCACGTAGTTATCAGGCTCTGCTCACGTGGCTGATCATGCAAGGATCACATAGCAACCATGTACTGGTCTCGTGACTGATCATGCACTGATCAAGTAATTGATCCTGCAGTGATCACGTGGCTCATCACGCACTGATCCGGTGCCTGATCACACACGTATCACGTGACTGATCATGTACAGATCACGTGACTAATCATGAAGTGATCACGTGGGTATCCTGCACTGATCACGTGGATATCATGCACTGATCACGTGGCTGATCACACACGTATCACGTGACTGATCATGCACTGATCACGTGGCTATCATGCACTGATTACTTGGCTGATCATACAATGATCACGTGCCTGGTCATGCACGGATTACATGACTGATCATGCACTGAACACGTGACTGATCATGCACTGATCACGTGGCTATCATGCACTTATCACGTGGCTGATCATGCAATGATCATGTAGCTACAATGTACCGGTCAGGTGACTGATCACACACCCATCAGGTGACGGATCATGCACTGATCACGTGGCTATCATGAGACTGATCACATGGCTGATCATGCACTGATACCATGACTGAGCATGGACTGATCACATGACTATCATGTAGTGATCACGTGACTTAATGGCTCTGATCATGTGACTGATCATGCGCTGATCATGTTTGTTATCATACACTGATCACGTGCCTCTGGAGGCAATAAACAAAGAGCTGAGTAGGCACGAATCAGACAGTCAGCAGGCAATAATCATGGAACTCAGGTGTGGGGAATCATGCAGCTCAGCTGGCAATAATCAAGCAGCTGAGCAGGCAGGAATTACGCAGCAAAGCTGGCAATTGTCAAGCAGATGAGCAGACAGTAATCACGCAGCTCAGCAGGCCCTGATCACGTGACTGAGCATGCACTGTTCACGTGGCTGATCATACACTGATCACGTGATGATCATGCACTGATCACTTGGATATCATGCACTGATCACATGGCTGATCATACACTGTTCACGTGTCTGACCATGCACTGATCACGTGGCTGATCATACAGTGCCCAGGTAACTGATCATGCACTGTTCACCTGGCTATTATGGACTGATCACGTGGCTGAACATGCACTGTTCACGTGGCTGATCACACACCTGTCACGTGACATATCATGCACTGATCACCTGGTACTCATGCAGTGATCACGTGGCTGATCATACTCTGCTAATGAAACTCATCATGCACACATCACGTGGCTATCATGCACTGCTCACGTGGTTCGTCATGGAATGATCACGAAGCTACCATATACTGGTCACGTGACTGATCATGCACAGATCACGTAAATGATCATGCACTGTTCACGTGACTGATCATGTACTGATCATGTGACTGATAATTCACTAGTCACGTGGCTATCATGCTCTGCTCACGTGGCTGATCATGCAAGGATCACGTAGCAACCATGTACTGGTCTCGTGACTGATCATGCACTGATCAAGTAATTGATCCTGCACTGATCACGTGGCTCATCACTCACTGATCCGGTGGCTGATCACACACGTATCACGTGACTGATCATGTACAGATCACGTGACTAATCATGAAGTGATCACGTGGCTATCCTGCACTGATCACGTGGATATCATGCACTGATCACGTGGCTGATCACACATGTATCACGTGACTGATCATGCAATGATCACGTGGCTATCATGCACTGATCACGTGACTGATCATGCACAGATCACGTGACTGATCATGCACAGATCACGTGACTGATCATGCACTGATCACGTGGCTATCATGCACTGCTCACGTGACTGATCATGCAATGATCACACAGCTACCATGTACTGGTCACATGACTGATCATGCACTGATCACATAATTGATCATGCACGGATCACCTGGCTTATCAGGCATTGATCATGTGACTGATCATGTGGTGATCATGTTTGGTGTCACACACTGATCATGTGCCTCTGGAGGCAATGAACATAGAGGTGAGTAGGCAGGAATCAGTCAGCAGGCTATAATCATGGAACTCAGCTCTGAGAAATCATGCAGCTCAGCTGGCAATAATCAAGTAGATGAGCAGGCAGGAATTACGCAGCACAGGTGGCAATTGTCAAGGAGATGACAGGCAGGAATCGTGCAGCTCAGCTGGAAATTGTCAAGCAGATGAGCAGACAGTAATCATGCAGCTCAGCAGGCCCAGATCACGTGACTGAGCATGCACTGTTCACGTGGCTGATCACACATCTATCACGTGACTGATCATGCACTGATCATGTGACTGATCATGCACTGATCACGTGGCTATCTTGCACTGATCACTTGGCTGATCATACACTCATCACGGGACTGATCGTGCACTGATCACGGCGCTATCATGCATTGACTACATGACTCCACATGCACTGATCACGTGGATGATCATGCACTGATCACGTGACTGACCATGCACTGATCACGTGACTGATCAGGCACTGATCAAATGGCTGATCATGCACTGATCACGTGGCTATCATGCACTGCTCACGAGGCTGATCAGGCAATGATCACGTGGCTGATCATGCACTGATCATGTGACTTATCATGCACTGATCACGTGACTGATAATGCACTGATCACGTGGCTATCTTGCACTGATCACTAGGCTGGTCATACACTGATCACGTGCCTGGTCATGCACGGATTACATGACTGATCATGCACTGAACATGTGACTGATCATGCACTGATCACGTGGCTATCATGCACTACTCACGTGGCTGATCATGCAATGATCATGTAGCTACCATGTACCGGTCACGTGACTGATCATACACCCATCAGGTGACGGATCATGCACTGATCACGTGGCTATCATGCACTGTTCACGTGGCTGATCATACACTGATCACCTGCCTGGTCATGCACAGATCACGTGACAAATCATGAACTGATCACATAGCTATCATGAACTGATCACCTGGCTTATCATGCACTGATCACATGGCTGATCATGCACTGATACCGTGAGTGAGCATGGACTGATCACATGACTATCATGTAGTGATCACGTGACTTAATGGCTCTGATCATGTGACTGATCATGCGCTGATCATGTTCGTTATCATACACTGATCATGTGCCTCTGGAGGCAATAAACAAAGAGCTGAGTAGGCACGAATCAAACAGTCAGCAGGCAAAAATCATGAAACTCAGGTGTGAGGAATCATGCTGCTCAGCTGGCAATTGTCAAGCAGATGAGCAGGCAGTAATCACGCAGCTCAGCAGGTCCTGATCACGTGACTGAGCATGCACTGTTCACGTGGCTGATCATACACTGATCACGTGATGATCATGCACTGATCACTTGGATATCATGCATTGATCACATGGCTGATCATACACTGTTCACATGTCTGACCATGCACTGATCACGTGGCTGATCATACAGTGCTCAGGTAACTGATCATGCACTGATCACGTGGCTATCATGGACTGATCACGCGGCTGAACATGCACTGTTCACGTGGCTGATCACACACCTATCACGTGACATATCTTGCACTGATCACGTGGCACTCATGCACTGATCACGTGGCTGATCATACTCTGTTCACGTAACTCATCATGCACACATCACGTGGCTATCATGCACTACTCACGTGGCTCGTCATGGAATGATCACATAGCTACCATATACTGGTCACGTGACTGATCATGCACAGATCACGTAAATGATCATGCACTGTTCACGTGACTGATCATGTACTGATCACGTGACTGATCATGCACTGATCACGTGGCTTTCATGCTCTGCTCACGTGGCTGATCATGCAACGATCACGTAGCAACCATGTACTGGGCACGTGACTGATCATGCACTGATCACGTAATTGATCCTGCACTGATCACGTGGCTCATCATGCACTGATCATGTGGCTCTCATGCACTGATCACGTGGCTATCATGCACTGATCACGTGGCTATCATGCACTGATCACGTGGCTGATCACGCAATGTTCACGTATCTACCATGTACTGGTCACGTGACTGATCATGCACTGAACACGTAATTGATCCTGCACTGATCACATGGCTCATCACGCACTGATCAGGTGGCTGATCACACACGTATCACGTGACTGATCATGTACAGATCACGTGAATAATCATGAAGTGATCACGTGGCTATCCTGCACTGATCACGTGGATATCATGCACTGATCATGTGGCTGATCACACACGTATCACTTGACTGATCATGCACTGCTCACGTGGCTGATCATGCAATGATCACACAGCTACGATGTACTGGTCACATGACTGATCATGCACTGATCACATAATTGATCATGCACTGATCACCTGGCTTATCATGCATTAATCATGTGACTGATCATGTGCTGATCATGTTTGGTGTCACACACTGATCATGTGCATCTGCAGGCAATGAACAAAGAGCTGAGTAGGCAGGAATCAGTCAGCAGGCTATAATCATGGAACTCACCTTTGATAAATCATGCTGCTCAGCTGGCAATAATCAAGTAGATGAGCAGGCAGGAATTATGCAGCACAGGTGGCAATTGTCAAGGAGATGACAGGCAGGAATCGTACAGCTCAGCTGGCAATTGTCAAGCAGATGAGCAGACAGTAATCACGCAGCTCAGCAGGCCCTTATCACGTGACTGAGCATGCACTGTTCACTTGGCTGATCACACACCTATCACGTGACTGATCATGCACTGATCACGTGGCTCTCATGCACTGATCACGTGATTGCGCATGCACTGATCACGTAATGGCGTATGCACTGCTCACGTGGCTATCATGAACTGATGACGTGGCTGATCATGCACTGATCACGTACCTATCTTGCACTGATCACTTGGCTGATCATACACTCATCACGGGACTGATCATGAACTGATCACGGCGCTATCATGCATTGTCTACATGACTCCACATGCACTGATCACGTCGATGATCATGCACTTATCAGGTGACTGACCATGCACTGATCACGTGACTGATCATGCACTGATCACGTGGCTGATCCTGCACTGATCACGTAATTGATCATGCACTGATCATTTGGCTGATCATGCACTGATCACGTGGCTGATCATACACTGATCAGTTGGCTATCATGCACTGATTACTTGGCTGATTATACACTGATCACGTGACTGATAATGCACTGATCATCTGGCTATCATGCACTAATTACCTGGCTATCGTGCACTGATCACGTGGTTGATCATACACTGATCACGAGACTGATCATGCACTGATCACGTCTATTTCATGCACTGATCACATGACTGCCCATGCACTGATCACCCGGATGATCATACACTGATCATGTGACAGATCATGCACTGATCACGTGGCTATCATGCACTGCTCACGCGGCTGTTCATGCAATGATCACGTAGCTACAATATACTGGTCACGTGACTGATCATGCACAGATCACGTAAATGATCATGCACTGTTCACGTAACTGATCATGTACTGATCACGTGACTGATCATGCACTGATCACGTGGCTATCATGCACTGATCACTTGGCTGGTCATACACTGATCACGTGCCTGGTCATGCACAGATTACATGACTGATCATGCACTGAACACGTGACTGATCATTCACTGATCACGTGGCTATCATGCACTACTCACGTGGCTGATCATGCAATGATCATGTAACTACCATGTACAGGTCACGTGAATGATCATACACCCATCAGGTGACTGATCATACACTAATCATGTGACAGATCATGCACTGATCACGTGGCTGATCATGCACTGATACCGTGACTGAGCATGGACTGATCACATGACTATCATGTAGTGATCACGTGACTTAATGGCGCTGATCATGTGACTGATCATGCGCTGATCATGTTTGCTATCATACACTGATCATGTGCCTCTGGAGGCAATAAACAAAGAGCTGAGTAGGCACGAATCAAACAGTCAGCAGGCAATAATCATGGACCTCAGGTGTGAGGAATCATGCTGCTCAGCTGGCAATAATCAAGCAGCTGAGCAGGCAGGAATTACGCAGCACAGCTGACAATTGTCAAGCAGATGACAGGCAGGAATCCTGCAGCTCAGCTGGCAATTGTCAAGCAGATGAGCAGACAGTAATCACGCAGCTCAGCAGGCCCAGATCACGTGACTGAGCATGCACTGTTCACGTGGCTGATCATGCACTGATCATGTGGCTGATCATGCACTGATCACGTGGCTGATCATACACTGATCACGTGACTGATCATGCACTGATCACGTGACTGATCATGCACTGATCACGTGGCTATCATGCACTGATCACTTGGCTGGACATACATTGATCACGTGACTGGTCCTGCACTGATCACGTGGCTGATCATGCACTGATCACGTGACTGATCATTCACTGATCACATGGCTGATCATGCACTGATCACGTGGCTATCAAGCACTGCTCACGTGGCTGATCTGGCAATGATCACATAGCTACCATGTACTGGTCACGTGACTGATCATGCACTGATCACGTGGCTATCATGCACTGATCACTTGGCTGGACATACACTGATCACGTGCCTGGTCCTGCACTGATCACGTGGCTGATCATGCACTGATCACGTGACTGATCATGCACTGATCTCGTGTCTGATCGTGCTCTGATCACGTGGCTATCATGCACTGCTCACGTGGCTGATCATGCGATGATCACGCAGCTACCATATACTGGTCACATGACTGATCATGCACTGATCACGTGACTGATCATGCAGTGATCACGTGGCTATCGTGCACTACTCACGTGTCTGATCATGCAATGATCATGTAGCTACCATGTACAGTTCACGTGAATGATCATACACCCATCAGGTGACTGATCATGCACTGATCACGTAATTGATCATGCACTGATCATGTGGCTGATCATGCACTGATAACGTGGCTGATCATCCACTGATCACGTGACTGATCATGCACTGATCACGTCACTGATTATGCACTGATCACGTGGCTATCATGCACTGATCACTTGGCTGGTCATACACTGATCACGTGCCTGGTCATGCACAGATTACATGACTGATCATGCACTGAACACGTGATTGATCATGCACTGATCATGTGGCTATCATGCATTACTCACGTGGCTGATCATGCAATGATCATGTAGCTACCATGTACCGGTCAGGTGACTGATCATACACCAATTAGGTGATGGATCATGCATTGATCACGTCGCTGATCGTACACTGATCACCTGCCTGGTCATGCACAGATCACGTGACAAATCATGAACTGATCACATAGCTATCATGAAATGATCACCTGGCTGATCATGCACTGATCACGTGGCTGATCATGCACTGATACCGTGACTGAGCGTGGACTGATCACATGACTATCATGTAGTGATCACGTGACTTAATGGCTCTGATCATGTGACTGATCATGTGCTGATCATGTTTGCTCTCATACACTGATCATTTGCCTCTGGAGGCAATAAACAAAGAGCTGAGTAGGCACGAATCAAACAGTCAGCAGGCAATAATCATGGAACTCAGGTGTGAGGAATCATGCTGCTCAGCTGGCAATAATCAAGCAGCTGAGCAGGCAGGAATTACGAAGCACAGCTTGCAATTGTCAAGCAGATGACAGGCAGGAATCATGCAGCTTAGCTGGCAATTTTCAAGCAGATGAGCAGACAGTAATCACGCAGCTCAGCAGGCCCTTATCACGTGACTGAGCATGCAGTGTTCACCTGGCTGATTATACACTGATCACGTGATGATCATGCACTGATCACTTGGATATCATGCACTGATCACGTGGCTGATCATACACTGTTCACGGGTCTGACCATGCACTGATCACGTGGCTGATCATACACTGCTCAGGTCACTGATCATGCACTGATCACGTGGCTATCATGCACGGATCACGTGGCTGAACATGCACTGTTCACGTGGCTGATCACACACCTGTCACGTGACATATCATGCACTGATCACGTGGCACTCATGCACTAATCACGTGGCTGATCATACTCTGCTCAGGTAACTGATCATGCACACATCACGTGGCTATCATGCACTGCTCACGTGGCTGGTCATGGAATGATCACGTAGCTACCATATACTTGTCACGTGACTGATCATGCACAGTTCACGTCAATGATCATGCACTGTTCAAGTGACTGATCATGTACTGATCACGTGACTGATCATGCACTCATCACATGGCTATCATGCTCAGCTCACGTGGCTGATCATGCAAGAATCTCGTAACAACCATGTACTGGTCACGTGACTGATCATGCACTGATCACGTAATTGATCCTGCACTGATCACGTGGCTCATCATGCACTGAACACGTGGCTGATCACACATGTATCACGTGACTGATCATGCACTGATCACGTGGCTCATATGCACTGATCATGTGGCTATCATGCACTGATCACGTAGCTATCATGCACTGATCACGTGGCTGATCACGCAATGATCACGTAGCTACCATGTACTGGTTATGTGACTGATCATGCACTGATCACGTAATTGATCCTGCACTGATCACATGGCTCATCACGCACTGATCCGGTGGCTGATCACACACGTATCACGTGACTGATCATATACAGATCACGTAAATAATCATGAAGTGATCACGTGGCTATCCTGCACTGATCCCGTGGATAACATGCACTGATCACGTGGCTGATCACACACGTATCACGTGATTGATCATGCACTGATCACGTGGCTATCATGCACTGATCACGTGGCTATCATGCACTGATCACGTGGCTGATCATGCATTGCTCACGTGGCTGATCATGCAATGATCACGCAGCTACCATGTACTGGTCACATGACTGATCATGCACTGATCACGTAATTGATCCTGCACTGATCACATGGCTCATCACGCACTGATCCGGTGGCTGATCACACACGTATCACGTTACTGATCATGTACAGATCACGTAAATAATCATGAAGTGATCACGTGGCTATCTTGCACTGATCCCGTGGATAACATGCACTGATCACGTGGCTGATCTCACACGTATCACGTGATTGATCATGCACTAATCACCTGGCTATCATGCACTGATCACGTGGCTATCATGCAGTGCTCACGTGGCTGATCATGCAATGATCACGAAGCTACCATGCACTGGTCACGTGACTGATCATGCAATGATCAGGTAATTGATCATGCACTGATCACGTGACTGATCATGCACAGATCACGTGACTGATCATGCACAGATTACGTGACTCATCATGCACTAATCACGTTGCTATCATGCACTGCTCACGTGGCTGATCATGCAATGATCACGCAGCTACCATGTACTGGTCACATGACTGATCATGCACTGATCACATAATTGATCATGCACTGATCACCTGGCTTATCATGCATTGATCATGTGACTGATCATGTGCTGATCATGTTTGGTGTCACACACTGATCATGTGCCTCTGGAGGCAATGAACATAGGGCTGAGTAGGCAGAAATCATCAGCAGGCTATAATCATGGAACTCTGTTCTGAGAAATCATGCTGCTCAGCTGGCAATAATCAAGTAGATGAGCAGGCAGGAATTACGCAGCACAGGTGGCAATTGTCAAGGAGATGACAGGCAGGAATCGTGCAGCTCAGCTGGAAATGGTCAAGTAGATGAGCAGACAGTAATCACGCAGCTCAGCAGGCCCTGATCACGTGACTGAGCATGCACTGTTCACGTGGCTGATCACACACCTATCACGTGACTGATCATGCACTGATCATGTGACTGATCATGCACTTATCACGTGGCTATCATGCACTGATCACATGGCTGGACATACACTGATCACGTGCCTGGTCCTGCACTGATCACGTGGCTGATCATGCACTGTCCACGTGACTGATCATGCACTGATCTCGTGTCTGTTCATGCACTGATCACGTGGCTATCATGCACTGCTCACGTGGCTGATCATGTGATCATCACGCAAATACCATGTACTGGTCACATGACTGATCATGCACTGATCACGTGACTGATCATGCAGTGATCACGTGGCTATCATGCACTACTCACGTGGCTGATCATGCAATGATCATGTAGCTACCATGTACAGGTCACATGAATCATCATACACCCATCAGGTGACTGATCATGCACTGATCACGTAGCTGTCTTGCAATGATCACGTGGCTATCATGCACTGATCACGTGGCTGATCATGCATTGATACCATGACTGAGCATGGACTGATCACATGACTATCATGTAGTGATCACGTGACTTAATGGTGCTGACCATGTGACTGATCAAGGGCTGAGCATGTTTGCTATCATACACTGATCATGTGCCTCTGGAGGCAATAAACAAAGAGCTGAGTAGGCACGAATCAAACAGTCAGCAGGCAACAATCATGGAACTCAGCTGTGAGGAATCATGCTGCTCAGCTGGCAATAATCAAGCAGCTGAGCAGGCAGGAATTACGCAGCACAGCTGGCAATTGTCAAGCAGATGACAGGCAGGAATCATGCAGCTCAGCTGGCAATTGTCAAGCAGATGAGCAGACAGTAATCATGCAGCTCAGCAGGCCCTCGTCACATGACTGAGCATGCACTGTTCACGTGGCTGATCATACACTGATCACGTGATTGATCATGCACTGATCACTTGGATATCATGCATTGATCACGTGGCTAATCATACACTGTTCACGGGTCTGACCATGCACTGATCACGTGGCTGATCATACACTGCTCACGTAACTGATCATGCACTGATCACGTAATTGATCATGCACTGATCACGTGGCTGATCATGCAATGATCACGTAGCTACCATGTACTGGTCCCGTGAGTGATCATGCACTGATCACGTAATTGATCATGCACTGATCACGTGGCTGATCATGCACTGAACACATGACTGATCATGCACTGATCACGTGACTGATCATGCACTGATCACGTGGCTATCATGCAGTGATCACATGGCTATCATGCAAAGATCACATGGCTGATCATGAAATGATCACCTAGCTACCATGTACTGGTCACGTGACTGATCAGGCACTGATCACGTGGCTGATCATGCACTGCTCACGTGGCTGATATGCAATGATCACGCAGCTACCATGTACTGGTCACATGACTGATCATGCACTGATCACATAATTGATCATGCACTGATCACCTGGCTTATCATGCATTGATCATGTGACTGATCATGTGCTGATCATGTTTGGTGTCACACACGGATCATGTGCCTCTGGAGGCAATGAACATAGAGCTGAGTAGGCAGGAGTCAGTCAGCAGGCTATAATCGTGGAACTCAACTCTGAGAAATCATGCTGCTCAGCTGGCAATAATCAAGTAGATGAGCAGGCAGGAATTACGCAGCACAGGTGGCAATTGTCAAGGAGATGACAGGCAGGAATCGTGCAGCTCAGCTGGCAATTGTCAAGCAGATGAGCAGACAGTAATCACACAGCTCAGCAGGCCCTGATCACGTGACTGAGCATGCACTGTTCACGTGGTTGATCATACACTGATCACGTAATTGATCTTGCACTGATCACGTGGCTCATCATGCACTGATCATGTGACTGATCACACATGTATCACGTGACTGATCATGCACTGATCACGTGGCTCTCATGCACTGATCATGTGGCTATCATGCACTGATCACGTAGCTATCATGCACTGATCACGTGGCTGATCACGCAATGATCACGTAGCTACCATGTACTGGTTATGTGACTGATCATGCACTGATCACGTAATTGATCCTGCACTGATCACATGGCTCATCACGCACTGATCCGGTGGCTGATCACACACGTATCACGTGACTGATCATGTACAGATCACGTAAATAATCATGAAGTGATCACGTGGCTATCCTGCACTGATCCCGTGGATAACATGCACTGATCACGTGGCTGATCTCACACGTATCACGTGATTGATCATGCACTAATCACCTGGCTATCATGCACTGATCACGTGGCTATCATGCAGTGCTCACGTGGCTGATCATGCAATGATCACGCAGTTACCATGCACTGGTCACGTGACTGATCATGCAATGATCAGGTAATTGATCATGCACTGATCACGTGACTGATCATGCACAGATCACGTGACTGATCATGCACAGATTACGTGACTCATCATGCACTAATCACGTTGCTATCATGCACTGCTCACGTGGCTGATCATGCAATGATCACGCAGCTACCATGTACTGGTCACATGACTGATCATGCACTGATCACATAATTGATCATGCACTGATCACCTGGCTTATCATGCATTGATCATGTGACTAATCATGTGCTGATCATGTTTGGTGTCACACACTGATCATGTGCCTCTGGAGGCAATGAACATAGAGCTGAGTAGGCAGGAATCAGTCAGCAGGCTATAATCATGGAACTCAGCTCTGAGAAATCATGCTGCTCAGCTGGCAATGATCAAGTAGATGAGCAGGCAGGAATTACACAGCACAGGTGGCAATTGTCAAGGAGATGACAGGCAGGAATCGTGCAGCTCAGCTGGAAATGGTCAAGCAGATGAGCAGACAGTAATCACGCAGCTCAGCAGGCCCAGATCACGGGACTGAGCATGCACTCTTCACGTGGCTGATCACACACCTATCACGTGACTGATCATGCACTGATCATGTGACTGATCATGCACTCATCACGTGGCTATCATGCACTGATCACTTGGCTGGACATACACTGATCATGGGATTGATCGTGCACTGATCACGGTGCTATAATGCATTGACTACATGACTCACATGCACTGATCACGTGGATGATAATGCACTGATCACGTGACTGACCATGCACTGATCACGTGGCTGATCATGCACTGATCACATGGCTGATCATGCACTGATCACGTGGCTATCATGCACTGCTCTCGTGGCTGATCTGGCAATGCTCACATAGCTACAATGTACTGCTCACGTGATTGATCATGCACTGATCACGTAATTGATCATGCACTGATCATGTGGCTGATCATGCACTGATCACCTGGCTGATCATACACTGATCACGTGACTGATCATGAACTGATCACATGACTGATCATGCACTGATCACGTGGCTATCATGCACTGATCACTTGGCTGGACATACACTGATCACGTGCCTGCTCCTGCACTGATCACGTGGCTGATCATGCATTAATCACGTGACTGATCATTCACTGATCACATGGCTGATCATGCACTGATCACGTGGCTATCACTCACTGCTCATGTAGCTGATCTGTCAATGATCACGTAGCTCCCATGTACTGGTCACATGACTGATCATGCACTGATCATGTAATTGATCATGCACTGATCATGTGGCTGATCATGCACTGATCACGTGGCTGATCATACACTGATAACGTGACTGATCATGCACTGATCACGTGACTGATCATGCACTGATTACGTGGCTATCATGCACTGATCACTTGGCTGGACATACACTGATCACGTGCCTGGTCCTGCACTGATCACGTGGCTGATCATGCACTGATTACCTGACTGATCATGCACAGATCTGATGTCTGATCGTGCACTGATCACGTGGCTATCATGCACTTCTCACGTGGCTGAACATGCGATGATCACGCAGCTACCATGTACTGGTCACATGACTGATCATGCACTGATCACGTGACTGATCATGCAGTGATCACGTGGCTATCGTGCACTACTCACGTGGCTGATCATGCAATGATCATGTAGCTACCATGTACAGTTCACGTGAATGATCATACACCCATCAGGTGACTGATCATGCACTGATCTCGTAATTGATCATGCACTGATCATGTGGCTGATCATGCACTGATCACGTGGCTGATCATCCACTGATCAGGTGACTGATCATGCACTGATCACGTCACTGATCATGCACTGATCACGTGGCTATCATGCACTGATCACTTGGCTGGTCATACACTGATCACGTGCCTGGTCATGCACAGATTACATGACTGATCATGCACTGAACACGTGATTGATCATGCACTGATCACGTGGCAATCATGCACTACACACGTGGCTGATCATGCAATGATCATGTAGCTACCATGTACCGGTCAGGTGACTGATCATACACCCATCAGGTGACGAATCATGCACTGATCACGTCACTGATCATACACTGACCACCTGCCTGGTCATGCACAGATCACATGACAAAACATGAACTGATCACATAGCTATCATGAAATGATCACCTGGCTGATCATGCACTGATCACGTGGCTCATCATGCACTGATCACGTGGCTGATCACACATGTATCACGTGACTGATCATGCACTCATCACGTGGCTCTCATGCACTGATCATGTGGCTATCATGCACTGAACACGTAGCTATCATGAACTGATCACGTGGCTGATCACGCAATGATCACGTAACTACCATGTACTGGTCATGTGACTGATCATGCACTGATCACGTAATTGATCCTGCACTGATCACGGGCTCATCACGCACTGATCCGGTGGCTGATCACACACGTATCACGTGACTGATCATGTACAGGTCACGTAAATAATCATGAAGTGATCACGTGGCTATCCTGCACTGATCACGTGGATATCATGCACTGATCACGTGGCTGATCACACACGTATCACGTGACTGATCATGCACTGATCACGTGGCTATTATGCACTGATCACGTGGCTATCATGCACTGATCACGTGGCTGATCATGCAATGATCACGTAGCTACCATGCACTTGTCACGTGACTGATCATGCACTGATCAGATAATTGATCATGCACTAATCACGTGACTGATCATGTACAGATCACGAGACTGATCATGCACAGATCACGTGACTGATCATGCACTCATCACGTGGCTATCATGGACTGCTCACATGGCTGATCATGCAATGATCCCGCAGCTACCATGTACTGGTCACATGACTGATCATGCACTGATCACATAATTGATCATGCACTGATCACCTGGCTTATCATGCATTGATCATGTGACTGATCATGTGCTGATCATGTTTGGTGTCACACACTGATCATGTGCCTCTGGAGGCAATGAACATAGAGCTGATTAGGCAGGAATCAGTCAGCAGGCTATAATCATGGAACTCAACTCTGAGAAATCATGCTGCTCAGCTGGCAATAATCAAATAGATTAGCAGGCAGGAATTACGCATCACAGGTGGCAATTGTCAGGGAGATGACAGGCAGGAATCGTGCAGCTCAGCTGGAAATTGTCAAGCAGATGAGCAGACAGTAATCACGCAGCTCAGCAGGCCCTGATCACGTGACTGAGCATGCACTGTTCACATGGCTGATCACACACCTATCATGTGACTGATCATGCACTGATCATGTGACTGATCATGCACTGATCACGTAGCTATCTTGTACTGATCACTTGGCTGATCATACACTCATCACGGGACTGATCGTGCACTGATGACGGCGCTATTATGCATTGACTACATGACTCCACATGCACTGATCACGTGGATGATCATGCACTGATCACGTGACTGATCATGCACTGATCACGTGGCTATCATTCACTGCTCACGTCGCTGATCTGGCAATGATCACGTAGCTACCATGTACTGGTCACGTGCCTGATCATGCACTGATCACGTAATTGATCATGCACTGATCTTGTGGCTGATCATGCACTGATCACGTGGCTGATCATACACTGATCATGTGACTGATCATGCACTGATCACGTGACTGATCATGCACTGACCATGTGGCTATCATGCACTGATCAATTGGCTGGACATACACTGATCACGTGCCTGGTCATGCACTGATCACTTGGCTGATCATGCACTGATCACGTGACTGATCATGCACTGATCTCGTGACTGATCATGCACTGATCTCGTGGCTATCATGCACTGCTCACGTGGCTGATCATGCAATGATCACGTAGCTACCATGTACTTGTCACGTGACTGATCATGCACTGATCACATGGCTGATCATGCACTGGTCATGTGACTGATCATGCTCTCATCACGTGGCTGATCATGCGATATTCACGCAGCTACCATGTACTGGTCACATGACTGATCATGCACTGATCACGTGTCTGATCATGCAGTGATCACGTGCCTATCGTGCACTACTCACGTGGCTGATCATGCAATGATCATGT
This sequence comes from Bos javanicus, assembly GCF_032452875.1. Lineage (NCBI taxonomy): Eukaryota > Metazoa > Chordata > Mammalia > Artiodactyla > Bovidae > Bos > Bos javanicus. Next base: position 65,772 of record NW_026893646.1, on the reverse strand, counting down.
AGCTACCATGTACAGGTCACGTGAATGATCATACACCCATCAGGTGACTGATCATGCACTTATCACGTGGCTATCATGCACTGATCACGAGACTGATCATGCACTGATCACGTCTATATCATGCACTGATCACATGACTCCCCATGCACTGATCACATGGATGATCATACACTAATCATGTGACAGATCATGCACTGCTCACGTGGCTGATCATGCACTGATACCGTGACTGAGCATGGACTGATCACATGCCTGTCATGTAGTGATCACGTGACTTAATGACGCTGATCATGTGACTGATCATTCGCTGATCATGTATGCTATCATACACTGATCATGTGCCTCTGGAGGCAATAAACAAAGAGCTGAGTAGGCACGAATCATACAGTCAGCAGGCAAGAATCATGGAACTCAGGTGTGAGTAATCAGGCTGCTCAGCTGGCAATAATCAAGCAGCTAGCAGGCAGGAATTACACAGCACAGCTGGCAACTGTCAAGCAGATGACAGGCAGGAATCGTGCAGCTCAGCTGGCAATTGTCAAGCAGATGAGCATACAGTAATCACGCAGCTCAGCAGGCCCTGATCACGTGACTGAGCATGCACTGTTCACGTGGCTGATCATACTCTGATCACGTGATTGATCATGCACTGATCACTTGGATATCATGCACTGATCATGTGGCTGAACATGCACTGTTCACGTGGCTGTTCACACACCTGTCACGTGACATATCATGCACTGATCACCTGGCACTCATGCACTGATCACATGGCTGATCATACTCTGCTCACGTAACTGATCATGCACACATCACGTGGCTATCATGCACACTCACGTGGTTCGTCATGGAATGATCACAAAGCTACCAGATACTGGTCACGTGACTGATCATGCACAGATCACGTAAAAGATCATGCACTGTTAACGTGACTGATCATGTACTGATCATGTGACTGATAATGCACTGATCACGTGGCTATCATGCTCTGCTCACGTGGCTGATCATGCAACGATCACGTAGCAACCATGTACTGGTCTCATGACTGATCATGCCCTGATCACGTAATTGATCCTGCACTGATCACATGGCTCATCACGCACTGATCCGGTGGCTGATCACACGTATCACGTGACTGATCATGTACAGATCACGTGACTAATCATGAAGTGATCACGTGGCTATCCTGCACTGATCACGTGGATATCATGCACTGATCACGTGGCTGATCACACACGTATCACTTGACTGATCATGCACTGATCACGTGGCTATCATGCACTGCTCACGTGGCTATCATGCACTGATATCATGCACTGGTCACGTGGCTGGTCACACACGGATCACGTGACTGATCATGACCTGATCACGTGGCTATCATGCACAGTTCACGTGGCTGATCATGCAATAATCACGTAGCTACCATGTACTTGTCACGTGACTGATCATGCACTGATCACATGGCTGATCATGCACTGATCACGTGACTGATCATGCACTCATCACGTGGCTGATCATGCAATGATCACGCAGCCACCATGTACTGGTCACATGAATGATCATGCACTGATCACGTGGCTGATCATGCACTGATCACGTAATTGATCATGCACTGATCACATGGCTTATCATGCATTGATTATGTGATTCATCTTGTGCTGATCATGTTTGGTGTCATACACTGATCATGTGCCTCTGGAGGCAATGAACAAAGAGCTGAGTAGGCAGGAATAAGTAGGCAATAATCATGGAACTCAGCTCTGAGGAATCATGCTGCTCAGCTGGCAATAATCAAGCAGCTGAGCAGGCAGGAATTATACAGCACAGGTGGCAATTGTCAAGCAGATGACAGGCAGGAATCGTACAGCTCAGCTGGCAATTGTCAAGCAGATGAGCAGTCAGTAATCACGAAGCTCAGCAGGCCCTGATCACGTGACTGAGCATGCACGGTTCACGTCGCTGATCACACACCTATCACGTGAATGATCATGCACTGATCACGTGGCTCTCATGCACAGATCACGTGATTGCGCATGCACTGATCACGTAATTGTATGCACTGATCACGTGGCTATCATGCACTGATGACCTGGCTGATCATGCACTGATCATGTGACTGATCATGCACTGATCACGTAGCTATCTTGCACTGGTCACTTGGCTGATCATACATTCATCATGGGACTGATCGTGCACTGATTGCGGCGCTATCATGCATTGACTACATGACTCCACATGCACTGATCACATGCATGATCATGCACTGATCACGTGACTGACCATGCACTGATCACGTGACTGATCATGCACTGATCACTTGGCTATCATGCACTGATCATTTGGCTGGTCATACACTGATCATGTGCCTGGTCATGCAGTGATCATGTGGCTGATCATGCACTGCTCACGTGGCTGTTCATGCAATGATCACGTAGCTACCATATAGTGGTCACGCGACTGATCATGCACAGATCACGTAAATGATCATGCACTGTTCCCGTGACTGATCATGTACTGATCACGTGACTGATCATGCACTGACCACTTGGCTATCATGCTCTGCTCACGTGGGTGACCATGCAATGATCACATAGCAACCATGTACTGGTCACCTGACTGATCATGCACTGATCATGTAATTGATCCAGCACTGATCACATGGCTCATCATGCACTGATCACGTGACTGTTCACGCACTGATCACTTGACTGATCATGCACTGATCACATGACTATAATGCCCTGAGTACGTGGCTGATCATACACTTTTCACGTGCCTGGTCATGCACAGATCACGTGACTATTCATGAACTCATCACGTGGCTATAATGCACTGAGCACGTGGCTGATAATACACTGTTCAAGTTCCTGGTCATGCACAGATCACGTGACTAATGATGAACTGATCACGGGGCTATAATTCACTGATCACGTGGATATCATGCACTGATTACGTGCCTGTCATGCACAGATCACGTGACTAATCATGAACTGTTCACGTAGGTATCATGCACTGATCACGTGGCTGATCATACACTGTTCACGTGTCTGATCATGCACTGATCACGTGGCTGATCATACACTGCTCACGTAGCTGATCATGCACTGATCACGTGTCTATCATGCAGTGCTCACGTGGCTGGTCATGTAATGATCACGAAGCTACCATGCACTGGTCACGTGACTGATCATGCAATGATCAGGTAATTGATCATGCACTGATCACGTGACTGATCATGCACAGATCACGTGACTGATCATGCACAGATTACGTGACTCATCATGCACTAATCACGTGGCTATCATGCACTGCTCACGTGGCTGATCATGCAATGATCACGCAGCTACCATGTACTGGTCACATGACTGATCATGCACTGATCACATAATTGATCATGCACTGATCACCTGGCTTATCATGCATTGATCATGTGACTGATCATGTGCTGATCATGTTTGGTGTCACACACTGATCATGTGCCTCTGGAGGCAATGAACATAGAGCTGAGTAGGCAGGAATCAGTCAGCAGGCTATAATCATGGAACTCAGCTCTGAGAAATCATGCTGCTCAGCTGGCAATGATCAAGTAGATGAGCAGGCAGGAATTACGCAGCACAGGTGGCAATTGTCAAGGAGATGACAGGCAGGAACCGTGCAGCTCAGCTGGAAATGGTCAAGCAGATGAGCAGACAGTAATCACGCAGCTCAGCAGGCCCAGATCACGTGACTGAGCATGCACTGTTCACGTGGCTGATCACACACCTATCACGTGACTGGTCATGCACTGATCATGTGACTGATCATGCACTTATCACGTGGCTATCATGCACTGATCACTTGGCTGGACATACACTGATCATGGGATTGATCGTGCACTGATCACGGTGCTATAATGCATTGACTACATGACTCCACATGCACTGATCACGTGGATGATAATGCACTGATCACGTGACTGACCATGCACTGATCACGTGGCTGATCATGCACTGATCACATGGCTGATCATGCACCGATCACGTGGCTATCATGCACTGCTCTCGTGGCTGATCTGGCAATGCTCACATAGCTACAATGTACTGCTCACTTGACTGATCATGCACTGATCACGTAATTGATCATGCACTGATCATGTGGCTGATCATGCACTGATCACGTGGCTGATCATACACTGATAACGTGACTGATCATGCACTGATCACGTGACTGATCATGCACTGATTACGTGGCTATCATGCACTGATCACTTGGCTGGACATACACTGATCACGTGCCTGGTCCTGCACTGATCACGTGGCTGATCATGCACTGATCACCTGACTGATCATGCACAGATCTCATGTCTGATCGTGCACTGATCACGTGGCTATCATGCACTGCTCACGTGGCTGATCATGCGATGATCACGCAGCTACCATGTACTGGTCACATGACTGATCATGCACTGATCACGTGACTGATCATGCAGTGATCACGTGGCTATCGTGCACTACTCACGTGGCTGATCATGCAATGATCATGTAGCTACCATGTACAGTTCACGTGAATGATCATACACCCATCAGGTGACTGATCATGCACTGATCTCGTAATTGATCATGCACTGATCATGTGGGTGATCATGCACTGATCACGTGGCTGATCATCCACTGATCAGGTGACTGATCATGCACTGATCACGTCACTGATCATGCACTGATCACGTGGCTATCATGCACTGATCACTTGGCTGGTCATACACTGATCACGTGCCTGGTCATGCACAGATTACATGACTGATCATGCACTGAACACGTGATTGATCATGCACTGATCACGTGGCAATCATGCACTACTCACGTGGCTGATCATGCAATGATCATGTAGCTACCATGTACCGGTCAGGTGACTGATCATACACCCATCAGGTGACGAATCATGCACTGATCACGTCACTGATCATACACTGACCACCTGCCTGGTCATGCACAGATCACATGACAAATCATGAACTGATCACATAGCTATCATGAAATGATCACCTGGCTGATCATGCACTGATCACGTGGCTCATCATGCACTGATCACGTGGCTGATCACACATGTATCACGTGACTGATCATGCACTCATCACGTGGCTCTCATGCACTGATCATGTGGCTATCATGCACTGATCACGTAGCTATCATGCACTGATCACGTGGCTGATCACGCAATGATCACGTAACTACCATGTACTGGTCATGTGACTGATCATGCACTGATCACGTAATTGATCCTGCACTGATCACGGGCTCATCACGCACTGATCCGGTGGCTGATCACACACGTATCACGTGACTGATCATGTACAGGTCACGTAAATAATCATGAAGTGATCACGTGGCTATCCTGCACTGATCACGTGGATATCATGCACTGATCACGTGGCTGATCACACACGTATCACGTGACTGATCATGCACTGATCACGTGGCTATTATGCACTGATCACGTGGCTATCATGCACTGATCACGTGGCTGATCATGCAATGATCACGTAGCTACCATGCACTTGTCACGTGACTGATCATGCACTGATCAGATAATTGATCATGCACTAATCACGTGACTGATCATGCACAGATCACGAGACTGATCATGCACAGATCACGTGACTGATCATGCACTCATCACGTGGCTATCATGGACTGCTCACGTGGCTGATCATGCAATGATCCCGCAGCTACCATGTACTGGTCACATGACTGATCATGCACTGATCACATAATTGATCATGCACTGATCACCTGGCTTATCATGCATTGATCATGTGACTGATCATGTGCTGATCATGTTTGGTGTCACACACTGATCATGTGCCTCTGGAGGCAATGAACATAGAGCTGATTAGGCAGGAATCAGTCAGCAGGCTATAATCATGGAACTCAACTCTGAGAAATCATGCTGCTCAGCTGGCAATAATCAAATAGATTAGCAGGCAGGAATTACGCATCACAGGTGGCAATTGTCAGGGAGATGACAGGCAGGAATCGTGCAGCTCAGCTGGAAATTGTCAAGCAGATGAGCAGACAGTAATCACGCAGCTCAGCAGGCCCTAATTACGTGACTGAGCATGCACTGTTCACATGGCTGATCACACACCTATCACGTGACTGATCATGCACTGATCATGTGACTGATCATGCACTGATCACGTAGCTATCTTCTACTGATCACTTGGCTGATCATACACTCATCACGGGACTGATCGTGCACTGATCACGGCGCTATTATGCATTGACTACATGACTCCACATGCACTGATCACGTGGATGATCATGCACTGATCACGTGACTGATCATGCACTGATCACGTGGCTATCATTCACTGCTCACGTCGCTGATCTGGCAATGATCACGTAGCTACCATGTACTGGTCACGTGCCTGATCATGCACTGATCACGTAATTGATCATGCACTGATCTTGTGGCTGATCATGCACTGATCACGTGGCTGATCATACACTGATCATGTGACTGATCATGCACTGATCACGTGACTGATCATGCACTGATCACGTGGCTATCATGCACTGATCAATTGGCTGGACATACACTGATCACGTGCCTGGTCATGCACTGATCACTTGGCTGATCATGCACTGATCACGTGACTGATCATGCACTGATCTCGTGACTGATCATGCACTGATCTCGTGGCTATCATGCACTGCTCACGTGGCTGATCATGCAATGATCACGTAGCTACCATGTACTTGTCACGTGACTGATCATGCACTGATCACATGGCTGATCATGCACTGATCACGTGACTGATCATGCTCTCATCACGTGGCTGATCATGCGATATTCACGCAGCTACCATGTACTGGTCACATGACTGATCATGCACTGATCACGTGTCTGATCATGCAGTGATCACGTGGCTATCGTGCACTACTCACGTGGCTGATCATGCAATGATCATGTAGCTACCATGTACAGGTCACGTGAATGATCATACACCCATCAGGTGACTGATCATGCACTTATCACGTGGCTATCATGCACTGATCACGAGACTGATCATGCACTGATCACGTCTATATCATGCACTGATCACATGACTCCCCATGCACTGATCACATGGATGATCATACACTAATCATGTGACAGATCATGCACTGATCACGTGGTTGATCATGCACTGATACCGTGACTGAGCATGGACTGATCACATGCCTGTCATGTAGTGATCACGTGACTTAATGACGCTGATCATGTGACTGATCATTCGCTGATCATGTATGCTATCATACACTGATCATGTGCCTCTGGAGGCAATAAACAAAGAGCTGAGTAGGCACGAATCATACAGTCAGCAGGCAAGAATCATGGAACTCAGGTGTGAGGAATCATGCTGCTCAGCTGGCAATAATCAAGCAGCTAGCAGGCAGGAATTACACAGCACAGCTGGCAATTGTCAAGCAGATGACAGGCAGGAATCGTGCAGCTCGGCTGCCAATTGTAAAGCAGATGAGCATACAGTAATCACGCAGCTCAGCAGGCCCTGATCACGTGACTGAGCATGCACTGTTCACGTGGCTGATCATACTCTGATCACGTGATTGATCATGCACTGATCACTTGGATATCATGCACTGATCATGTGGCTGATCATACACTGTTCACGTGTCTGAACATGCACTGATCACGTGGCTATCATGCACTGAATACGTGGCTGAACATGCACTGTTCACGTGGCTGATCACACACCTGTCACGTGACATATCATGCACTAATCACCTGGCACTCATGCACTGATCACATGGCTGATCATACTCTGCTCACGTAACTGATCATGCACACATCACGTGGCTATCATGCACACTCACGTGGTTCGTCATGGAATCATCACAAAGCTACCAGATACTGGTCATGTGACTGATCATGCACAGATCACGTAAAAGATCATGCACTGTTAACGTGACTGATCATGTACTGATCATGTGACTGATAATGCACTGATCACGTGGCTATCATGCTCTGCTCACGTGGCTGATCATGCAACGATCACGTAGCAACCATGTACTGGTCTCGTGACTGATCATGCCCTGATCACGTAATTGATCCTGCACTGATCACTTGGCTCATCACGCACTGATCCGGTGGCTGATCACACACGTATCACGTGACTGATCATGTACAGATCACGTGACTAATCATGAAGTGATGACGTGGCTATCCTGCACTGATCACGTGGATATCATGCACTGATCACGTGGCTGATCACACACGTATCACTTGACTGATCATGCACTGATCACGTGGCTATCATGCACTGCTCACGTGGCTATCATGCACTGATATCATGCACTGGTCACGTGGCTGGTCACACACGTATCACGTGACTGATCATGCACTGATCACGTGGCTATCATGCACAGATCACGTGGCTGATCATGCAATGATCACGTAGCTACCATGTACTTGTCACGTGACTGATCATGCACTGATCATATGGCTGATCATGCACTGATCACGTGACTGATCATGCACTCATCACGTGGCTGATCATGCAATGATCACGCAGCTACCATATACTGGTCACATGAATGATCATGCACTGATCACGTGGCTGATCATGCACTGATCACGTAATTGATCATGCACTATTCACATGGCTTATCATGCATTGATTATGTGATTCATCTTGTGCTGATCATGTTTGGTGTCATACACTGATCATGTGCCTCTGGAGGCAATGAACAAAGAGCTGAGTAGGCAGGAATCAGTAGGCAATAATCATGGAACTCAGCTCTGAGAAATCATGCTGCTCAGCTGACAATAATCAAGTAGATGAGCAGGCAGGAATTATGCAGCACAGGTGGCAATTGTCAAGGAGATGACAGGAAGGAATTGTACAGCTCAGCTGGCAATTGTCAAGCAGATGAGCAGTCAGTAATCACGAAGCTCAGCAGGCCCTGATCACGTGACTGAGCATGCACTGTTCACGTCGCTGATCACACACCTATCACGTGAATGATCATGCACTGATCACGTGGCTCTCATGCACAGATCACGTGATTGCGCATGCACTGATCACGTAATTGTATGCACTGATCACGTGGCTATCATGCACTGATGACCTGGCTGATCATGCACTGATCATGTGACTGATCATGCACTGATCACGTAGCTATCTTGCACTGGTCACTTGGCTGATCATACATTCATCATGGGACTGATCGTGCACTGATTGCGGCGCTATCATGCATTGACTACATGACTCCACATGCACTGATCACGTGCATGATCATGCACTGATCACGTGACTGACCATGCACTGATCACGTGACTGATCATGCACTGATCACTTGGCTATCATGCACTGATCATTTGGCTGGTCATACACTGATCATGTGCCTGGTCATGCAGTGATCATGTGGCTGATCATGCACTGCTCACGTGGCTGTTCATGCAATGATCACGTAGCTACCATATAGTGGTCACGCGACTGATCATGCACAGATCACGTAAATGATCATGCACTGTTCCCGTGACTGATCATGTACTGATCACGTGACTGATCATGCACTGACCACTTGGCTATCATGCTCTGCTCACGTGGGTGACCATGCAATGATCACGTAGCAACCATGTACTGGTCACCTGACTGATCATGCACTGATCATGTAATTGATCCAGCACTGATCACATGGCTCATCATGCACTGATCACGTGACTGTTCACGCACTGATCACTTGACTGATCATGCACTGATCACATGACTATAATGCCCTGAGTACGTGGCTGATCATACACTTTTCACGTGCCTGGTCATGCACAGATCACGTGACTATTCATGAACTTATCACGTGGCTATAATGCACTGAGCACGTGGCTGATAATACACTGTTCAAGTTCCTGGTCATGCACAGATCACGTGACTAATGATGAACTGATCACGGGGCTATAATTCACTGATCACGTGGATATCATGCACTGATTACGTGCCTGTCATGCACAGATCACGTGACTAATCATGAACTGATCACGTAGGTATCATGCACTGATCACGTGGCTGATCATACACTGTTCACGTGTCTGATCATGCACTGATCACGTGGCTGATCATACACTGCTCACGTAGCTGATCATGCACTGATCACGTGTCTATCATGCAGTGCTCACGTGGCTGATCCTGCAATGATCACGTAGCTTACATGTACTGGTCACGTGGCTGATCATGCACTGATCACGTGGCTGATCATGCACTGATCACGTGACTGATCATGCACTGATCACGTGGCTATCATGCACTGATCACTTGGCTGGTCATACACTGATCACGCAGCTACCATGTATTTGTCACATGACTGATCATGCACTGATCCCGTGACTTATCATGCACTGATCACGTGGCTATCATGCACTGATCACATGCCTGGTCATACACTGATCACGTGCCTGGTCATGCACAGATTACATGACTGATTATGCACTCATCACGCCACTGATCATGCACTGATCACGTGGCTATCATGCACTGTTCACGTGGCTGATCATACACTGATCACCTGCCTATTCATGCACAGATCACGTGACTAATCATGAACTGATCACGTACCAATCATTCACTGTTCACCTGGATGATGATGCACTGATCACGTGGCTATCATGCAACGATCACGTGGCTATCATGCACTGATCACGTGGCTGATCATGCACTGATACTGTGACTGAGCATGGACTGATCACATGACTATCATGTAGTGATCACGTGACTTAATGGTGCTGACCATGTGACTGATCATGCGCTGAGCATGTTTGCTATCATACACTGATCATGTGCCTCTGGAGGCAATAAACAAAGAGCTGAGTAGGCACGAATCAAACAGTCAGCAGGCAATAATCATGGAACTCAGCTGTGAGGAATCATGCTGCTCAGCTGGCAATAATCAAGCAGCTGAGCAGGCAGGAATTACACAGCACAGCTGGCAATTGTCAAGCAGATGACAGGCAGGAATCATGCAGCTCAGCTGGCAATTGTCAAGCAGATGAGCAGACAGTAATCATGCACCTCAGCAGGCCCTGGTCACGTGACTGAGCATGCACTGTTCACGTGGCTGATCATACACTGATCACGTGATTGATCATGCACTGATCATTTTGATATCATGCATTGATCACGTGGCTAATCATACACTGTTCACGGGTCTGACCATGCACTGATCACGTGGCTGATCATACACTGCTCACGTAACTGATCATGCACTGATCACGTAATTGATCATGCACTGATCACGTGGCTGATCATGCAATGATCACGTAGCTACCATGTACTAGTCCCGTGTGTGATCATGCACTGATCATGTAATTGATCATGCACTGATCACGTGGCTGATCATGCACTGAACACATGACTGATCATGCACTGATCACGTGACTGATCATGCACTGATCACGTGGCTATCATGCACTGCTCACCTGACTGATCACACACCTTTCACGTGACATATCATGCACTGATCACGTGGCACTCATGCACTGATCACGTGGCTGATCATACTCTGCTCACGTAACTGATCATGCACACATCACGTGGCTATCATGCACTGCTCACGTGGCTCGTCATGGAATGATCACGTAGCTACCATATACTGGTCACGTGACTGATCATGCACAGATCACGTCAATGATCATGCACTGTTCAAGTGACTGATCATGTACTGATCACGTGACTGATCATGCAAGGATCACGTAACAACCATGTACTGGTCACGTGACTGATCATGCACTGATTACGTAATTGATCGTGCACTGATCACGTGGCTCATCATGCACTGATCACGGTGCTGATCACACATGTATCACGTGACTGATCATGCACTGATCACGTGGCTCTCATGCACTGATCATGTGGCTATCATGCACTGATCACGTAGCTATCATGCACTGATCACGTGGCTGATCACGCAATGATCACGTAGCTACCATGTACTGGTTATGTGACTGATCGTGCACTGATCACGTAATTGATCCTGCACTGATCACATGGCTCATCACGCACTGATCCGGTGGCTGATCACACACGTATCACGTGACTGATCATGTACAGATAACGTAAATAATCATGAAGTGAACACGTGGCTATCCTGCACTGATCCCGTGGATAACATGCACTGATCACGTGGCTGATCTCACACGTATCACGTGATTGATCATGCACTGATCACGTGGCTATCATGCACTGGGCACGTGGCTATCATGCACTGCTCACCTGGCTGATCATGCAGTGATCACGCAGCTACCATGTAGTGGTTACATGACTGATCATGCACTGATCACGTAATTGATCATGCACTGATCACCTGGCTTATCATGCATTCATCATGTGACTGATCATGTGCTGATTATATTTGGTGTCACACACTGATCATGTGCATCTGGAGGCAATAAACAAAGAGCTGACTAGGCAGGAATCATCAGCAGGCTATAATCATGGAACTCAGCTCTGAGAAATCATGCTGCTCAGCTGGCAATAATCAAGTAGATGAGCAGGCAGGAATTATGCAGCACAGGTGGCAATTGTCAAGGAGATGACAGGCAGGAATCGTGCAGCTCAGCTGGCAATTGTCAAGCACATGAGCAGACAGTAATCAAGTAGCTCAGCAGGCCCTGATGACGTGACTGAGCATGCACTGTTCACGTCGCTGATCACACACCTATCACGTGAATGATCATGCACTGATCACGTAATTGTATGCACTGCTCACGTGGCTATCATGCACTGATGACGTGGCTGATCATGCGCTGATCATGTAACTGATCATTCACTGATCACGTAGATATCTTGCACTGATCACTTGGCTGATCATACACTCATCACGGGACTGATCGTCCACTGATTACGGCGCTATCATGCATTGACTACATGACTCCACATGCACTGACCACGTGATGATCATGCACTGATCACGTGACTGACCATGCACTGATCATGTAATTGATCATGCACTGGTCATGTGGCTGATCATGCACTGATCACGTGGCTGATCATGCACTGATCACGTGGCACTCATGCACTGATCACGTGGCTGATCATACTCTGCTCACGTAACTGATCATGCACACATCACATGGCTATCATGCACTGCTCACGTGGCTCGTCATCGAATGATCACGTAGCTACCATATACTGGTCACGTGTCTGATCATGCAAAGATCATGTAAATGATCCTGCACTGATCACGTGGCTCATCATGCACTGATCACGTGGCTGATCACACACGTATCACTTGACTGATCATGCACTGATCACGTGGCTATCATGCATTGCTCACGTGGCTATCATGCACTGATATCATGCACTGGTCACGTGGCTGGTCACACACGTATCACGTGACTGATCATGCACTGATCACGTGGCTATCATGCACATATCACGTGGCTGATCATGCAATTTTCACGTAGCTACCATGTACTTGTCACGTGACTGATCATGCACTGATCACATGGCTGATCATGCACTGATCACGTGACTGATCATGCACTCATCACGTGGCTGATCATGCAATGATCACGCAGCTACCATGTACTGGTCACATGAATGATCATGCACTGATCACGTGGCTGATCATGCACTGATCACGTAATTGATCATGCACTGATCACATGGCTTATCATGCATTGATTATGTGATTCATCATGTGCTGATCATGTTTGGTGTCATACACTGATCATGTGCCTCTGGAGGCAATGAACAAAGAGCTGAGTAGGCAGGAATCAGTAGGCAATAATCATGGAACTCAGCTCTGAGAAATAATGCTGCTCAGCTGGCAATAATCAAGTGGATGAGCAGTCAGGAATTATGCAGCACAGGTGGCAATTGTCAAGGAGATGACAGGCAGGAATCGTACAGCTCAGCTGGCAATTGTCAAGCAGATGAGCAGTCAGTAATCACGAAGCTCAGCAGGCCCTGATCACGTGAGTGAGCATGCACTGTTCACGTCGCTGATCACACACCTATCACGTGAATGATCATGCACTGATCACGTGGCTCTCATGCACAGATCACGTGATTGCGCATGCACTGATCACGTAATTGTATGCACTGATCACGTGGCTATCATGCACTGATGTAGTGGCTGATCATGCACTGATCATGTGACTGATCAAGCACTGATCACTTGGCTATCATGCACTGTTAACGCAGCTGATCATGAAATGATCCGCAGCTACCATGTACTGGTCACGTGACTGATCATGCACTAATCATGTGGCTGATCATGCACTGATCACGTGACTGATTATGCACTGATCACGTGACTGATCATGCACTGATCACGTGGCTATCATGCACTGATCACTTGGCTGGTCCTACACTGATCACGCAGCTACCATGTACTTGTCACGTGACTGATCATGCACTGATCATGTGGCTGATCATGCACTGATCTCGTGACTGATCTTGCACTGATCCCGTGACTTATCATGCACTGATCTCGTGGCTATCATGCACTGATCACATGGCTGGTCATACACTGATCACGTGCCTGGTCATGCACAGATTACATGACTGATTATGCACTCATCACGTCACTGATCATGCACTGATCACGTGGCTATCATGCACTACTCACGTGGCTGATCAAACACTGATCACCTGCCTGTTCATGCACAGATCACGTGACTAATCATGAACTGATCACATAGCAATCATTCACTGATCACCTGGATGATCATGCACTGATCACGTGGCTATCATGCAATGATCACGTGGCTATCATGCACTGATCATGTGGCTGATCATGCACTGATACCGTGACTGAGCATGGACTGATCACATGACTATCATGTAGTGATCACGTGACTTAATGGTGCTGACCATGTGACTGATCATGCGCTGAGCATGTTTGCTATCATACACTGATCATGTGCCTCTGGAGGCAATAAACAAAGAGCTGAGTAGGCACGAATCAAACAGTCAGCAGGCAATAATCATGGAACTCAGCTGTGAGGAATCATGCTGCTCAGCTGGCAATAATCAAGCAGCTGAGCAGGCAGGAATTACACAGCACAGCTGGCAATTGTCAAGCAGATGACAGGCAGGAATCATGCAGCTCAGCTGGCAATTGTCAAGCAGATGAGCAGACAGTAATCACGCAGCTCAGCAGGCCCTGGTCACGTGACTGAGCATGCACTGTTCACGTGGCTGATCACACACTGATCACGTGATTGATCATGCACTGATCACTTGGATATCATGCACTGATCACGTGGCTAATCATACACTGTTCACGGGTCTGACCATGCACTGATCACGTGGCTGATCATACACTGCTCACGTAACTGATCATGCACTGATCACGTAATTGATCATGCACTGATCACGTGGCTGATCATGCAATGATCACTTAGCTACCATGTACTGGTCCCGTGAGTGATCATGCAATGATCACGTAATTGATCATGCACTGATCACGTGGCTGATCATGCACTGAACACGTGACTGATCATGCACTGATCACGTGACTGATCATGCACTGATCACGTGGCTATCATGCACTGCTCACTTGGCTGATCATGCAGTGATCACGCAGCTACCATGTAGTGGTTACATGACTGATCATGCACTGATCACGTAATTGATCATGCCCTGATCACCTGGCTTATCATGCATTCATCATGTGACTGATCATGTGCTGATCATGTTTGGTGTCACACACTGATCATGTGCATCTGTAGGCAATGAACAAAGAGCTGAGTAGGCAGGAATCAGTCAGCAGGCCATAATCATGGAACTCAGCTCTCAGAAATCATGCTGCTCAGCTGGCAATAATCAAGTAGATGAGCAGGCAGGAATTATGCAGCACAGGTGGCAATTGTCAAGGAGATGACAGGCAGGAATCGTACATCTCAGCTGGCAATTGTCAAGCAGATGAGCAGACAGTAATCACCCAGCTCAGCAGGCCCTGATCACGTGACTGAGCATGCACTGTTCACGTCGCTGATCACACACCTATCACGTGACTGATCATGCACATATCACGTAATTGATCATGCACTGGTCATGTGGCTGATCATGCACTGATCACGTGGCTGATCATACACTGATCACGTGACTGATCATGCACTGATAATGTGGCTATCATGCACTGATCACTTGGCTGGTCATACTGATCACGTGCCTCGTCATGCACTGATCACGTGGCTGATCATGCACTGATCATGTGGCTATCATGCACTGATCACTTGGCTGGTCATACTGATCACGTGCCTCGTCATGCACTGATCACGTGGCTGATCATGCACTGATCACGTGACTGATCATGCACTGATCACGCGGCTATCATGCAGTGATCACGTGGCTATCATGCACAGATGACATGGCTGATCATGAAATAATCACCTAGCTACTATATACTGGTCACGTGACTGATCATGCACTGATCACGTGGCTGATCATGCACTGCTCACGTGACTG
Source organism: Bos javanicus (assembly GCF_032452875.1). Lineage (NCBI taxonomy): Eukaryota > Metazoa > Chordata > Mammalia > Artiodactyla > Bovidae > Bos > Bos javanicus. Next base: position 49,322 of record NW_026893646.1, on the reverse strand, counting down.
ATCATGCACTGTTCATGAGACTCATCATGCACTGATCACGTGGATATCATGCACTGCTTACGTGGCTGGTCATACAATGTTCACATAGCTACCATGTACTGGTCACATGACTGATCATGCACTGATCACGTAATTGATCATGCACTGATCAAGTGGCTGATCATACACTGCTCACGTGACTGATCATGCACTCTTAACGAGACTCATCATACACTGATCACGTGGCTATCATGCACTGATCACGTGGCTGATCATACACTGATCACGTGACTGATCAGGCACTGATCACATGGCTGATCATGCACTGATCACGTGGCTATCATGCACTGCTCACGTGGCTGATCAGGCAATGTTCACGTAGCTACCATGTACTGGTCACGTGACTGATCATGCACTGATTACATAAATGATCATGCACTGATCATGTGGCTGATCATGCACTGATCACGTGGCTGATCATACTCTGATCACGTGACTGATCATGCACTGATCACGTGACGGATCATGCACTGATCACGTGGCTATCATGCACTGATCACTTGGCTGGATATACACTGATCACGTGCCTGGTCATGCACTTATCACGTGGCTGATCACGCACTGATCTCGTGTCTGATCATGCACTGATCACGTGGCTATCATGCACTGCTCACGTGGCTGATCATGCGATGATCACGCAACTACCATGTACTGGTCACATGACTGATCATGCACTGATCACGTGACTGATCATGCAGTGATCACGTGGCTGTCATGCACTACTCACGTGGCTGATCATGCAATGATCATGTAGCTACCATGTACAGGTCACGTGAATGATCCTACACCCATCAGGTGACTGATCATGCTCTGATCACGTGGCTATCATGCACTGATCACGAGACTGATCATGCACTGATCACGTCTATATCATGCACTGATCACATGACTGCCCATGCACTGATCACGTGGATGATCATACACTAATCATGTGACAGATCATGCACTGATCACGTCGCTGTTCATGCACTGATACCGTGACTGAGCATGGACTGATCACATGACTATCATGTAGTGATCAAGTGACTCAATGGCGCTGATCATGTGACTGATCATGAGCTGATCATGGTTGCTATCATACACTGATCATGTGCCTCTGGAGGCAATAAACAAAGAGCTGAGTAGGCACGAATCAAACAGTCAACAGGCAATAATCATGGAACTCAGGTGTGAGGAATCATGCTGCTCAGCTGGCAAAAATCAAGCAGCTGAGCAGGCAGGAATTACGCAGCACAGCTGACAATTGTCAAGCAAATGAGTGGCAGGAATCGTGCAGCTCAGCTGGCAATTGTCAAGCAGATGAGCACACAGTAATCACGCAGCTCAGCAGGCCCAGATCACGTGACTGAGCATGCACTGTTCACGTGGCTGATCATACACTGATCACGTGATTGATCATGCACTGATCACTTGGATATCATGCACTGATCACCTGGCTGATCATACACTGTTCACTTGGCTGATCACACACCTGTCACGTGACATATCAGGCACTGATCACGTGGCACTCATGCACTGATCACGTGGCTGATCATACTCTGCTCAAGTAACTCATCATGCACACATCACCTGGCTATCATGCACTGCTCACGTGGCTCGTCATGGAATGATCACATAGCTACCATATAATGATCACGTGACTGATCATGCACAGATCACGTAAATGATCATGCACTTTTCACGTGACTGATCATGTACTGATTACGTGATTGATCATGCACTGATCACGTGGCTATCATGCTCTGCTCACGTGGCTGATCATGCAACGATCACGTCTATATCATGCACTGATCACATGACTGCCCATGCACTGATCACTTGGATGATCATACACTAATCATGTGACAGATCATGCACTGATCACGTGTCTGATCATGCACGGATCACGTTACTGATCATGCACTGATCACGTGGCTATCATGCACTGATCACTTGGCTGGTCATACACTGATCACGTGCCTGGTCATGCACGGATTAATGACTGATCATGCACTGAACACGTGACTGATCATGCAATGATCACGTGACTGATCATGCAATGATCATGTAGCTACCATGTACCGGTCAGGTGACTGATCATACACCCATCAGGTGACGGATCATGCACTGATCACGTGGCTATCATGCACTGCTCACATGGCTGATCATACACTGTTCACGTGTCTGACCATGCACTGATCACGTGGCTGATCATACACTGCTCACGTAACTGATCATGCACTCATCACGTGGCTATCATGCACTGATCACGTCGCTGAACATGCACTGTTTACGTGGCTGATCACATACCTGTCACGTGATATATCATGCACTGATCACTTGGCACTCATGCACTGATCACGTGGCTGATCATACTCTGCTCACATAACTGATCATGCACACATCACGTGGCTATCATGCACTGCTCACGTGGCTCGTCTTGGAATGATCACGTAGCTACCATATACTGGTCACGTGACTGATCATGCACAGATCACGTAAATGATCATGCACTGTTCACGTGACTGATCATGTACTGATCACGTGACTGATCATGCACTGATCACGTGGCTATCATTCTCTGCTCACGTGGCTGATCATGCAACGATCACGTAGCAACCATGTACTGGTACATGACTGATCATGCACTGATCACGTGGCTCATCATGCACTGATCACGTGGATATCATGCACTGATCACGTGGCTGATCACACTGGTATAACGTGACTGATCATGCACTGATCACGTGGCTCTCATGCACTGATCACGTGGCTATCATGCACTGATCACGTGGATATCATGCACTGATCACGTGGCTGATCACACACGTATCACATGACTGATCATGCACTGATCACGTGGCTATCATGCAGTGATCACGTGGCTATCATGCACTGATCACGTGGCTGAACACGCAATGATCACGTAACTACCAGGTACTGGTCACGTGACGGATGATGCACTGATCACGTAATTGATCCTGCACTGATCACATGGCTCATCACGCACTGATCCGGTGGCTGATCACACACGTATCACGTGACTGATCATGTACAGATCACGTGAATAATCATGAAGTGATCACGTGGCTATCGTGCACTGATCACGTGGATATCATGCACTGATCACGTGGCTGATCACACACGTATCACATAACTGATCATGTACAGATCACGTGAATAATCATGCACTGATCACGTGACTTATCATGCACTGATCACGTGGCTATCATGCACTGATCACGTGGCTGATCATGCAAAGATCACGTAGCTACCATGCACTGGTCACGTGAATGATCATGCACTGATCAGGTAATTGATCATGCACTGATCACGTGACTGATCATGAACAGATCACGGGACTGATCATGCACTGATCACGTGGCTATCATTCACTGCTCACGTGGCTGATCATGCCATGATCATGTAGCTACCATGTACCGGTCAGGTGACTGATCATACCCCCATCAGGTGACGGATCATGCACTGATCACTTGGCTGATCATACACTGATCACCTGCCTGGTCACGCACAGATCACGTGACAAATCATGAACTGATCACATAGCTATCATGAACTGATCACCTGGCTGATCATGCACTGATCACGTGGCTGATCATGCACTGATACCGTGACTGAGCATGGACTGATCACATGACTATCATGTAGTGATCACGTGACTTAATGGCGCTGATCATGTGACTGATCATGCGCTGATGATGTTTGCTATCATACACTGATCATGTGCCTATGGAGGCAATAAACAAAGAGCTGAGTAGGCACGAATCATACAGTGAGCAGGCAATAATCATGGAACTCAGCTGTGAGGTTCATGCTGCTCAGCTGGCAATAATCAAGCAGCTGAGCAGGCAGGAATTACGCAGCACAGCTGGCAATTGTCAAGCAGATGACAGGCAGGAATCGTGCAGCTCAGCTGGCAATTGTCAAGCAGATGAGCAGACAGTAATCACGCAGCTCAGCAGGCCCTGATCCCGTGACTGAGCATGCACTGTTCACGGGGCGGATCATACACTGATCACGTGATTGATCATGCACTGATCACTTGGATATCATGCACTGATCACGTGGCTGATCATACACTGTTCACGTGTCTGACCATGCACTGATCAAGTGGCTGATCATACACTGATCACGTAACTGATCATGCACTGATCACGTGGCTATCATGCACTTCTCACGTGACTGATCATGCACTGATCACGTAGCTACCATGTACTGGTCACGTGAGTGATCATGCACTGATCACTTAATTGATCATACACTGATCAGGTGACTTATCATGCACTGTTCACGTGACTGATCATGCACTGATCACGTAACTGATCATGCAATGATCTCGTTGCTATCATGCACGGTTCACATGGCTGATCATGCAATGATCACGTAGCTACCATGTACTGGTCACGTGAATATCATGCACTGATCACGTAATTGATCATGCACTGATCACGTGGCTGATCTTGCACTGATCACGTGACTGATCATGCACACATCACGTGGCTTACATGCACTGCTCACGTGGCTGGTCATGCAATGATCACGTAGCTACCATGTACTGGTCACGTGAATATCATGCACTGATCACGTAATTGATCATGCACTGATCACGTGGCTGATCATGCACTGTTCCCATGACTGATCATGTACTGATCACGTGGCTGATCATGCACTGATCACGTGACTGATCATTCACTGATCACGTGGCTGATCATGCACTGATCACGTGGCTATTATGCACTGCTCACGTGGCTGATCATGCAATGATCACGCAGCTACAATGTACTGGTCACATGACTGATCATGCACTGATCACGTAATTGATCACGCACTGATCACCTGGCTTATCATGCATGGATTATGTGATTCATCATGTGCTGATCATGTTTGGTGTCATACACTGATCATGTGCCTCTGGAGGCAATGAACAAAGAGCAGAGTAGGCAGGAATCAGTAGGCAATAATCATGGAACTCAGTTCTGAGAAATCATGCTGCTCAGCTGGCAATAATCAAGTAGATGAGCAGGCAGGAATTATGCAGAACAGATGGCAATTGTCAAGGAGATGACAGGCAGGAATCGTACAACTCAGCTGGCAATTGTCAAGCAGATGAGCAGACAGTAATCACGAAGCTCAACCGGCCCTGATCACGTGACTGAGCATGCACTGTTCACGTCGCTGATCACACACCTATCACGTGAATGACCATGCACTGATCACGTGGCTCTCATGCACTGATGACGTGGCTGATCATGCACTGATCATGTGACTGATCATGCACTGATCACGTAGCTATCTTGCACTGGTCACTTGGCTGATCATACACTCATCACGGGACTGATCGTGCACTGATTGCGGCGCTATCATGCATTGACTACATGACTCCACATGCACTGATCACGTGCATGATCATGCACTGATCACGTGACTGACCATGCACTGATCACGTGACTGATCATGCACTGATCACGTGGCTATCATGCACTGATCATTTGGCTGGTCATACACTGATCATGTGCCTGGTCATGCACTGATCATGTGGCTGATCAAGCACTGATCACGTGACTGATCATGCACTGATCACGTGTCTATCATGCACTGATCACGTGGCTATCATGGACAGATCACGTGGCTGATCATGCAATGATCACGTAGCTACCATGTACTGGTCACGTGACTGATCATGCACTGATCACGTGGCTGATCATGCACTGATCACGTGACTGATCATGCACTGATCACGTGGCTGATCATGAACTGAACACGTGGCTATCATGCACTGCTCATGTGGCTGATCATGCAATGATCACACAGCTACCATGTACTGGTCACATGACTGATCATGCACTCATCACGTACTTGATCATGCACTGATCACCTGGCATATCATGCATTGATCATGTGACTCATCATGTGCTGATCATGTTTGGTGTCATACACTGATCATGTGCCTCTGGAGGCAATGAACACAGAGCTGAGTAAGCAGGAATCAGTCAGCAGGCAATAATCATGGAACTCAGCTCTGAGAAATCATGCTGCTCAGCTGGCAATAATCAAGTAGATGAGCAGGCAGGAATTACGCAGCACAGGTGGCAATTGTCAAGGAGATGACAGGCAGGAATCGTGCAGCTCAGCTGGCAATTGTCAAGCAGATGAGCAGACAGCAATCACGCAGCTCAGCAGGCCCTTATCACGTGACTGAGCATGCACTGTTCACGTGGATGATCACACATCTATCACGTGACTGATCATGCACTGATCATGTGATTGCGCGTGCACTGATCACATAATTGTATGCACTGATCACGTGGCTTTCATGCACTGATGACGTGGCTGATCATGCACTGATCATGTGCCTGATCATGCACTGATCACGTATCTATCTTGCACTGATCACTTGGCTGATCATACACACATCATGGGACTGATCATGAACTGATCACGGCGCTATCATGCATTGATTACAAGACTCAACATGCACTGATCACCTGGTTGATCATACACTGATCACGTGACTGATCATGCACTGAACACGTGACTGACCATGCACTGATCACGTGACTGATCATGCACTGATGAGTTGGCAATCATGCACTGATTACTTGGCTGATCATACACTGATCACATGACTGATAATGCACTGATCATCTGGCTATCGTGCACTCATTACATGGCTATCGTGCACTGATCACGTGGTTGATCATACACTGTTCACGAGACTGATCTTGCACTGATCACGTCTGTATCATGCACTGATCACCTGACTGCCCATGCACTGATCAAGTGGATAAACATACACTGATCATGTGACAGATCATGCAGTGATTCCGCGGCTATCATGCACTGCTCACGTGGCTGATCATGCAATGATCACGTAGCTGCCATGTTCTGGTCACGTGAGTGATCATGCACTGATCACGTAATTGATCATACACTGATCAGGTGACTTATCATGCACTGTTCACGTGACTGATCAGGCACTGATCACGTGACTGATCATGCACTGATCTCGTTGCTATCATGCACGGTTCACATGGCTGATCATGCAATGATCACGTAGCTACCATGTTCTGGTCACGTGACTATCATGCACTGATCATGTAATTGATCATGCACTGATCACGTGGCTGATCATGCACTGATCACGTAGCTACCATGTACTGGTCACGTGACTATCATGCACTGATCACGAAATTGATCATGCACTGATCACGGGCTGAACATGCACTAATCACGTGACTGGTCATGCACTGATCACGTGGCTGATCATGCACTGATCACGTGACTGATCATGCACACATCACATGGCTATCATGCACTGCTCACCGGCTGGTCATGCAATGATCACGTAGCTACCATATACTAGTCACGTGGCTGATCATGCACTGCTCACGTGGCTGGTCATGCAATGATCACGTAGCTACCATATACTGGTCACGCGACTTATCATGCACAGATCACGTAAATGATCATGCACTGTTCCCGTGACTGATCATGTACTGATCACGTGACTGATCATGCACTGATCACGTGGCTATCATGCTCTCCTCATGTGGGTGATCATGCAATGATCATGTAGCAACCATGTACTGGTCACCTGACTGATCATGCACTGATCATGTAATTGATCCAGCACTGATCATGTGGCTCATCATGCACTGATCACGTGACTGTTCTCGCACTGATCACTTGACTGATCATGCACTGATCACGTGGCTATAATGCCCTGATTACGTGGCTGATCATACACTTTTCACGTGCCTGGTCATGCACAGATCACGTGACTAATCATGAACTTATCACATGGCTATAATGCACTGATCACGGGGCTGATCATACACTGTTCAATTTCCTGGTCATGCACAGATCACGTGACTAATCATGAACTTATCACGTGGCTATAATTCACTGATCACGTTAATATCATGCACTGATTACGTGCCTGTCAGGCACAGATCACGTGACTAATCATGAACTGATCATGTAGGTATCATGCACTGATCACGTGGCTGATCATACACTGTTCACGTGTCTATCATGCAGTGCTCACGTGGCTGATCCTGCAATGATAACGTAGCTTACATGTACTGGTCACGTGACTGATCATGCAATGGTAATGTAATTGATCATGCACTGATCACGTGACTGATTAATGTAATTGATCATGCACTGATCACGTGACTGATCATGCACAGATCACGTGACTGATCATGCACTGATGATTTGGCAATCATGCACTGATTACGTGGCTGATCATACACTGATCACATGACTGATAATACACTGATCTTCTGGCTATCGTGCACTCATTACCTGGCTATCATGCACTGATCACGTGGTTGATCATACACTGTTCACGAGACTGATCTTGCACTGATCACGTCTGTATCATGCACTGATCACCTGACTGCCCATGCACTGATCAAGTGGATAAATATACACTGATCATGTGACAGATCATGCAGTGATCACGCGGCTATCATGCACTGCTCACGTGGCTGATCATGCAATGATCACGTAGCTGCCATGTACTGGTCACGTGAGTGATCATGCACTGATCCGGTAATTGATCATACACTGATCACGTGACTTATCATGGACTGTTCACGTGGCTGATCATGCACTGCTCACGTGACTGATCATGCACTGTTCACGAGACTCATCATGCACTGATCACGTGGCACTCAAGCACTGATCACGTGGCTGATCATACTCTGTTCACGTAACTCATCATGCACACATCATGTGGCTATCATGCACTGCTCACGTGGTTTGTCATGGAATGATCACGTACCAACCATATACTGGTCACGTGACTGATCATGCACAGATCACGTAAATGATCATGCACTGTTCACGTGACTGATCATGTACTGATCACGTGACTGATCATGCCCTGATCACGTAATTGATCATGCACTATTAACGTGGCTGATCATGCAATGATCACGTGACTGATCATGCACAGATCACGTAAAAGATCATGCACTGTTAACGTGACTGATCATGTACTGATCATGTGACTGATAATGCACTGATCACGTGGCTATCATGCTCTGCTCACGTGGCTGATCATGCAACGATCATGTAGCAACCATGTACTGGTCTCGTGACTGATCATGCACTGATCACGTAATTGATCCTGCACTGATCACGTGGCTAATCACGCACTGATCTGGTGGCTGATCACACACGTATCACGTGAATGATCATGTATAGATCACATGACTAATCATGAAGTGATCACGTGGCTATCCTGCACTGATCACGTGGATATCATGCACTGATCACGTGGCTGATCACACACGTATCACGTGATTGATCATGCACTGATCACGTGGCTATCATGCACTGATAACGTGGCTATCATGCACTGATATCATGCACTGGTCACGTGGCTTATCACACACGTATCACGTGACTGATCATGCACTGATCACGTGACTGACCATGCACTGATCACGTGATGATTATGCACTGATCACGTGGCTGATCATGCACTGATCACGTGGCTATCATGCACTGCTCACGTGTCTGATCATGCAATGATCACGTAGCTACCATGTACTGGTCAAGTGACTGACCGTGCACTGATCACGTAATTGATCATGCACTGGTCATGTGGCTGATCATGCACTTATCACGTGCTGATCATACACTGATCACGTGACTGATCATGCACTGATCATGTGGCTATCATGCACTGATCACTTGGCTGGTCATACTGATCACGTGCCTCGTCATGCACTGATCACGTGGATGATCATGCACTGATCACGTGACTGATCATGCACTGATCATGTGGCTATCATGCACTGATCACATGGCTGGTCATACTGATCACGTACCTCGTCATGCACTGATCACGTGGCTGATCATGCACTGATCACGTGGCTATCATGCAGTGATCACGTGGCTATCATGAACAGATCACATGGCTGATAATGAAATGATCACCTAGCTACCATATACTGGTCACGTGACTGATCATGCACTGATCACGTGGCACTCATGCACTGTTCACGTGGCTGATCATGCAATGATCACGCAGATACCATGTACTGGTCACATGACTGATCATGCACTGATCACATAATTGATCATGCACTGATCACCTGGCTTATCATGCATTGATCATGTGACTGATCATGTACTGATCATGTTTGGTGTCACACACTGATCATGTGCCTCTGGAGGCAATGAACATAGAGCTGAGTAGGCAGGAATCAGTCAGCAGGCTATAATCATGGAACTCAGCTCTGAGAAATCATGCTGCTCAGCTGGCAATAATCAAGTAGATGAGCAGGCAGGAATTACGCAGCACAGGTGGCAATTGTCAAGGAGATGACAGGCAGGAATCGTGCAGCTCAGCTGGAAATTGTCTAGCAGATGAGCAGACAGTAATCACGCAGCTCAGCAGGCCCTGATCACGTGACTGAGCATGCACTGTTCACATGGCTGATCACACACCTATCACGTTACTGATCATGCACTGATCACGTAGCTATCTTGCACTGATCACTTGGCTGATCATACACTCATCACGGGACTGATCGTGCACTGATCACGGCGCTATCATGCATTGACTACATGATTCCACATGCACTGATCACGTGGATGATCATGCACTGATCACGTGACTGATCATGCACTGATCACATGGCTGATCATGCACTGATCACGTGGCTATCATGCACTGCTCACGTGGCTGATCAGGCAATGATCACATAGCTACCAAGTACTGGTCACGTGACTGATCATGCACTGATCACGTAATTGATCATGCACTGATCACGTGGCTGATCATGCACTGATCACGTAATTGATCATGCACTTATCATTTGGCTGATCATGCACTGATCACGTGGCTGATCATACACTGATTACGTGACTGGTCATGCACTGATCACGTTGCTGATCATGCACTGATCACGTGACTGATCATGCACTGATCTCGTGTCTGATCATGCACTGATCACGTGTCTGATCATGCACTGCTCACGTGGCTGATCATGTGATGATCACGCAGCTACCATATACTGGTCACATGACTGGTCATGCACTGATCACCTGGCTGATCATGCAGTGATCACGTGGCTGATCATGCACTGATACCGTGACTGAGCATGGACTAATCACATGACTATCAAGTAGTGATCACGTGACTTAATGGCTCTGATCATGTGACTGATCATGCGCTGATCATGTTTGCTATCATACACTGATCATGTGCCTCTGGAGGCAATAAACAAAGAGCTGAGTAGGCACGAATCATACAGTCAGCAGTCAATAATCATGGAACTCAGGTGTGAGGAATCATGCTGCTCAGCTGGCAATAATCAAGCAGCTGAGCAGGCAGGAATTACGCAGCACAGCTGGCAATTGTCAAGCAGATGACAGGCAGGAATCGTGCAGCTCAGCTGGCAATTGTCAAGCAGATGAGCAGACAGTAATCACGCAGCTCATCAGGCCCTGATCACGTGACTGAGCATGCACTGTTCACGTGGCTGATCATACACTGATCACGTGATTGATCATGAACTGATCACTTGGATATCATGCACTGATCACGTGGCTGATCATACACTGTTCTCGTGTCTGACCATGCACTGTTCACGCGGCTGATCACACACCTGTCACGTGACATATCATGCACTGATCACGTGGCACTCATGCACTGATCACGTGGCTGATCATACTCTGCTCACGTAACTCATCATGCACACATCATGTGGCTATCATGCACTGCTCACGTGGTTCGTCATGGAATGATCACGTAGCTACCATATACTGGTCACGTGACTGATCATGCACAGATCACGTAAATGATCATGCACTGTTCACGTGACTGATCATGTACTGGTCTCGTGACTAATCATGCACTGATCACGTAATTGATCCTGCACTGATCACCTGGCTCATCACGCACTGATCCGGTGGCTGATCACACGTATCACGTGAATGATCATGTATAGATCACGTGACTAATCATGAAGTGATCACGTGGCTATCCTGCACTGATCACGTGGATATCATGCACTGATCACGTGGCTGATCACACGTATCACGTGACTGATCATGCACTGATCACGTGGCTATCATGCACTGATAACGTGGCTATCATGCACTGATATCATGCACTGGTCACGTGGCTTATCACACGTATCACGTGACTGATCATGTGATGATCACGCAGGTACCATGTACTGGTCACATGACTGATAATGCACTGATCACGTGACTGATTATGCACTGATCACGTGGCTGATCATGCACTGATCACGTGGCTATCATGCACTGATCACTTGGCTGGTCATACTGATCACGTGCCTCGTCATGCACTGATCACTTGGCTGATCATGCACTGATCACGTGACTGATCATGCACTGATCATGTGGCTATCATGCACTGATCACTTGGCTGGTCCTACTGATCACGTGCCTCCTCATGCACTGATCACGTGGCTGATCATGCACTGATCACGTGGCTATCATGCAGTGATCACGTGGCTATCATGAACAGATCACATGGCTGATCATGAATGATCACCTAGCTACCATATACTGGTCACGTGACTGATCATGCACTGATCACGTGGCTGATCATGCACTGCTCACGTGACTGATCATGCACTGTTCACGAGACTCATCATGCACTGATCACGTGGATATCATGCACTGATCACGTGTTTGATCATACACTGTTCACGTGTCTGACCATGCACTGCTCACATGGCTGATCATACACTGTTCACGTAACTGATCATGCACTGATCACGTGGATATCATGCACTGATCACGTGGCTGAACATGCACTGTTCACGTGGCTTACCACACCTGTCACGTGACTGATCATGCACTGATCACGTGGCTGAACATGCACTGTTCACGTGGCTTACCACACACCGGTCACGTGACTGATCATGCACTGATCACGTAACTGATCATGCACTGATCTCGTTGCTATCATGCACGGTTCACATGGCTGATCATGCAATGATCACGTAGCTACCATGTACTGGTCACGTGAATATCATGCACTGATCACGTAATTGATCATGCACTGATCACGTGGCTGATCATGCACTGATCACGTGACTGATCATGCACACATCACGTGTCTTACATGCACTGCTCACGTGGCTGGTCATGCAATGTTCACGTAGCTACCATATACTGGTCACGCGACTTATCATGCACAGATCACGTAAATGATCATGCACTGTTCCCGTGACTGATCATGTACTGATCACGTGGCTGATCATGCACTGATCACGTGACTGATCATTCACTGATCACGTGGCTGATCATGCACTGATCACGTGGCTATTATGCACTGCTCACGTGGCTGATCATTCAATGATCACGCAGCTACAATGTACTGGTCACATGACTGATCATGCACTGATCTCGTAATTGATCACGCACTGATCACCTGGCTTATCATGCATGGATTATGTGATTCATCATGTGCTGATCATGTTTGGTGTCATACACTGATCATGTGCCTCTGGAGGCAATGAACAAAGAGCAGAGTAGGCAGGAATCAGTAGGCAATAATCATGGAACTCAGCTCTGAGAAATCATGCTGCTCAGCTGGCAATAATCAAGTAGATGAGCAGGCAGGAATTATGCAGAACAGATGGCAATTGTCAAGGAGATGACAGGCAGGAATCGTACAACTCAGCTGGCAATTGTCAAGCAGATGAGCAGACAGTAATCACGAAGCTCAACAGGCCCTGATCACGTGACTGAGCATGCACTGTTCACGTCGCTGATCATACACCTATCACGTGAATGACCATGCACTGATCACGTGGCTCTCATGCACTGATGACGTGGCTGATCATGCACTGATCATGTGACTGATCATGCACTGATCACGTAGCTATCTTGCACTGGTCACTTGGCTGATCATACACTCATCACGGGACTGATCGTGCACTGATTGCGGCGCTATCATGCATTGACTACATGACTCCACATGCACTGATCACGTGCATGATCATGCACTGATCACGTGACTGACCATGCACTGATCACGTGACTGATCATGCACTGATCACGTGGCTATCATGCACTGATCATTTGGCTGGTCATACACTGATCATGTGCCTGGTCATGCACTGATCATGTGGCTGATCATGCACTGATCACGTGACTGATCATGCACTGATCACGTGTCTATCATGCACTGATCACGTGGCTATCATGGACAGATCACGTGGCTGATCATGCAATGATCACGTAGCTACCATGTACTGGTCACGTGACTGATCATGCACTGATCACGTGGCTGATCATGCACTGATCACGTGACTGATCATGCACTGATCACGTGGCTGATCATGAACTGAGCACGTGGCTATCATGCACTGCTCATGTGGCTGATCATGCAATGATCACGCAGCTACCATGTACTGGTCACATGACTGATCATGCACTGACCACGTAATTGATCATGCACTGATCACCTGGCATATCATGCATTGATCATGTGACTCATCATGTGCTGATCATGTTTGGTGTCATACACTGATCATGTGCCTCTGGAGGCAATGAACACAGAGCTGAGTAAGCAGGAATCAGTCAGCAGGCAATAATCATGGAACTCAGCTCTGAGAAATCATGCTGCTCAGCTGGCAATAATCAAGTAGATGAGCAGACAGTAATCACGCAGCTCAGCAGGCCCTGATCACGTGACTGAGCATGCACTGTTCACGTGACTGATCATACACTGATCACGTGATTGATCATGCACTGATCACTTGGATATCATGCACTGATCACGTGGCTGATCATACACTGTTCTCGTGTCTGACCATGCACTGATCACGTGTCTGGTCATACACTGCTCACGTAACTGATCATGCACTGATCACGTGGCTATCATGCACTGAATACGTGGCGGAACATGCACTGTTCACGTGGCTGATCACACACCTGTCACGTGACATATCATGCACTGATCACGTGGCACTCATGCACTGATCACGTGGCTGATCATACTCTGCTCACGTAACTCATCATGCACACATCATGTGGCTATCATGCACTGCTCACGTGGTTCGTCTTGGAATGATCACGTAGCTACCATATACTGGTCACGTGACTGATCATGCACAGATCACGTAAATGATCATGCACTGTTCACGTGACTGATCATGTACTGGTCTCGTGACTGATCATGCACTGATCACGTAATTGATCCTGCACTGATCACCTGGCTCATCACGCACTGATACGGTGGCTGATCACACACGTATCACGTGAATGATCATGTATAGATCACGTGACTAATCATGAAGTGATCACGTGGCTATCCTGCACTGATCACGTGGATATCATGCACTGATCACGTGGCTGATCACACACGTATCACGTGACTGATCATGCACTGATCACATGGCTATCATGCACTGATAACGTGGCTATCATGCACTGATATCATGCACTGGTCACTGGCTTATCACACACGTATCACGTGACTGATCATGTGATGATCACGCAGGTACCATGTACTGGTCACATGACTGATCATGCACTGATCACGTGACTGATTATGCACTGATCACGTGGCTGATCATGCACTGATCACGTGGCTATCATGCACTGATCACTTGGCTGGTCATACTGATCACGTGCCTCGTCATGCACTGATCACGTGGCTGATCATGCACTGATCACGTGACTGATCATGCACTGATCATGTGGCTATCATGCACTGATCACTTGGCTGGTCCTACTGATCACGTGCCTCGTCATGCACTGATCACGTGGCTGATCATGCACTGATCACGTGGCTATCATGCAGTGATCACGTGGCTATCATGAACAGATCACATGGCTGATCATGAAATGATCACCTAGCTACCATATACTGGTCACGTGACTGATCATGCACTGATCACGTGGCTGATCATGCACTGCTCACGTGACTGATCATGCACTGTTCACGAGACTCATCATGCACTGATCACGTGGATATCATGCACTGATCACGTGTTTGATCATACACTGTTCACGTGTCTGACCATGCACTGCTCACATGGCTGATCATACACTGTTCACGTAACTGATCATGCACTGATCACGTGGATATCATGCACTGATCACGTGGCTGAACATGCACTGTTCACGTGGCTTACCACACACCTGTCACATGACTGATCATGCACTGATCACGTGGCTGAACATGCACTGTTCACGTGGCTTACCACACACCGGTCACGTGACTGATCATGCACTGATCACGTAACTGATCATGCACTGATCTCGTTGCTATCATGCACGGTTCACATGGCTGATCATGCAATGATCACGTAGCTACCATGTACTGGTCACGTGAATATCATGCACTGATCACGTAATTGATCATGCACTGATCACGTGGCTGATCATGCACTGATCACGTGACTGATCATGCACACATCACGTGTCTTACATGCACTGCTCACGTGGCTGGTCATGCAATGTTCACGTAGCTACCATATACTGGTCACGCGACTTATCATGCAGAGATCACGTAAATGATCATGCACTGTTCCGTGACTGATCATGTACTGATCACGTGGCTGATCATGCACTGATCACGTGACTGATCATTCACTGATCACGTGGCTGATCATGCACTGATCACGTGGCTATTATGCACTGCTCACGTGGCTGATCATGCAATGATCACGCAGCTACAATGTACTGGTCACATGACTGATCATGCACTGATCACATAATTGATCACGCACTGATCACCTGGCTTATCATGCATGGATTATGTGATTCATCATGTGCTGATCATGTTTGGTGTCATACACTGATCATGTGCCTCTGGAGGCAATGAACAAAGAGCAGAGTAGGCAGGAATCAGTAGGCAATAATCATGGAACTCAGCTCTGAGAAATCATGCTGCTCAGCTGGCAATAATCAAGTAGATGAGCAGGCAGGAATTATGCAGAACAGATGGCAATTGTCAAGGAGATGACAGGCAGGAATCGTACAACTCAGCTGGCAATTGTCAAGCAGATGAGCAGACAGTAATCACGAAGCTCAACAGGCCCTGATCACGTGACTGAGCATGCACTGTTCACGTCGCTGATCACACACCTATCACGTGAATGACCATGCACTGATCACGTGGCTCTCATGCACTGATGACGTGGCTGATCATGCACTGATCATGTGACTGATCATGCACTGATCACGTAGCTATCTTGCACTGGTCACTTGGCTGATCATACACTCATCACGGGACTGATCGTGCACTGATTGCGGCGCTATCATGCATTGACTACATGACTCCACATGCACTGATCACGTGCATGATCATGCACTGATCACGTGACTGACCATGCACTGATCACGTGACTGATCATGCACTGATCACGTGGCTATCATGCACTGATCATTTGGCTGGTCATACACTGATCATGTGCCTGGTCATGCACTGATCATGTGGCTGATCATGCACTGATCACGTGACTGATCATGCACTGATCACGTGTCTATCATGCACTGATCACGTGGCTATCATGGACAGATCACGTGGCTGATCATGCAATGATCACGTAGCTACCATGTACTGGTCACGTGACTGATCATGCACTGATCACGTGGCTGATCATGCACTGATCACGTGACTGATCATGCACTGATCACGTGGCTGATCATGAACTGAGCACGTGGCTATCATGCACTGCTCATGTGGCTGATCATGCAATGATCACGCAGCTACCATGTACTGGTCACATGACTGATCATGCACTGACCACGTAATTGATCATGCACTGATCACCTGGCATATCATGCATTGATCATGTGACTCATCATGTGCTGATCATGTTTGGTGTCATACACTGATCATGTGCCTCTGGAGGCAATGAACACAGAGCTGAGTAAGCAGGAATCAGTCAGCAGGCAATAATCATGGAACTCAGCTCTGAGAAATCATGCTGCTCAGCTGGCAATAATCAAGTAGATGAGCAGACAGTAATCACGCAGCTCAGCAGGCCCTGATCACGTGACTGAGCATGCACTGTTCACGTGGCTGATCATACACTGATCACGTGATTGATCATGCACTGATCACTTGGATATCATGCACTGATCACGTGGCTGATCATACACTGTTCTCGTGTCTGACCATGCACTGATCACGTGTCTGGTCATACACTGCTCACGTAACTGATCATGCACTGATCACGTGGCTATCATGCACTGAATACGTGGCGGAACATGCACTGTTCACGTGGCTGATCACACACCTGTCACGTGACATATCATGCACTGATCACGTGGCACTCATGCACTGATCACGTGGCTGATCATACTCTGCTCACGTAACTCATCATGCACACATCATGTGGCTATCATGCACTGCTCACGTGGTTCGTCATGGAATGATCACGTAGCTACCATATACTGGTCACGTGACTGATCATGCACAGATCACGTAAATGATCATGCACTGTTCACGTGACTGATCATGTACTGGTCTCGTGACTGATCATGCACTGATCACGTAATTGATCCTGCACTGATCACCTGGCTCATCACGCACTGATCCGGTGGCTGATCACACACGTATCACGTGAATGATCATGTATAGATCACGTGACTAATCATGAAGTGATCACGTGGCTATCCTGCACTGATCACGTGGATATCATGCACTGATCACGTGGCTGATCACACACGTATCACGTGACTGATCATGCACTGATCACATGGCTATCATGCACTGATAACGTGGCTATCATGCACTGATATCATGCACTGGTCACATGGCTTATCACACACGTATCACGTGACTGATCATGTGATGATCACGCAGGTACCATGTACTGGTCACATGACTGATCATGCACTGATCACGTGACTGATTATGCACTGATCACGTGGCTGATCATGCACTGATCACGTGGCTATCATGCACTGATCACTTGGCTGGTCATACTGATCACGTGCCTCGTCATGCACTGATCACGTGGCTGATCATGCACTGATCACGTGGCTGATCATGCACTGATCACGTGGCTATCATGCACTGATCACTTGGCTGGTCATACTGATCACGTGCCTCGTCATGCACTGATCACGTGGCTGATCATGCACTGATCACGTGACTGATCATGCACTGATCATGTGGCTATCATGCACTGATCACTTGGCTGGTCCTACTGATCACGTGCCTCCTCATGCACTGATCACGTGGCTGATCATGCACTGATCACGTGGCTATCATGCAGTGATCACGTGGCTATCATGAACAGATCACATGGCTGATCAGGAAATGATCACCTAGCTACCATATACTGGTCACGTGACTGATCATGCACTGATCACGTGTCTGATCATGCACTGCTCACGTGACTGATCATGCACTGTTCACGAGACTCATCATGCACTGATCACGTGGATGATCATGCACTGATCACGTGTTTGATCATACACTGTTCACGTGTCTGACCATGCACTGCTCACGTGGCTGATCATACACTGTTCACGTAACTGATCATGCACTGATCACGTGGATATCATGCACTGATCACGTGGCTGAACATGCACTGTTCACGTGGCTTACCACACAACTGTCACGTGACTGATCATGCACTGATCACGTGGCTGAACATGCACTGTTCACGTGGCTTACCACACACCGGTCACGTGACTGATCATGCACTGATCACGTGGCACTCATGCACTGCTCACGTGGCTGATCATGCAATGATCACGCAGCTACCATGTACTGGTCACATGACTGATCATTCACTGATCACGTAACTGATCATGCACTGATCACCTGGCTTATCATGCATTGATCATGTGACTGATCATGTGCTGATCATGTTTGGTATCACACACTGATCATGTGCCTCTGGAGGCAATGAACATAGAGCTGAGTAGGCAGGAATCAGTCAGCAGGCTATAATCATGGAACTCACCTCTGAGAAATCATGCTGCTCAGCTGGCAATAATCAAGTAGATGAGCAGGCAGGAATTATGCAGCACAGGTGGCAATTGTCAAGGAGATGACAGGCAGGAATCGTACATCTCAGCTGGCAATTGCCAAGCAGATGAGCAGACAGTAATCACGCAGCACAGCAGGCCCTGATCACGTGACTGAGCATGCACTGTTCACGTCACTGATCACACACCTTTCACGTGAATGATCATGCACTGATCACGTGGCTGATCATGCACTGCTCATGTGGCTATCATGCACTGATGACCTGGCTGATCATGCACTGATCATGTGACTGATCATGCACTGATCACGTAGCTATCTTGCAGTGATCACTTGGCTGATCATACACTCATCACGGGACTGATCGTGCACTGATCACGGCGCTATCATGCATTGACTACATGACTCCACATGCACTGATCACGTGGATGATCATGAACTGATCACGTGACTGACCATGCACTGATCACGTGACTGATTATGCACTGATCACGTGGCTGATCATGCACTGATCACGTGGCTATCATGCCCTACTCACGTGGCTGATCATGCAATGATCACATGACTACCATGCACTGATCACGTGACTGATCATGCACTGATCACGTAATTGATCATGCACTGGTCATGTGGCTGATCATGAACTGATCTCGTGGCTGATCATGCACTGATAACGTGGTTGATTATGCACTGATCACGTGGCTATCGTGCACTGATCACTTGGCTGGTCATACTGATCACCTGCCTCGTCATGCACTGATCACGTGGCTGATCAGGCAATGATCACGTAGCTGCCAAGTACTGGTCACGTGACTGATCATGCACTGATCACGTAACTGATCATGCACTGATCACGCGGCTGATCATGCACTGATCACGTAATTGATCATGCACTTATCATTTGGCTGATCATGCACTGATCACGTGGCTGATCATGCACTGATTACGTGAGTGATCATGCACTGATCACGTGACTGATCATGCACTGATCACGTGGCTATCATGCACTGATCACTTGCACTGATCACGACTGATCATGCACTGTTCACGTGACTGATCATGTACAGATCACGTGAATAATCATGAAGTGATCACGTGGCTAACCTGCACTCTTCACGTGGCTAACCATGCACTGATCACGTGGCTGATCATACACTGATCACGTGACTGATCATGCACTGATCACGTGGCTATCATGCACTGATCACGTGGCTGATCATACACTGATCACTTGGCTGGACATACACTGATCACGTGACTGGTCATGCACTGATCACGTGGCTGATCATGCACTGATCACATGGCTGATCATGCACTGCTCTCGTGTCTGATCATGCACTGATCACGTGGCTATCATGCACTGCTCACGTGGCTGATCATGCGACTGTTCACGCAGGTACCATGTACTGGTCACATGACTGATGATGCACTGATCACCCGGCTGATCATGCAGTGTTCACGTGGCTCATCATGCACTTATACCGTGACTGAGCATGCACTGATCACGTGGCTATCAAGCACTGATCACGTGACTTAATGGCGCTGATCACGTGACTGATCATGCGCTGATCATGTTTGCTATCATACACTGATCACGTGCCTCTGGAGGCAATAAACAAAGAGCTGAGTGGGCACGAATCATACAGTCAGCAGTCAATAATCATGGAACTCAGGTGTGAGGAATCATGCTGCTCAGCTGGCAATAATCAAGCAGCTGAGCAGGCAGGAATTACGCAGCACAGCTGGCAATTGTCAAGCAGATGACAGGCAGGAATCGTGCAGCTCAGCTGGCAATTGTCCAACAGATGAGCAGACAGTAATCACGCAGCTCAGCAGGCCCTGATCACGTGACTGAGCATGCACTGATCACGTGGCTGATCATACACTGATCACGTGATTGATCATGCACTGATCACGTGGCTACCATGTACTGGTCACGTGACTGATCATGCACGGATCACGTGGCTGATCTTGCACTGATCACGTGAATAATCATGCACTGATCCCGTGACTGATCATGCACTGATCACGTGGCTATCATGCACTGCTAACGTGGCTGATCATGCAATGATCACGCGGCTGCCATGTACTGGTCACGTGACTGATCATGCACTGATCACGTGATTGATCATGCACTGATCATGTGGCTGATCATGCACTGATCACGTGGCTGATCATTCACTGATCACGTGGCTGATCATGCACTGATCACGTGGCTATCATGCACTGATCACGTGGCTGGTCATACACTGATCACGTACAGCTACCATGTACTGGTCACGTGACTGATCATGCACTGATGACGTAACTGATCATGCACTGATCACGTGGCTGATCATGCACTGTTCACGTGGCTGATCATGCACTGATCACGTGACTGATCATGCACTGATCACGTGGATATCATGCACTGATCACGTGGCTGATCATACACTGTTCACGTGGCTGACCATGCACTGATCACGTGGCTGATCATACACTGCTCACGTGACTGATCATGCACTGATCACGTGGCTATCATGCACTGATCACGTGGCTGATCATGCACTGATCACGTGGCTGATCATGCACTGATCACGTGACTGATCATGCACTGATCACGTGGCTATCATGCACTGATCATCTGGCTGATCATGCAATGATCACGTGGCTACCATGTACCGGTCACGTGGCCGATAATACACCGATCAGGTGACTGATCATGCACTGATCACGTGGCTGTCATGCACTGATCACGTGGTTGCGCATGCACTGATCACGTAACTGTATGCACTGCTCACGTGGCTATCATGCACTGATCACGTGACTGATATTGCACTGATCACGTGGCTATCTTGCAACTGATCACGTGGCTGATCATACACTGATCACGGGACTGATCGTGCACTGATTATGGCACTATCATGCACTGATCACGTGGCTCCACATGCACTGATCACGTGGCTGATCATGCACTGATCACGTGACTGACCATGCACTGATCACGTGACTGTATCATGCACTGATCACGTGACTGAACATGCACTGATCACGTGGCTATACATGCACTGATCACGTGGCTGATCATGCACTGATCACGTGGCTGATCATGCACTGATCACGTGTGACTGACCATGCACTGATCACGTGACTGATCATGCACTGATGAGGTGGCAATCATGCACTGATCACGTGGCTGATCATGCACTGATCACGTGACTGATAATGCACTGATCATCGTGGCTATCATGCACTGATTACCTGGCTATCGTGCACTGATCACGTGGCTGATCATACACTGATCACGTGACTGATCATGCACTGATCACGTGGCTGATCATGCACTGATCACGTGACTGATCATGCACTGATCACGTGGCTAAACATGCACTGATCACGTGACAGATCATGCAGTGATCACGCGGCTATCATGCACTGATCACGTGGCTGATCATACACTGTTCACGTGGCTGACCATGCACTGATCACGTGGCTGATCATGCACTGATCACGTGACTGATCATGCACTGATCACGTGGCTATCATGCACTGATCACGTGGCTGATCATGCACTGATCAAGTGGCCGATCATGCACTGATCACGTGACTGATCATGCACTGATGACGTTGGCAGATCATGCACTGATTACGTGGCTGATCATGCACTGATCACGTGACTGATAATGCACTGATCACGTGGCTATCGTGCACTCATTACGTGGCTATCGTGCACTGATCACGTGGCTGATCATGCACTGATCACGAGACTGATCTTGCACTGATCACGTCTGTATCATGCACTGATCACCTGACTGCCCATGCACTGATCACGTGGCTGATCATGCACTGATCACGTGGCTGATCATGCACTGATCACGCGGCTATCATGCACTGATCACGTGGCTGATCATGCAAAGATCACGTAGCTACCATGTACTGGTCACGTGAGTGATCATGCACTGATCACGTAGCTGATCATACACTGATCAGGTGGCTGATCATGCACAGTTCACGAGACTGATCATGCACTGATCACGTGGCTATCATGCACTGATCACGTGGTTGATCATACACTGTTCACGTGGCTGACCATGCACTGCTCACGTGGCTGATCATGCACTGATCACGTAACTGATCATGCACTGATCACGTGGATATCATGCACTGATCACGTGGCTGAACATGCACTGATCACGTGGCTTATCACGCACCTGATCACGTGAGTGATCATGCACTGATCACGTGGCACTCATGCACTGATCACGTGGCTGATCATGTACTGATCACGTTACTGATCATGCACAGATCAGGTGGCTATCATGCACTTCTCACCTGGCTGGTCATGCAATGTTCACGGAGCTACCATGTACTGGTCACGTGACTGATCATGCACTGATCACGTGACTGATCATGCACTGATCACGTGACTGATCATGCACTGATCACGTGACTGATCACGCACTGATCACGTGGCTATCATGCACTGCTCACGTGGCTGATCATGCAATGATCACGTAGCTACCATGTACTGGTCACGTGACTGATCATGCACTGATCACGTAACTAATCCTGCACTGATCACCTGGCTGATCATGCACTGATCACGGGGCTGATCACACACGTATCACGTGACTGATCATGCACTGATCAAGTGGCTATCATGCACTGATCACGTGGCTATCATGCACTGATCACGTGGCTGATCATGCAATGATCACGTGGCTACCATGTACTGGTCACGTGACTGATCTTGCACTGATCACGTGATTGATCATGCACTGATCACGTGGCTGATCAAGCACTGATCACGTGGCTATCATGCACTGATAACGTGGCTGATCATGAACTGATCACGCAGCTACCATGCACTGGTCACGTGTGTGATCATGCACTGATCACGTGGCTGATCATGCCCTGATCACGTGACTGATCATGCACTGATCACGTGGCTGATCATGCACTGATCACGTGGCTGATCATGCAATGATCACGCAGCTACCATGTACTGGTCACGTGACTGATCATGCACTGATGACGTAGTTGATCATGCACTGATCACGTGGCTGATCATGCACTGATCACGTGACTGATCATGCACTGATCACGTGGCTATCATGCACTGATCACGTGGCTGATCATGCACTGATCACCTGCCTGGTCATGCACTGATCACGTGACTGATCATGCACTGATCACGTAGCAATCATGCACTGATCACGTGGCTGATCATGCACTGATCACGTGGCTGATCATGCACTGATCACGTGGCTATCATGCACTGATCACGTGGCTGATCATGCACTGATACCGTGACTGATCATGCACTGATCACATGGCTATCATGTACTGATCACGTGACTTAATGGCGCTGATCATGTGACTGATCATGCGCTGAGCACGTTTGCTATCATACACTGATCATGTGCCTCTGGAGGCAATAAACAAAGAGCTGAGTAGGCATGAATCAAACAGTCAGCAGGCAATAATCATGGAACTCAGCTGTGAGGAATCATGCTGCTCAGCTGGCAATAATCAAGCAGCTGAGCAGGCAGGAATTACGCAGCACAGCTGGCAATTGTCAAGCAGATGACAGGCAGGAATCACGCAGCTCAGCAGGCCCTGATCACGTGACTGAGCATGCACGGTTCACGTGGCTGATCATACACTGATCACGTGATTGATCATGCACTGATCACGTGGCTATCATGCACTGATCACGTGGCTGATCATGCACTGATCACGTGTCTGATCATGCACTGATCACGTGGCTGATCATGCACTGATCACGTGACTGATCATGCACTGATCACGTGGCTGATCATGCACTGATCACGTGGCTGATCATGCACTGATCACGTGACTGATCATGCACTGATCACGTGACTGATCATGCACTGATCACGTGGCTATCATGCACTGATCACGTGGCTGATCATGCAGTGATCACGCAGCTACCATGTACTGGTCACATGGCTGATCATGCACTGATCACGTGATTGATCATGCACTGATCACGTGGCTGATCATGCACTGATCACGTGACTGATCATGCGCTGATCACGTTTGCTAGTCATGCACTGATCATGTGCCTCTGGAGGCAATGAACAAAGAGCTGAGTAGGCACGAATCAGTCAGCAGGCTATAATCATGGAACTCAGCTCTGAGGAATCATGCTGCTCAGCTGGCAATGATCAAGCAGCTGAGCAGGCAGGAATTACGCAGCACAGGTGGCAATTGTCAAGCAGATGACAGGCAGGAATCGTGCAGCTCAGCTGGCAATTGTCAAGCAGATGAGCAGACAGTAATCACGCAGCTCAGCAGGCACTGATCACGTGACTGAGCATGCACTGTTCACGTGGCTGATCATGCACCGATCACGTGACTGATCATGCACTGATCACGTGGCTATCATGCACTGATCACGTGGCTGATCATGCACTGATCACGTGACTGATCATGCACTGCTCACGTGGCTGATCATGCACTGATCACGTGACTGATCATGCACTGATCACGTGGCTATCATGCACTGATCACGTGGCTGATCATGCACTGATCACGTGACTGATCGTGCACTGATTACGGCGCTGATCATGCACTGACTACGTGACTGAACATGCACTGATCACGTGGCTGATCATGCACTGATCACGTGGCTGATCATGCACTGATCACGTGACTGATCATGCACTGATCACGTGGCTGATCATGCACTGATCACGTGGCTATCATGCACTGATCACGTGGCTGATCATGCACTGATCACGTGACTGATCATGCACTGATCACGTGACTGATCATGCACTGATGACGTGGCTATCATGCACTGATCACGTGGCTGATCATGCACTGATCACGTGACTGATCATGCACTGATCACGTGGCTATCATGCACTGATCACGTGGCTATCATGCACTGATCACGTGGCTGATCATGCACTGATCACGTGACTGATCTTGCACTGATCACGTCGGTATCATGCACTGATCACGTGACTGATCATGCACTGATCACGTGGCTGATCATGCACTGATCACGTGACTGATCATGCACTGATCACGTGGCTATCATGCACTGATCACGTGGCTGATCATGCAATGATCACGTAGCTACCATGTACTGGTCACGTGACTGATCATGCACTGATCACGTGGTTGATCATGCACTGATCACGGTGACTGATCATGCACTGTTCACGAGACTGATCATGCACTGATCACGTGGCTATCATGCACTGATCACGTGGCTGATCATGCACTGTTCACGTGGCTGACCATGCACTGCTCACGTGGCTGATCATGCACTGATCACGTGACTGATCATGCACTGATCACGTGGCTATCATGCACTGATCACGTGGCTGAACATGCACTGATCACGTGGCTGATCACGCACCTGTCACGTGACTGATCATGCACTGATCACGTGGCACTCATGCACTGATCACGTGGCTGATCATACTCTGATCACGTAACTGATCATGCACACATCAGGTGGCTATCATGCACTGATCACGTGGCTGGTCATGCAATGATCACGTAGCTACCATGTACTGATCACGTGACTGATCATGCACAGATCACGTGGCTGATCATGCACTGATCACGTGACTGATCATGCACTGATCACGTGACTGATCACGCACTGATCACGTGGCTATCATGCACTGATCACGTGGCTGATCATGCACTGATCACGTAGCTACCATGTACTGATCACGTGACTGATCATGCACTGATCACGTAATGAATCATGCACTGATCACGTGGCTGATCATGCACTGATCACGTGGCTGATCATGCACGGATCACGTGACTGATCATGCACTGATCACGTGGCTATCATGCACTGATCACGTGGCTATCATGCACTGATCACGTGGCTGATCACGCACGGATCACGTGACTGATCATGCACTGATCACGTGGCTATCATGCACTGATCACGTGGCTATCATGCACTGATCACGTGGCTGATCATGCACTGATCACGTGGCTACCATGCACTGATCACGTGGCTGATCATGCACTGATCACGTAATGAATCATGCACTGATCACGTGACTGATCATGCACTGATCACGTGGCTGATCATGCACGGATCACGTGACTGATCATGCACTGATCACGTGGCTATCATGCACTGATCACGTGGATATCATGCACTGATCACGTGGCTGATCATGCACTGATCACGTGACTGACCATGCACTGATCACGTGGCTGATCATGCAATGATCACGTGACTGATCATGCACTGATCACGTGACTGATCATGCACTGATCACGTGACTGACCATGCACTGATCACGTGACTGATCATGCACTGATGAGTTGGCAATCATGCACTGATCACGTGGCTGATCATGCACTGATCACGTGGCTGATCATGCACTGATCACGTGGCTATCCTGCACTGATCACCTGGCTATCGTGCACTGATCACGTGGTTGATCATGCACTGATCACGAGACTGATCTTGCACTGATCACGTCTGTATCATGCACTGATCACCTGGCTGACCATGCACTGATCACGTGGATAAACATACACTGATCACGTGACAGATCATGCAGTGATCACGCGGCTATCATGCACTGATCACGTGGCTGATCATGCACTGATCACGTGTCTGACCATGCACTGATCACGTGGCTGATCATGCACTGATCACGTAACTGATCATGCACTGATCACGTGGCTATCATGCACTGATCACGTGGCTGATCATGCACTGATCACGTGACCGATCATGCACTGATCACGTGACTGATCATGCACTGATGAGGTGGCAATCATACACTGATTACGTGGCTGATCATACACTGATCACGTGACTGATAATGCACTGATCATCTGGCTATCGTGCACTCATTACCTGGCTATCGTGCACTGATCACGTGGCTGATCATACACTGATCACGAGACTGATCTTGCACTGATCACGTCTGTATCATGCACTGATCACCTGACTGACCATGCACTGATCACGTGGATAAACATACACTGATCACGTCACAGATCATGCAGTGATCACGCGGCTATCATGCACTGCTCACCTGCCTGATCATGCAATGATCACGTAGCTACAATATACTGGTCACGTGAGTGATCATTCACTGATCACGTAATTGATCATGCACTGATCAGGTGACTGATCATGCACTGATCACGTAACTGATCATGCACTGATCACGTGGATATCATGCACTGATCACGTGTCTGAACATACACTGTTCACGTGTCTGACCATGCACTGCTCACGTGGCTGATCATGCACTGTTCACGTAACTGATCATGCACTGATCACGTGGATATCATGCACTGATCACGTGGCTGAACATGCACTGGTCACGTGGCTGATCATACACTGATCACGTGACTGATCATGCACTGATCACGTGGCACTCATGCACTGATCACGTGGCTGATCATATTCTGCTCACGTAACTGATCATGCACACATCAGGTGGCTATCATGCACTTCTCACCTGGCTGGTCATGCAATGTTCACGCAGCTACCATATACTGGTCACGTGACTGATCATGCACAGATCACGTAAATGATCATGCACTGTTCACGTGACTGATCATGTACTGATCACGTGACTGATCACGCACTGATCACGTGGCTATCATGCACTGCTCACGTGGCTGATCATGCAATGATCACGTAGCAAACATGTACTGGTCACGTGACTGATCATGCACTGATCACGTAATTAATCCTGCACTGATCACCTGACTCATCATGCACTGATCACGGGGCTGATCACACACGTATCACGTGACTGATCATGCACTGATCAAGTGGCTATCATGCACTGATACGTGGCTATCATGCACTGATCACGTGGCTGATCATGCAATGATCACGTAGCTACCATGTACTGGTCACGTGACTGATCTTGCACTGATCACGTAATTGATCATGCACTGATCACGTGGCTGATCAAGCACTGATCACGTGGCTATCATGCACTGATAACGTGGCTGATCATGAAATGATCACGCAGCTACCATGTACTGATCACGTATGTGATCATGCACTGATCACGTGGCTGATCATGCACTGATCACGTGACTGATCATGCACTGATCACGTGGCTATCATGCACTGATCACTTGGCTGGTCATACACTGATCACGCAGCTACCATGTACTGGTCACGTGACTGATCATGCACTGATGACGTAATTGATCATGCACTGATCATGTGGCTGATCATGCACTGATCACATTCTGATCATGCACTGATCACGTGGCTATCATGCACTGATCACGTGGCTGATCATGCACTGATCACCTGCCTGGTCATGCACAGATCACGTGACTGATCATGAATTGATCACGTAGCAATCATTCACTGATCACCTGGCTGATCATGCACTGATCACGTGGCTATCATGCAATGATCACGTGGCTATCATGCACTGATCACGTGGCTGATCATGCACTGATACCGTGACTGAGCATGGACTGATCACATGACTATCATGTAGTGATCACGTGACTTAATGGCGCTGACCATGTGACTGATCATGAGCTGAGCATGTTTGCTATCCTACACTGATCATGTGCCTCTGGAGGCAATAAACAAAGAGCTGAGTAGGCACGAATCAAACAGTCAGCAGGCAATAATCATGGAACTCAGCTGTGAGGAATCATTCTGCTCAGCTGGCAATAATCAAGCAGCTGAGCAGGCAGGAATTACGCAGCACAGCTGGCAATTGTCAAGCAGATGACAGGCAGGAATCCTGCAGCTCAGCTGGCAATTGTCAAGCAGATGAGCAGACAGGAATCACGCAGCTCAGCAGGCCCTGATCACGTGACTGAGCATGCACGGTTCACCTGGCTGATCATACACTGATCACGTGATTGATCAAGCATTGATCACGTGGATATCATGCACTGATCACGTGGCTGATCATACACTGATCACGTGTCTGACCATGCACTGATCACGTGGCTGATCATGCACTGATCACGTAACTGATCATGCACTGATCACGTGACTGATCATGCACTGATCACGTGGCTGATCATGCACTGATCACGTGGCTGATCATGCAGTGATCACGCAGCTACCATGTACTGGTCACATGACTGATCATGCACTGATCACGTAATTGATCATGCACTGATCACCTGGCTTATCATGCATTCATCATGTGACTGATCATGTGCTGATCATGTTTGGAGTCACACACTGATCATGTGCATCTGGAGGCAATGAACAAAGAGCTGAGTAGGCAGGAATCAGTCAGCAGGCTATAATCATGGAACTCAGCTCTGAGAAATCATGCTGCTCAGCTGGAAATAATCAAGTAGATGAGCAGGCAGGAATTATGCAGCACACGTGGCAATAGTCAAGGAGATGACAGGCAGGAATCGTACAGCTCAGCTGGCAATTGTCAAGCAGATGAGCAGACAGTAATCACGCAGCTCAGCAGGCCCTGATTACATGACTGAGCATGCACTGTTCACGTCGCTGATCACACACCTATCACGTGAATGATCATGCACTGCTCACGTGGCTCTCATGCACTGATCACGTGATTGCGCATGCACTGATCACGTAATTGTATGCACTGCTCACGTGGCTATCATGCACTGATCATGTGACTGATCATGCACTGATCACGTAGCTATCTTGCACTGATCACTTGGCTGATCATACACTCATCACGGGACTGATCGTGCACTGATTATGGCGCTATCATGCATTGACTACATGACTCCACATGCACTGATCACGTGGATGATCATGCACTGATCACGTGACTGACCATGCACTGATCACGTGACTGATTATGCACTGATCACGTGGCTGATCATGCACTGATCACGTGGCTATCATGCACTGCTCATGTGGCTGATCATGCAATGATCACGTAGCTACCATGTACTGGTCACGTGACTGATCATACACTGATCACGTGACTGATCATGCACTGATCACGTGACTGATCATGCACTGATCACGTGGCTATTATGCAGTGATCACGTGGCTCTCATGCACAGATCACATGGCTGATCATGCAATGATCACGTAGCTACCATGTACTGGTCACGTGACTGATCATGCACTGATCACGTGGCTGATCATGCACTGATCACGTGACTGATCATGCACTGTTCACGAGACTCATCATGCACTGATTACGTGGATATCATGCACTGCTCACTTGGCTGATCATACACTGTTCACGTAACTGATCATGCACTGATCACGTGGATATCATGCACTGATCACGTTCCTGAACATGCACTGTTCACGTGGCTTACCACACACCTGTCACGTGACTGATCATGCACTGATCACGTGGCACTCATGCACTGATCACGTGGCTGATCATACTCTGCTCACGTAACTGATCATGCACACATCACGTGGCTATCATGCACTGCTCACCTGGCTGGTCATGAAATGTTCTCGTAGCTACCATATACTGGTCACGTGACTCATCATGCTCAGATCATGTGGCTGATCATGCACTGAGCACATGAATAATCATGCACTGATCACGTGACTGATCATGCACTGATCACGTGGCTATCATGCACTGCTAACTTGGCTGATCATGCAATGATCACGCAGCTACCATGTACTGGTCACGTGACTGATCATGCACTGATGACGTAATTGATCATGCACTGATCATGTGGCTGATCATGCACTGATCACGTGACTGATCATGCACTGATCACGTGGCTGATCATGCACTGATCACGTGGCTATCATGCACTGACCACGAGACTGAACATGCACTGATCACGTCTAATCATGCACTGATCACGTGACTGACCATGCACTGATCACGCGGATGATCATACACTAATCACGTGACAGATCATGCACTGATCACGTGGCTGATCATGCACTGATACCATGACTGAGCATGGACTGATCACATGACTATCATGTAGTGATCACGTGACTTAATGGTGCTGATCATGTGACTGATCATGCGCTGATCATGTTTGCTATCATACACTGATCATGTGCCTCTGGAGGCAATAAACAAAGAGCTGAGTAGGCACGAATCAAACAGACAGCAGGCAATAATCATGGAACTCAGCTGTGAGGAATCATGCTGCTCAGCTGGCAATAATCAAGCAGCTGAGCAGGCAGGAATTACGCAGCACAGCTGGCAATTGTCAAGCAGATGACAGGCAGGAATCGTGCAGCTCAGCTGGCAATTGTCAAGCAGATGAGCAGACAGTAATCACGCAGCTCAGCAGGCCCTGATCACGTGACTGAGCGTGCACTGTTCACGTGGCTGATCATACACTGATCACGTAATTGTTCATGCACTGATCACGTGGATATCATGCACTGATCACGTGGCTGATCATACACTGTTCACATGTCTGACCATGCACTGATCACGTGGCTGATCATACACTGCTCACGTAACTGATCATGCACTGATCACGTGGCTATCATGCACTGATCACGTGGCTGATCATGCACTGATCACGTGACTGACCATGCACTGATCACGTGACTGATCATGCACTGATGAGTTGGCAATCATGCACTGATCACTGGCTGATCATACACTGATCACGTGACTGATAATGCACTGATCATCTGGCTATCGTGCACTCATTACCTGGCTATCGTGCACTGATCACGTGGTTGATCATACACTGATCACGAGACTGATCTTGCACTGATCACGTCTGTATCATGCACTGATCACCTGACTGCCCATGCACTGATCACGTGGATAAACATACACTGATCACGTCACAGATCATGCAGTGATCACGTGGCTATCATGCACTGCTCACGTGGCTGGTCATGCAATGATCACGTAGCTACCATGTACTGGTCACGTGAGTGATCATGCACTGATCACGTAATTGATCATGCACTGAACATGTGGCTGATCATGCACTGTTCACGAGACTGATCATGCACTGATCACGTGGATATCATGCACTGATCACGTGTTTGATCATACACTGTTCACGTGTCTGACCATGCACTGCTCACGTGGCTGATCATACACTGTTCACGTAACTGATCATGCACTGATCACGTGGATATCATGCACTGATCACGTGGCTGAACATGCACTGTTCACGTGGCTTATCACACACCTGTCACGTGACTGATCATGCACTGATCACGTGGCACTCATGCACTGATCACGTGGCTGATCATACTCTGCTCACGTAACTGATCATGCACACATCAGGTGGCTATCATGCACTTCTCACCTGGCTGGTCATGCAATGTTCACGTAGCTACCATATACTGGTCACGTGACTGATCATGCACAGATCACGTAAATGATCATGCACTGTTCACGTGACTGATCATGTACTGATCACGTGACTGATCACGCACTGATCACGTGGCTATCATGCACTGCTCACGAGGCTGATCATGCAATGATCACGTAGCAACCATGTACTGGTCACGTGACTGATCATGCACTGATCACGTAATGAATCCTGCACTGATCACCTGACTCATCATGCACTGATAACGTGGCTGATCACACACGTATCACGTGACTGATCATGCACTGATCACGTGGCTATCATGCACTGATCACGTGGATATCATGCACGGGTCACGTGGCTGATCACACACGTATCACGTGACTGATCATGCACTGATCACGTGGCTGATCATGCACTGATCACGTGGCTGATCATGCAATGATCACGTAGCTACCATGTACTGGTCACGTCACTGATCTTGCACTGATCACGTAATTGATCATGCACTGATCACGTGGCTGATCATGCACTGATCAAGTGGCTATCATGCACTGATCACGTGGCTATAATGCACTGATCACGTGGCTGATCATGCAATGATCACGTAGCTACCATGTACTGGTCACGTGACTGATCTTGCACTGATCACGTAATTGATCATGCACTGATCACGTGACTGATCATGCACTGATCACGTGGCTGATCATGCACTGATCACGTGACTGATCATGCACTGATAACGTGGCTATCATGCACTAATCACTTGGCTGGTCATACACTGATCACGCAGCTACCATGCACTGATCACGTGACTGATCATGCACTGATCACGTGACTGATCATGCACTGATCACGTGGCTATCATGCACTGATCACATGGCTGGTCATACACTGATCACGTGCCTGGTCATGCACAGATTACATGACTGATCATGCACTGATCACGTCACTGATCATGCACTGATCACGTGGCTATCAGGAACTACTCACGGGGCTGATCATGCAATGATATTGTAGCTACCATGTACCGGTCACGTGACTGATCATACACCCATCAGGTGACTGATCATGCACTGATCACGTGGCTATCATGCACTGAACATGTGGCTGATCATACACTGATCACCTGCCTAGTCATGCACAGATCACGTGACTAATCATGAACTGATCACGTAGCAATCATTCACTGATCACCTGGCTGATCATGCACTGATCACGTGGCTATCATGCAATGATCACGTGGCTATAATGCACTGATCACGTGGCTATCATGCACTGATCACGTGGCTGATCATGCACTGATACCGTGACTGAGCATGGACTGATCACATGACTATCATGTAGTGATCACGTGACTTAATGGCGCTGACCATGTGACTGATCATGCGCTGAGCATGTTTGCTATCATACACTGATCATGTGCCTCTGGAGGCAATAAACAAAGAGCTGAGTAGGCATGAATCAAACAGTCAGCAGGCAATAATCATGGAACTCAGCTGTGAGGAATCATGCTGCTCAGCTGGCAATAATCAAGCAGCTGAGCAGGCAGGAATTACGCAGCACAGCTGGCAATTGTCAAGCAGATGACAGGCAGGAATCATGCAGCTCAGCTGGCAATTGTCAAGCAGATGAGCAGACAGTAATCACGCAGCTCAGCAGGCCCTGATCACGTGACTGAGCATGCACTGTTCACCTGGCTGATCATACACTGATCACGTGATTGATCAAGCATTGATCACTTGGATATCATGCACTGATCACGTGGCTCTCATGCACTGATCACGTGATTGCGCATGCACTGATCACGTAATTGTCATGCACTGATCACGTGGCTATCATGCACTGATCACGTGACTGATCATGCACTGATCACGTAGCTATCATGCACTGATCACGTGGCTGATCATACACTCATCACGGGACTGATCGTGCACTGAATACGGCGCTATCATGCATTGACTACATGACTCCACATGCACTGATCACGTGGATGATCATGCACTGATCACGTGACTGACCATGCACTGATCACGTGACTGATCATGCACTGATCACGTGGCTATCATGCAGTGATCACGTGGCTATCATGCACAGATCACATGGCTGATCATGCAATGTTCACGTAGCTACCATATACTGGTCACGTGACTGATCATGCACTGATCACGTGGCTGATCATGCACTGATCACGTGACTGATCATGCACTGATCACGAGACTCATCATGCACTGATCACGTGGATATCATGCACTGCTCACGTGGCTGATCATACACTGTTCACGTAACTGATCATGCACTGATCACGTGGATATCATGCACTGATCACGTGGCTGAACATGCACTGTTCACGTGGCTTACCACACACCTGTCACGTGACTGATCATGCACTGATCACGTGGCACTCATGCACTGATCACGTGGCTGATCATACTCTGCTCACGTAACTGATCATGCACACATCACGTGGCTATCATGCACTTCTCACCTGGCTGGTCATGAAATGTTCTCGTAGCTACCATATACTGGTCACGTGACTCATCATGCTCAGATCATGTGGCTGATCATGCACTGAGCACATGAATAATCATGCACTGATCACGTGACTGATCATGCACTGAGCACTTGGCTATCATGCACTGCTCACGAGGCTGATCATGCAATGATCACTTAGCAACCATGTACTGGTCACGTGACTGATCATGCACTGATGACGTAATTGATCATGCACTGATCATGTGGCTGATCATGCACTGTTCACGTGACTGATGATGCACTGATCACGTGGCTGATCATGCACTGATCACGTGGCTATCATGCACTGACCACGAGACTGAACATGCACTGATCACGTCTAATCATGCACTGATCACGTGACTGCCCATGCACTGATCACGTGGATGATCATGCACTGATCATGTGACAGATCATGCACTGATCACGTGGCTGATCATGCACTGATACCATGACTGAGCATGGACTGATCACATGACTATCATGTAGTGATCACGTGACTTAATGGCGCTGATCATGTGACTGATCATGCGCTGATCATGTTTGCTATCATACACTGATCATGTGCCTCTGGAGGCAATAAACAAAGAGCTGAGTAGGCACGAATCAAACAGTCAGCAGGCAATAATCATGGAACTCAGCTGTGAGGAATCATGCTGCTCAGCTGGCAATAATCAAGCAGCTGAGCAGGCAGGAATTACGCAGCACAGCTGGTAATTGTCAAGAAGATGACAGGCAGGAATCGTGCAGCTCAGCTGGCAATTGTCAAGCAGATGAGCAGACAGTAATCACGCATCTCAGCAGGCCCTGATCACGTGACTGAGCGTGCACTGTTCACGTTGCTGATCATACACTGATCACGTAATTGTTCATGCACTGATCACGTGGATATCATGCACTGATCACGTGGCTGATCATACACTGTTCACGTGTCTGACCATGCACTGATCACGTGGCTGATCATACACTGCTCACGTAACTGATCATGCACTGATCACGTGGCTATCATGCACTGATCACGTGACTGACCATGCACTGATCACGTGACTGATCATGCACTGATGAGTTGGCAATCATGCACTGATTACTTGGCTGATCATACACTGATCACGTGACTGATAATGCACTGATCATCTGGCTATCGTGCACTCATTACCTGGCTATCGTGCACTGATCACATGGTTGATCATAAACTGATCACGAGACTGATCTTGCACTGATCACGTCTGTATCATGCACTGATCACCTGACTGCCCATGCACTGATCACGTGGATAAACATACACTGATCATGTCACAGATCATGCAGTGATCACGCGGCTATCATGCACTGCTCACCTTGGCTGGTCATGCAATGATCACGTAGCTACCATGTACTGGTCACGTGAGTGATCATGCACTGATCACGTAATTGATCATGCACTGATCAGGTGACTTATCATGCACTGTTCACGAGACTGATCATGCACTGATCACGTGGATATCATGCACTGATAACGTGTTTGATCATACACTGTTCACGTGTCTGACCATGCACTGCTCACGTGGCTGATCATACACTGTTCACGTAACTGATCATGCACTGATCACGTGGATATCATGCACTGATCACGTGGCTGAACATGCACTGTTCACGTGGCTTATCACACACCTGTCACGTGACTGATCATGCACTGATCACGTGGCACTCATGCACTGATCACGTGGCTGATCATATTCTGCTCACGTAACTGATCATGCACACATCAGGTGGCTATCATGCACTTCTCACCTGGCTGGTCATGCAATGTTCACGTAGCTACCATATACTGGTCACGTGACTGATCATGCACAGATCACGTAAATGATCATGCACTGTTCACGTGACTGATCATGTACTGATCACGTGACTGATCACGCACTGATCACGTGGCTATCATGCACTGCTCACGAGGCTGATCATGCAATGATCACGTAGCAACCATGTACTGGTCACGTGACTGATCATGCACTGATCACATAATGAATCCTGCACTGATCACCTGACTCATCATGCACTGATAACGTGGCTGATCACACACGTATCACGTGACTGATCATGCACTGATCACGTGGCTATCATGCACTGATCACGTGGATATCATGCACGGGTCACATGGCTGATCACACACGTATCACGTGACTGATCATGCACTTATCAAGTGGCTATCATGCACTGATCACGTGGCTATCATGCACTGATCACGTGGCTGATCATGCAATGATCACGTAGCTACAATGTACTGGTCACGTCACTGATCTTGCACTGATCACGTAATTGATCATGCACTGATCACGTGGCTGATCATGCACTGATCAAGTGGCTATCATGCACTGATCACGTGGCTATCATGCACTGATCACGTGGCTGATCATGCAATGATCACGTAGCTACCATGTACTGGTCATGTGACTGATCTTGCACTGATCACGTAATTGATCATGTACTGGTCACGTGACTGATCATGCACTGATCACGTGGCTGATCATGCCCTGATCACGTGACTGATCATGCACTGATCACGTTGCTATCATGCACTAATCACTTGGCTGGTCATACACTGATCACGGAGCTACCATCCACTGATCACTTGACTGATCATGCACTGATCACGTGACTGATCATGCACTGATCACGTGGCTATCATGCACTGATCACATGGCTGGTCATACACTGATCACGTGCCTGGTCATGCACAGATTACATGACTGATCATGCACTGATCACGTCACTGATCATGCACTGATCACGTGGCTATCAGGAACTACTCACGGGGCTGATCATGCAATGATATTGTAGCTACCATGTACCGGTCACGTGACTGATCATACACCCATCAGGTGACTGATCATGCACTGATCACGTGGCTATCATGCACTGAACATGTGGCTGATCATACACTGATCACCTGCCTAGTCATGCACAGATCACGTGACTAATCATGAACTGATCACGTAGCAATCATTCACTGATCACCTGGCTGATCATGCACTGATCACGTGGCTATCATGCAATGATCACGTGGCTATAATGCACTGATCACGTGGCTATCATGCACTGATCACGTGGCTGATCATGCACTGATACCGTGACTGAGCATGGACTGATCACATGACTATCATGTAGTGATCACGTGACTTAATGGCGCTGACCATGTGACTGATCATGCGCTGAGCATGTTTGCTATCATACACTGATCATGTGCCTCTGGAGGCAATAAACAAAGAGCTGAGTAGTCATGAATCAAACAGTCAGCAGGCAATAATCATGGAACTCAGCTGTGAGGAATCATGCTGCTCAGCTGGCAATAATCAAGCAGCTGAGCAGGCAGGAATTACGCAGCACAGCTGGCAATTTTCAAGCAGATGACAGGCAGGAATCATGCAGCTCAGCTGGCAATTGTCAAGCAGATGAGCAGACAGTAATCACGCAGCTCAGCAGGCCCTGATCACGTGACTGAGCATGCACTGTTCACCTGGCTGATCATACACTGATCACGTGATTGATCAAGCACTGATCACTTGGCTATCATGCACTGATCACGTGGCTCTCATGCACTGATCACGTGATTGCGCATGCACTGATCACGTAATTGTATGCACTGCTCACGTGGCTATCATGCACTGATCACGTGACTGATCATGCACTGATCACGTAGCTTTCTTGCACTGATAACGTGGCTGATCATACACTCATCACGGGACTGATCGTGCACTGAATACGGCGCTATCATGCATTGACTACATGACTCCACATGCACTGATCACGTGGATGATCATGCACTGATCACGTGACTGACCATGCACTGATCACGTGACTGATCATGCACTGATCACGTGGCTGATCATGCACTGATCACGTGACTGATCATGCACTGATCACGAGACTCATCATGCACAGATGACGTGGATATCATGCACTGATCACGTGGCTGATCATACACTGTTCACGTAACTGATCATGCACTGATCACGTGGATATCATGCACTGATCACGTGGCTGAACATGCACTGTTCACGTGGCTTACCACACACCTGTCACGTGACTGATCATGCACTGATCACGTGGCACTCATGCACTGATCACGTGGCTGATCATAATCTGCTCACGTAACTGATCATGCACACATCACGTGGCTATCATGCACTTCTCACCTGGCTGGTCATGCAATGTTCTCGTAGCTACCATATACTGGTCACGTGACTCATCATGCTCAGATCACGTGGCTGATCATGCACTGAGCACATGAATAATCATGCACTGATCACGTGACTGATCATGCACTGATCACGTGGCTATCATGCACTGCTAACGTGGCTGATCATGCAATGATCACCCAGCTACCATGTACTGGTCACGTGACTGATCATGCACTGATGACGTAATTGATCATGCACTGATCACGTGGCTGATCATGCACTGATCACGTGACTGATGATGCACTGATCACGTGGCTGATCATGCACTGATCACGTGGCTATCATGCACTGACCACGAGACTGAACATGCACTGATCACGTCTAATCATGCACTGATCACATGACTGCCCTTGCACTGATCACGTGGATGATCATACACTAATCACGTGACAGATCATGCACTGATCACGTGGCTGATCATGCACTGATACCATGACTGAGCATGGACTGATCACGTGACTATCATGTAGTGATCACGTGACTTAATGGCGCTGATCATGTGACTGATCATGCGCTGATCATGTTTGCTATCATACACTGATCATGTGCCTCTGGAGGCAATAAACAAAGAGCTGAGTAGGCACGAATCAAACAGTCAGCAGGCAATAATCATGGAACTCAGCTGTGAGGAATCATGCTGCTCAGCTGGCAATAATCAAGCAGCTGAGCAGGCAGGAATTACGCAGCACAGCTGGTAATTGTCAAGCAGATGACAGGCAGGAATCGTGCAGCTCAGCTGGCAATTGTCAAGCAGATGAGCAGACAGTAATCACGCAGCTCAGCAGGCCCTGATCACGTGACTGAGCGTGCACTGTTCACGTGGCTGATCATGCACTGATCACGTGATTGATCATGCACTGATCACGTGGATATCATGCACTGATCACGTGGCTGATCATACACTGATCACGTAACTGATCATGCACTGATCACGTGGCTATCATGCACTGATCACGTGGCTGATCATGCACTGATCACGTGACTGACCATGCACTGATCACGTGACTGATCATGCACTGATCACGCAGCTATCATGCACTGCTCACGTGGCTGGT
Organism: Bos javanicus; assembly: GCF_032452875.1. NCBI lineage: Eukaryota > Metazoa > Chordata > Mammalia > Artiodactyla > Bovidae > Bos > Bos javanicus. Next base: position 7,320 of record NW_026893646.1, on the reverse strand, counting down.
CATGCAATGATCACGTAGCTACCATGTACTGGTCACGTGAGTGATCATGCACTGATCACGTGACTGATCATGCACTGATCACGTGACTGATCATGCACTGATCACGTGACTGATCATGCACTGATCACGTGGCTGATCATACACTGTTCACGTAACTGATCATGCACTGATCACGTGGATATCATGCACTGATCACGTGGCTGAACATGCACTGTTCACGTGGCTTATCACACACCTGTCACGTGACTGATCATGCACTGATCACGTGGCACTCATGCACTGATCACGTGGCTGATCATATTCTGCTCACGTAACTGATCATGCACACATCACGTGGCTATCAGGCACTTCTCACCTGGCTGGTCATGCAATGTTCACGTAGCTACCATATACTGGTCACGTGACTGATCATGCACAGATCACGTGACTGATCATGCACTGATCACGTGACTGATCATGCACTGATCACGTGACTGATCACGCACTGATCACGTGGCTATCATGCACTGCTCACGAGGCTGATCATGCAATGATCACGTAGCAACCATGTACTGGTCACGTGACTGATCATGCACTGATCACGTAATGAATCATGCACTGATCACCTGACTCATCATGCACTGATCACGTGTGATCATGCACGGGTCACGTGGCTGATCACACACGGATCACGTGACTGATCATGCACTGATCAAGTGGCTATCATGCACTGATCACGTGGCTATCATGCACTGATCACGTGGCTGATCATGCAATGATCACGTAGCTACAATGTACTGGTCACGTGACTGATCATGCACTGATCACGTAATTGATCATGCACTGATCACGTGGCTGATCATGCACTGATCACGTGGCTATCATGCACTGATCACGTAGCTATCATGCACTGATCACGTGGCTCTCATGCACTGATCACGTGATTGCGCATGCACTGATCACGTAATTGTATGCACTACTCACGTGGCTATCATGCACTGATCATGTGACTGATCATGCACTGATCACGTAGCTTTCTTGCACTGATAACTTGGCTGATCATACACTCATCACGGGACTGATCGTGCACTGAATACGGCGCTATCATGCATTGACTACATGACTCCACATGCACTGATCACGTGGATGATCATGCACTGATCACGTGACTGACCATGCACTGATCACGTGACTGATTATGCACTGATCACGTGGCTGATCATGCACTGATCACGTGGCTATCATGCACTGCTCACGTGGCTGATCATGCAATGATCACGTAGCTACCATGTACTGGTCACGTGACTGATCATGCACTGATCACGTAATTGATCATGCACTGGTCATGTGGCTGATCATGCACTGATCACGTGACTGATCATACACTGATCACGTGACTGATCATGCACTGATCACGTGACTGATCATGCACTGATCACGTGGCTATCATGCAGTGATCACGTGGCTATTATGCACAGATCACATGGCTGCTCATGCAATGATCCCGTAGCTACCATATACTGGTCACGTGACTGATCATGCACTGATCACGTGGCTGATCATGCACTGATTACGTGACTGATCATGCACTGTTCACGAGACTCATCATGCACAGATCATGTGGATATCATGCACTGATTACGTGTTTGATCATACACTGTTCACGTGTGTGACCATGCACTGCTCACGTGGCTGAACATGCACTGTTCACGTGGCTTACCACACACCTGTCACGTGACTGATCATGCACTGATCACGTGGCACTCATGCACTGATCACGTGGCTGATCATACTCTGCTCACGTAACTGATCATGCACACATCACGTGGCTATCATGCACTTCTCACCTGGCTGGTCATGCAATGTTCACGTAGCTACCATATACTGGTCACGTGACTCATCATGCTCAGATCACGTAAATGATCATGCACTGTTCAGTTGACTGATCATGTACTGATCACGTGACTGATCATGCACTGATCACGTGGCTATCATGCACTGCTCACGTGGCTGATCATGCAATGATCACGTAACAACCATGTACTGGTCACGTGACTGATCATGCACTGATCACGTAATTAATCCTGCACTGATCATCTGACTCATCATGCACTGATCACGTGGCTGATCACACACGTGTCACGTGACTGATCATGCACTGATCACGTGGCTATCATGCACTAATCACGTGGCTGATCATGCACGTATCACATGACTGATCATTCACTGATCACGTGGCTATCATGCACTGATCACGTGGCTGATCATGCACTGATCACGTGGCTACCATGTACTGGTCACGTGACTGATCATGCACTGATCACGTAATTGATCATGCACTGATCACGTGACTATCATGCACTGATCACGTGGCTATCATGCACTGTCACGTGACTGATCATGCACTGATCACGTGGCTATCATGCACTGATCACGTGGCTGATCATGCACGTATCACATGACTGATCATGCACTGATCACGTGGATATCATGCACTGATCACGTGGCTGATCACACACGTATCACGTGACTGATCATGCACTGATCACGTGGCTATCATGCACTGATCACGTGGCTGATCATGCAATGATCACATAGCTACCATGTACTGGTCACGTGACTGATCATGCACTGATCACGTAATTGATCATGCACTGATCACGTGGCTGATCATGCAGTGAACACGTGAATAATCATGCACTGATCACGTGACTGATGATGCACTGATCACGTGGCTATCATGCACTGCTAACTTGGCTGATCATGCATTGATCACGCAGATACCATGTACTGGTCACGTGACTGATCATGCACTGATGACGTAATTGATCATTCACTGATCACGTGGCTGATCATGCACTGATCACGTGACTGATCATGCACTGATCACGTAGCTGAACATGCAGTGTTCACGTGGCTTATCACACACCTGTCACTTGACTGATTATGCACTGATCATGTGGCACGCATGCACTGATCACGTGGCTGATCATATTCTGTTCACGTAACTGATCATGCACACATCAGGTGGCTATCATGCACTGATCACGTGGCTGGTCATGCACTGATCACGCAGCTACCGCGTACTGGTCACGTGACTGATCATGCACTGATAACGTAATTGATCATGCACTGATCACGTGGCTGATCATGCACTGATCACGTGGCTGATCATGCACTGATCACGTGGCTGATCATGCACTGATCATATGGCTACCATGTACCGGTCACCTGAATGATCATACACCCATCAGGTGACTGATCATGCACTGATCACGTGGCTATCATGCACTGACCACGAGACTGAAAATGCACTGATCACTTCTAATCATGCACTGATCACATGACTGCCCATGCACTGATCACGTGGATGATCATACACTAATCATGTGACAGATCATGAACTGATCACGTGGCTGGTCATGCACTGATACCGTGACTGAGCATGGACTGATCACATGACTATCATGTAGTGATCACGGGACTTCATGGCGCTGATCATGTGACTGATCATGCGCTGATCATGTTTGCTATCATACACTGATCATGTGCCTCTGGAGGCAATAACAAAGAGCTGAGTAGGCACGAATCAAACAGTCAGCAGGCAATAATCATGGAACTCAGCTGTGAGGAATCATGCTGCTCAGCTGGCAATAATCAAGCAGCTGAGCAGGCAGGAATTACGCAGCACAGCTGGCAATTGTCAAGCAGATGACAGGCAGGAATCGTGTAGCTCAGCTGGCAATTGTCAAGAAGATGAGCAGACAGGAATCACGCAGCTCAGCAGGCCCTGATCACGTGACTGAGCATGCACTGTTCACGTGGCTGATCATACACTTATCACGTGATTGATCATGCACTGATCACTTGGATATCATGCACTGATCACGTGGCTGATCATACACTGTTCACGTGTCTGACCATGCACTGATCACGTGGCTGATCATGCACTGATCACGTAACTGATCATGCACTGTTCACGTGGCTATCATGCACTGATCACGTGACTGATCATGGACTGATCACGTGACTGACCATGCACTGATCACGTGACTGATCATGCACTGATGAGCTGACAATCATGCACTGATTACTTGGCTGATCATACACTGATCACGTGACTGATAATGCACTGATCATCTGGCTATCGTGCACTCATTACCTGGCTATCGTGCACTGATCACGTGGTTGATCATACACTGATCACAAGACTGATCTTGCACTGATCACGTCTGTATCATGCACTGATCACCTGACTGCCCATGCACTGATCACGTGGATAAACATACACTGATCATGTCACAGATCATGCAGTGATCACGCGGCTATCATGCACTGCTCACGTGGCTGATCATGCAATGTTCACGTAGCTACCATATACTTCTCACGTGACTGATCATGCACAGATCACGTAAATGGTCATGCACTGTTCACGTGACTGATCATGTACTGATCACGTGACTGATCACGCACTGATCACGTGGCTATCATGCACTGCTCACGTGGCTGATCATGCAATGATCACGTAGCAACCATGTACTGGTCACGTGACTGATCATGCACTGATCACGTAATTAATCCTGCACTGATCACCTGACTCATCATGCACTGATCACGTGGCTGATCACACACGTATCACGTGACTGATCATGCACTGATCACGTGGCTATCATGCACTGATCACGTGGCTATCATGCACGGATCACGTGGCTGATCACACACGTATCACGTGACTGATCATGCACTGATCACGTGGCTATCATGCACTGATCACGTGGCTATCATGCACTGATCACGTGGCTATCATGCACTGCTAACGTGGCTGATCATGAAATTATCACGCAGCTACCATGTACTGGTCACGTGACTGATCATGCACTGATCACGTGGCTGATCATGCACTGATCACGTGACTGATCATGCACTGATCACGTGACTGATAATGCACTGATCACGTGGCTATCATGCACTGATCACGTGGCTGGACATACACTGATCACGCAGCTACCATGTACTGGTCACGTGACTGATCATGCACTGATGACGTAATTGATCATGCACTGATCATGTGGCTGATCATGCACTCATCACTTGACTGATCATGCACTGATCACGTGACTTATCATGCACTGATCACGTGGCTATCATGCACTGATCACATGGCTGGTCATACACTGATCACGTGCCTGGTCATGCACAGATTACTTGACTAATCATGCACTGATCACGTCACTGATCATGCACTGATCACGTGGCTATCATGCACTACACACGTGGCTGATCATGCAATGATCATGTAGCTACCATGTACCGGTCACGTGACTGATCATACACGCATCAGGTGACTGATCATGCACTGATCACGTGGCTATCATGCACTGTTCACGTGGCTGATCATACACTGATCACCTGCCATGTCATGCACAGATTACGTGACTAATCATGAACTGATCACGTAGCAATCATGCACTGATCACCTGACTGATCATGCACTGATCACGTGGCTATCATGCACTGATCACGTGGCTCTAATGCACTGATCACGTGATTGCGCATGCACTGATCACGTAATTGTATGCACTGCTCACGTGGCTATCATGCACTGATGACGTCGCTGATCATGCACTGATCACGTAGCTATCTTGCACTGATCACTTGGCTGATCATACACTCATCACGGGACTGATCGTGCACTCATAACGGCGCTATCATGCATTGTCTACATGACTCCACATGCACTGATCACGTGGATGATCATGCACTGATCACGTGACTGACCATGCACTGATTATGTGACTGATCATGCACTGATCACGTGGCTGATCATGCACTGATCACGTAATTGATCATGCACTGATTATTTGGCTGATCATGCACTGATCACGTGGCTGATCATGCACTGATAACGTAACTGATCATGCACACGTCACGTGGCTATCATGCACTTCTCACCTGGCTGGTCATGCAATGTTCACGTAGCTACCATATACTGGTCACGTGACTGATCATGCTCAGATCACGTAAATGATCATGCACTGTTCAGTTGACTGATCATGTACTGATCACGTGACTGATCATGCACTGATCACGTGGCTATCATGCACTGCTCACGTGGCTGATCACGCAATGATCACGTAGCAACCATGTACTGGTCACGTGACTGATCATGCACTGCTCACGTGGCTATCATGCACTAATCACGTGGATATCATTCACTGATCATGTGGATATCATGCACTGATCACGTGGCTGATCACACACGTATCACGTGACTGATCATGCACTGATCACGTGGCGATAATGCAATGATCACGTAGCTACCATGTACTGGTCACGTGACTGATCATGCACTGATCACGTAATTGATCATGCACTGATCATGTGGCTGATCATGCACTGAGCACGTGAATAATCATTCACTGATCATGTGACTGATCATGCACTGATCACGTGGATATCATGCACTGCTAAATAGGCTGATCATGCAATGATCACGCAGCTACCATGTACTGGTCACGTGACTGATCATGCACTGATCACGTGGCTATCATGCACTGATCACGTGGCTGATCATGCAATGACCACGTAGCTACCATGCACTGGTCACGTGACTGAACATGCACTGATCAGTAATTGATCATGCACTGATCACGTGACTGATCATGCACAGATCACGTGACTGATCATGCACAGATCACGTGACTGATCATGCACTGATCACGTGGCTATCATGCACTGCTCACGTGGCTGATCATGCAATGATCACGCAGCTACCATGTACTGGTCACATGACTGATCATGCACTGATCACATAATTGATCATGCACTGATCACCTGGCTTATCATGCATTGATCATGTGACTGATCATGTGCTGATCATGTTTGGTGTCACACACTGATCATGTGCCTCTGGAGGCAATGAACAAAGAGCTGAGTAGGCAGGAATCAGTCAGCAGGCTATAATCATGGAACTCAGCTCTGAGAAATCATGCTGCTCAGCTGGCAATAATCAAGTAGCTGAGCAGGCAGGAATTATGCAGCACAGGTGGCAATTGTCAAGGAGATGACAGGCAGGAATCGTGCAGCTCAGCTGGCAATTGTCAAGCAGATGAGCAGACAGTAATCACACAGCTCAGCAGGCCCTGATCACGTGACTGAGCATGCACTGTTCACGTGGCTGATCATGTACTGATCACGTGACTGATAATGCACTGATCACGTGGCTATCATGCTCTGCTCACGTGGCTGATCATGCACGATCACGTAGCAACCATGTACTGGTCTCGTGACTGATCATGCACTGATCACGTAATTGATCACTGCACTGATCACGTGGCTCAT